>NC_142082.1:185732851-186033566 GCF_054644295.1 Miniopterus natalensis
TTAAATCGTTACTGTTGCAATAATCACACACCGTTTTGCCAATAAGACACAAAGCTCCTTTAGGAGAACATTCTAAAAGGATAGCATTTGGGGGGCTGGGCAGCAGAGTCTAATTCAGGGCCTTCGCAGTGCGTTTCATGGGTCATGTATTATGTATTTCCAAAGAATAATCGAGGGGTACAGTGTTGCCTGGGGCCGTGGGGACGGAAGATATGGAGTCGGAGTGGCTGGACTAAGCGATTTGGCGTCTGGATCAACAAGTTGCGTTGCACTCGGGTGGGGGCTGTCACCAGCCTTTGACGCTGGTTTTGCGCCTGTGGACTTGACTTTGTGATAATGTGTCATTGGGGCCCAGCGCCTCTGTCAGCTGTCCGGTTAGGGCAGAGATGTGTGGCGGGTGAGCATCTCGGAGGTGACTGATGGCTTTTCCTTTCAGAGCCACACAGAACACACAACCCTGATTGATAGCCAGCGGAATTTGTGCTGCGCGAAGCAGAAGGCTTCATGCAGAGCTTGTTCAGTAGGCACTGCCTTTCCTTAGGCAACCTGACTCTCCAGTCCCTGGGGATGTGCAGGTGATGACTGGAGGCTGTGGTGTGGAGGGGACGTGTGGAAGTGGCTCATTTTGCCGGAAGTCACATCTGGCTTATTGGAATTGGACCAGTTACTACACTTAGAGCAGAAGTCAGCGAATGGAGGCTGGTTGCCATTAGTTTTGAAAACAAGGTGTGTGTGCTGAGCTGTACAGCACAGGGCACATGGACATTCAGTGGGTAGATGCCACCAGAGGCTCCATGAGTGGGCTCTATCCACGGTCGCTGCTGACCACTCCATATGCCCTTGATGCTGTGCAGCCCACGCACCCACCTGCAGCACTCCCTCCTCCAGCGCTTTCTCCTTGGGAGGCTCCAGGATGGGGCCTCCGGGCCTTGCCACCCCTGGTCCCTCTGCCTGTCCTCAGGCCTGGACCGCCCGTGTTCTCCCCTATTCTCATTCCCCACTCGGCTGACATCTCACTTACTGGTGGCTTCACCTCTCTGTGTACTTAGACATCTACCAGTCCTTTTAGTGAGTTTGTGACCCAAAACTATGCCAAATACTTTTCATGTCTTTCTGGGGAAAGGAGGCGTAGTTTCATCAGATTTGGATGGGGGAGAGCTGACCTGCAAGGCTAAGACCTAGTGCTCTCAGATAGTAAAAGTCCAGATCTGCCCCCGAGCTCCACCTCAGTGTCCAGCTGGCTCCTTGGCATCCCCTTGAAGGTACAGGAAGCATGGAGTCTGCCTCAGGGCAGATGCAGCATTGTCCTGCACCAGCTTCTTGCTGTGTTTTTTGTCTCCCTGCAGCTGCAGCTTTTATAGAAAAGTTGTGAAAATGGTACAGCAGTTCCCATAGGCCCTGCTCCCTTTTCCCCGTGTTAACACCTCGCACTAGTTCACTTGTCTCAACTAAGGAGCCCATATTGATACACTGTGGTGACCACTATTCAGATTTCCTTAGTTTTCACTACTTTTCTTCTTCTGTTCCAGGAGTCCTCCTGGGATACCACACGGCATTTAAACATCCTGTCTCCTTAGGCTCCTTTAGACTGTGATAGTTTCTGATGACCTTGAAAGTTTGAGTACTTGCCAGGTATTTTGTAGAACGTCCCTAAATTTGAGTTTGTCATGTTTTTCTTGTAATAAACCGGGGTATGGATTTTTTGGAGGAATAACAAAGAACTAAAAACCCTTCTGATCACATCCTGTCAAGGGCACATGCTGTCCACCTGATGATCACTGTGGTGTTGACCTTGATCACCTGGCTGAGCTATGTCTGTCAGGCTTCTCCACTGTAAGCTACTTTTTTTTATCGCCCCGTCCATCTCTCCTCTGTGGCAAGAAGTCATGACGCACCCACACGGAGGGGTGGGCCATGAAGCTCCATCTCCTTGAGGGCAGAGAGACTCCATAAGTTATTGAGACTCCTCTGTGTGAGAGATTTGTCTCCCCATTTGTTCATTTATTCAATCATTTATATCAGGGACTCAGATATTTATTTTACACTTTGGGTGAGAGTCCAATCTGCATTTTCTGTTTTGTTGCTCAAATTGTTTCAGCTGTGGCCACTGGGCTCCCTTTCAGTTGGCACCTGGGTCCCCCTGACATACCCCATGATTGATTGTGTGTGTGTGTGGAATTTCCCCAGAGCCCCAGTTCCTTTGATTGGAGAATGCACACTGAGATCTGTACGTGTGGTGTGCTCATTGCCAGTTATTTTTTAAAGAAGTTATACATAAGGAAAAACGTTTTTTACATTTACCTTTATTTTTACTATTACCTGTGTTCCTCATTTCTTTCTATAGATCTGTATTTCTACATATCCTATTCCTTCTGCCTGAAGAATTTTCTTCAGCATTTTTTTGTAACGTAGCTTTTGTTTGTCTGAAAAAGAGTTTATTTCACTTTTCTTTGTGACAGATATTTTCACTGAGTGTAGAATTCTGGGTTGACAGTTTTTTCTTTCAGTGTATCAATGTCATTCCATTGTTACCTGTCCTGCATAGTCTCTATAGGAAGTCTGCTGTGATTACTATTTACTATTTTTTTTTCTCCACTTAGAATTTGGTGGAATTGCCTTGGAAGTTAACCAATTTCAATATTAGCATTTATTGACTATTTACTTGTATCGGCACTTTGTTAAGTTTGGTTCTCTGTGTGCATAGTCCTCTTAGCCACCTCGAAGGGGAGATAGTGTTATTTTTCTGTTTATAGGTAAAGAAGCTGAGGTTTGAAGATGTGAACTGATTTGCCTGACGCCACTTAGCCTGGATGTGGCAGAGCCCTGATTGCCTGACTCTAGAGCCTGCATTCTCACCATTGCTCCCAGAGGTCAGACTCCAGGGTCAGATTGAGTGCCTCCCTAGTCTGTTAAAGTGCCGTCACCATAATAGGATGTGCATGGGCATTAGATTCCGGCAGACAGGCCTCAACTCCGTTTATGGCCAGCTGTTCACAGGCTGCATGACTGCACATGTCCTGTGGCCTTGCTGGGTTTGCCTTTTCACCTCCAAATCAGTGAGAGAAGCTGCTTTTTGCTCCGGGTGGGGTTAAGTAGAGTGATGCCTTACAGGTGAACCACATGGCTCTGGGCACTGCAGGTGGCAGGTGGAAGGGGTTGGGTTGCATTCTGCGCAGTGCCTGTCAGTGAATGAATGAGCTGGGTTTTTGCCCAGATTAGAAATCGCATTCACTTCCCAGTTTAAATGAGGTTGGGTTTCGCAGCACACATGCTAGTGTCCCACCCACATTCCTCCCGCTCTGGCTGGCTCCCACAGCAGGACTTATCATTCCAAAGTGTGGCCCTAATAGTGTCATCTTGGAAGGCATTAGGCGGCTTCCCGTAACTTCCTTATTCAGATACAGAGCGCTGCTACAGAGCCCTGACCTATTGTTCCCACTGGACTTTCTCCACTCCCTTACCCCTTCACCTTTGCCTGTGGTTCTGAGAACCTGCCTGTGGTTGTCCTGGCCTTAGGGCCTCTCTTCATTCAGCCTCCTTCTTTGGACTAAAACCCCATTCTCTAAGCCCAGCTGTATTAAAAGCAACAAAACCCCAGAAAACACTTTATCAACCATGAAGCCCTGGGGAAGCATCTGATGTTTTCATCCGGGCATCTGTCCACCTGCCTGTTCCACAAACATGTTCACATGCCTTCCCTGGGCTGAACACCATGCTGGGCCCTGGGCCTGGGTTCCTGCAGTACCCCAAAAACTCCTCATCTGGGAGTGGATTACAGGCCTGGCCTTCATTAGGAGAGATACAGGGCTTTCTGTCAGCCTGTGAGCAGTGTGCCTGTGAAGGGTGTGCCTCTGAGGGGTGGGACCGTGAGGGGTGAGCCCCAGGAGGACCTCTGTAGGGGGAGGGGCATGCAAAGCAGAGGAGAGGCACTGTGAGGCCTGGCAGTGACCACGGGGGTTCTTTCTGGTGAGTGTCAGGGCATGGACGGGGTCCAGACTGGCCAGAGTGGCCTCCGTGCAGAGAGCCTGTGGCCGGGCTGAAGGGCTTGGTTGGGCTGTGGGGACTGAGGGCCCCCGTAGAAGAGCAGTTTTAGTTAGGAGATCAAGGTGGCTGGATGTTTGTATTTTTAAAACTCTGCTTGCTTATTATTCAAGGCCTGAGTCATTGGCTCCCCCTTCCATGAAGCCTTCCTAAATCTCCCCCTCCAGGCAGGACGGGCTTCCCCTCCTTGGAGGCCAGTGTGTGGTGGCCTCTCTTTCCATCCAGCCTCAGTCTGTATGTCTGTGGCACTCCTTAGGGGACTTTGTGTTGGGTGTGACTCCAGGTCTCAGGCTCACACTTTGTCAGGAAAGACCAATCAATGTTGACACAGTTACTCGATCATGACAGTGATACAGTTATTGCAAAGCACAAGGGAGAACAGAGTCGGGTGAGAAGTGCTTCTTCTAGGCAGCGTCCCCCGAGGCGTTCCGTGAGCCCCCAGACTTTCTCACCCTCCCCCCCATGAAAGGCACTAACACTGTGACGTGAGAGCAGGGTGGTGTCACCTGCACCCTGGCACATGGGCTGTGACCAATAAAGGGAAGCTGTCGTAGTAGGTCCTGAGTGCTGCCTTCTCTTGCTATCCGTTCTCACGTGATTGCCTGACAGCAGGCGTCCTGTGTCCTCTGCACCTGCACCAGCCCCGGGTTCTGGCAGAGGGAGGACTTGGGACGCTGAGCCATGGGTTGGAGGAGGGGCAGACCTGCACTAGCCGCACACGGTTCAGCACTCGTGTCTCCATTCTTGCTCCTCTGGGCCAGAGTGAAATGGGCCACCTGCCCGTTAGGGATCTAGTTGGAGAGAACGCTGTGCAGTGTGATACAGTGGTTTCTTGGCATGTTTTTTTGGGCATAAATTAGAATGCTTCTGAGTGTTACACCCGGACGAAATGGAAATGACTGGGCCCAGGGCAGGACCAGCAGGCCTCCTGGGGGTCCAGGGAGGTTTCTGAGCAGCCTCGGCAACGAAGGGGTTATCCTACCGGTTTTGTTGAACCACAAAATGTTATTTATAACCCATGTCAGGAGCAATTAAACTGATTGATGGTTAAGAAAGTTTAATAGTTGAATAATAAGATGAGGTTCTTGACAGCTCTTTTTCTCATTGGAAGCATATTGACGCGTCTAATAGCAGTGTGAGGGATGGGCCTCGGAGCCTGTTGTGTAATTAGGTGCTGCCCATGAGACACTTGGTCTAGTGCCACACGGTGTGCCACTTATAGAAAATTAAAATACCAATTATGATTTTTTGATTTATTGTTGAAGTGGTTTGTTAATTTTGACTCACTCCAAGCAGGGTTAATTAGTACATATTGATATATTTGATTAAAAGTACACTAAGTGGAGTTGAGTAAGAAAGGTCAAACAAAATGAATTATTTTCCAGGCACCGCAGTGGTATCTAGTTCCCATTTCTCTCCTGCTCACGTGACGAGGGGGCTTCACATGGACTGGAGGCGCTTGCTGCGGGGGCAGCTCCTTAGGCACTGGCCCTGCCGAGTGGCACTGGCCCTACAGCGTGGCAGTGGCCTTCAGAGGCCACCTTTGCTTGCTCCCTGCACGGGTGGGGTGGTTGTTGGTAGAATTTATCTTTAGGAAACATTTCTTAAATTTGTGAAGAGCAAACAGATTAAAAAAAAAATTCGTTTTGGAAAGAAGAGATGTTACAAAGTAGGGAACACAAATGACTAATAAACATTAAAAAAACCCCAGCCAGCTTCACAAGTAATGAAAATGCAAATTGAACCAATAATGCAGTTCTATTTTTGTCTATCAAATTAGCAAAGATTAGAAAAGATAATCCTCAGTTCCTTTCAGGTGAGGGAGACTGACACCCTGTCATCTTCTGGAGAGTCAGCCTCCTGGAGAGCCTGGTGCCGATGGGAAGCCTGGTGCCTCCACGTCTCAGATGCTCTCATGTCCAGGTGTGAGCCCCGCACCAGCCCCGTGCCCAGCACACAGGTGGTCCTGGTGTGAGCCCTGCACCAGCCCTGTGCCCAGCACAGAGGTTGTTCTGCCCACACCAGCCCTGTGCCCAGCACAGGGGAAGCTCACACCAGCTGTGGTGCCTTAAACACGATTCCATAAAAAACACTTTTCAGTATGTGACAGTGACCAGGATATAAATAAAAATAATAATAGGACATGAAACTTTATCTGAGGCCTCAGTTCTGGTTTATTAAAATTGTGTGTGTCTGTGTGACTTATGGGCTAACCCCACCCCCCCAATTCAGTGCTGAGGTCTCCCCACTGCACCTCAGAACATGACTGCATTTCGTCCTTACAGAGGTGACTAGGGTGGGCCCTGATCCAGTGTGACTGGTGTCCACATACGAAGAGGAGGTCAGGACATATATACAGAGGGGCCGTGCAAGGACACGGGGAGGCGGCGGCGTCCACACGCCGAGGAGAGGCCCGCAGTGCAGGCGCTTACTCGGCAGACACTCGCTTCTCCACAGTCGTGATCGACCCGGCACTTGCACGGCGGGCTCCACCCGGATGCGCTTTTACCGGTGCTCTCCGCTCTCGCCTGTGCTTTCCCTCTTTTTAAATTCTCATTTATTTATTCATTTATTCATTCATTCATTCATCATTTATTTCATCTTTATTGATTTCAGAGAGAGGAAAGGAGAGGGAGAGATAGAAACATCAGTGATGAGAGAGTCATTGATCGGCTGCCTCCTGCACGCCCCCGACTGGGGATCGAGCCCAGGGCCTGCAACCAGGGCCTGTGCCCTGACCCGGAATCGAACCCTGACCTCCTGGATCCTAGTCCGATGCTGAGCCATGCCCAGCTGGGCTGCTTTCCCTCTTGTCTGCCTTGTTTACCAGAGTCATGCGTGGTTAGAGAGACCACTTCCCTGTCTGTGGAGACGGCTGGACTAACCAGACAGAAGAGGGCCCCTCCTCTTCGGGGGTCAGCCTGGTCCCTCTCCGGTTGAGGGGTTGAAGTCTGCTTCTCGGTGTGGCCTTGGGGAGCATGAGGAAGTCGTCCGCAGTCTGGGAGGGCATCTTGTTCCGCGCAGTGGTGGGGCATGCGGCCAGTGGGAGGGCCTGAGGGGCCTGAGTGGGACCTGTGGCGAGGCTGAGGCCCTTCTCCTCACTTTTTGGATGAGACTGTGATGAGAAGTCCACCCCTGTTCCTCTGTTCTGCTGGTGAGTCCTGGAGCAGGTCCAGCCTGAACCAGGCCCAGAAGGATGCGTGCCAGCTGGGCAGGTTGAGAGGAAGGGGCCAGGAGGCAGGGCAGTCAGCGGGGGCCTCGCTCTGACACCCGCAGGGAACCGCGGAGGCTCTGTGGTCCGGGTCACGTTGGGCGCTCTGTCTTCCAACCAGCTGTCCCTCGTGCAGCCACCAAATGCCAAGCTCTGTGGGACCTGATGAGAGCACCCTGCTCTTCCCCTGCACACGTGACAGTGTAGAGAGAAACAGAGTCGGCGCAGATGAGGCCTGGAGGGTGAGGCTCCGTGGGGAACCCAGAGTGGGGACAGGCAGCCTGCTGAGCTCTGCTGGGCGCGGGGAGGCCACCCTGGGGGAGCCGGGTAGGAGGCTGTGCGGAGGCACTGTCCGGTCCGAAGGGGAGATGTCCTTACTGTGGCCGGAGACCAGTGTGCCTCCCCAGAGAGGGACAGCCATTGAGATGCGGGAAAGCGGCTCCGACCAAGGCCATGGGCAGGCCCTTTTGTAAAGGGGCTCTCCGTGCGGGAGGAGGGTGGATTGGAGGGGGAGACCCAGGACTGCATCTGCCTCCCCCTGACTGTGGGAGACCCCGCGTAGGGCACCCACATTTGCGTGTCGTGGGGGCTGGCCTGCATCCCAGGTTGGGGAAAGTCTGGGCAGGAGGGTGCAGCTCCTAGAGGGAAAAGCCTGGGACAGGAGCTGAGGGGGTGGCACGGTCCTGGTGGCTGCCCCCAGTGAGTGCCGAGGTTGGAGCCCCCCGTTGCAGGGTGCTTGGGGTGGTGGGGGAGGGGAGCCACTGCGAGTTGCCTGTGGCAGGAGAAGTTTGGTCCTTGTCATTTGGGGTCTCTTGTAGGGTCCTGAAGCTGATAGGTCTGGCCAAACCCTGCCGTCTTGCCTAGTGGACAGAGCAAACAGTCCTGGTTTTGTCCTTGATCTGTGGCTTGTCTGCCGACGTCCCATCACTGACTGAGCACCTGCGTTTGGCTGCAGGTTTTCCACCCTGTGACCGACTCGGGAACTGTGAAGGTGGCTAGTCTGTAACCTTGAGTTGGATATTATTTATATTAGAATTAAACATTCTTGCCGCTAATCCAATTTCATCACAACATTAGTTGTTTTTGCTGAGCCAGAGGTTTATGAATTTATGGTCTGGAGTTGTGGCTCCACTCTCACCAAGCAGGACTGTGTTCTCTGTGTGGGATCTAAGAACTCTGTAATTAAGTGCTAGAATCTCCGTCACCCACTGCCAGGTTTCCAGCTTAGATCTCCCGAGTTGGGCGGTGCAGATTAGGCCGCAGAGCGATTCCGGCAGCTTGTAAGGACTGGAGAACACTGGTGATTTCAGTTAAGCTCCTAATTACTCGAAGAGGCTCATTGTGGGGCTTGTGCCTGGAAGTGACTAATGTCCTAACAACTGGAGTCGTCCCTCGCTCCCACCCTCCTGCTCACCAGCAGGTGTCAGCTCAGTTACTGCCGAGGCTGTGTCCCTCGAGGCATGTGTCTTAAGCGTGTGTGGTGGTCAGTGTCCTGGATGCCCTCGAATTCCCAGGCACTGTCACACTGACATCTCCCCATTCTGGTTCTCAGGCTGCTTATCAGCCTCACCACGAGGGACTGAGCTGTGTCAGGCTTTGTACCTGCCAGCACCCCTCTCGCAGCAAGATGTTCCTCCAGCTGGCTGCCTGCTCCTGAGCAGAGGAGCCTTTGGGAGATAGCCCCCTTGGGAGACCAGAGCTTGGGTGGGCTTGCTGTCACGGCTCTTTTCCACGTGATGGGAGGGAACACAAGCCATGTTTTGTGACTGAGGGATTGTTTTTTCATCAGTGAAGTTATACTTTTCTAGATTTGTGTCTGCACAGGGGGATCAGGAAGCGGTGGCTCGTTCCTCCCGTCCCACTGTCAGAGGCCCCGTGACCTGCCCATCTCAGGGTGGCAGTGAAGCCCAGGCAGAGAGCACTGGCTCTGATTTCAGATGTGACCTGGCTGTGCCCTTCCTGGCGCAGTGCCCACTTGCAGGCCTCGTCTGTCAGGTGGGGAACTTGCTCAGTGGGGTTCAGATGAAATGGGCCCAGCACTAGAGGATGCACCGAGGACACAGAGCCGTGGCCTGTCCGTCAGTGGAAGCAGCATTCGTCTTGCCTAGGCAGCTCTCCTGGGTGGGCAGCCCTCACCACCAAAGCGTCCTGGGCTGTGAGCCCGTCAGCCTTTATCCACTGACCTGGTCTGTCTTCTGGACCTGGAAACATGGACCGAAAATTTCAGCTCTTTATTTATCTAAGACAGCTTTTTGTGGCCAGGGCTGCCTTTTCATGCTTGTGTCCCCAGAGTACAGGGCCTGGGCCCTGAAGGGTGGTGTCGTGGAGACTGTGGGCCAGAGGGGCTGGGAGCAGCCCCAACACAGGATGACACCTGACGTTAGTGTTTGATTAATGGAGAAAGTAAGACAGAATATAGTCAAACTTCTGGTGAAACAGGTTGGTTTAAATTCCATTATTTGAAATACATGTTTGGCTGAATGTTGCCTTCAGGGCCCAGTCAGTCCACCTGGCCCGAGCCGGTTGTGTCTAGGACCAAGTCCAGGGGTGCCCTGCATGGTGCTCACCTCCTGCCTCCAGATGGAGTGTGGAACGTCTTCATGGGTGGGTAGGAGAGAGCTAAGTCTAAATCCACAAGGCTGGCAGACAGCACATGAGAGCCCCTGAGAGCCCTGCAGCATCGTTACTCAGGCCCCCACAACATCGTTACTCAGGCTCACCCTGAAGCATTGTTCCTTAGGCCCCCACAACATCATTACTCAGGCTTACCCGGCAGCATTGTTACTCAGGCCCCCACAACATCATTACTCAGGCTCACCCTGCAGCATTGTTCCTTAGGCCCCCACAACATCATTACTCAGGCTTACCCGGCAGCATTGTTCCTTAGGCCCCCACAACATCATTACTTAGGCTCACCCTGCAGCATTGTTACTCAGGCTCACCCGGCAGCATTGTTACTTAGGCCCCCGCAGCATTGTTACTTAGGCTACTAGGAAGACAACACCTCCCACTGAGGCTACCATGCTGGGCCCCCAGGCAGGGCCCTGGCTGCTGAGCACACAGCCTGGGTCTGAGGAATAACCTCACCCCCTCGCCCACACCCTCCCCCATCTTCATATCCCAGTGGCTCTGACACTTTAACATTTATGTTTTCAGTTTTACAGCTGTTTTCCTTGTGAAGATGCTGTGCACATTTGCAAAATAAAGCAAAAGTAAATAAAATAAAATAGGATACACAATTTTTTGGACAGGTATGAGCATTATGCTTGGTGACAGCAATTTTTGTAAGGATCTAAAAATAGTTTGTTCACATGCCTGATAGGCCTTTTCGATTAGGCATCTGTTTTGCATTTTTAAACCTTTAAGTTATGTTTCCTCATTAGGTTTTCATTCTTGAGAAAGGGAACGCTGTGGCCTCATAGCCCAGTCTTTCTCTCAAACTCCTGCCTTCCTGCTCCCTTGGGTCTCTGCTCATCGCATTGAAGGGTGTACCTGCCGTGACTTTGGAACTTCTGACCTTGGGAATAGGTTTTTAGAGGAATTATCACTGAATGCATATGTAAATATCTTAGAAACTGAATTTTAAAATGTTGTGGAGAACTTTCAGACCTCCGTTAGGAATATGTAATAAAGGTTGGTTCTCTCTTATTAGGATGTGCGGTGCGGGAGCAGCAGTCATTTACAATATATTAATTATGCTAATTAATCGGAGAGGATTCAGAATATTAACTATCTGCATCTGATTAGGTATTAAAATTGAGAACCATTAAGTAATGAGGTGGAGGAGACACGAATCATCTCCTTAGAGCAAGAAAAATGGGGCCTGAGAGGTGACAGAAGAGCACAGACCTCGCGTGGCCCGCCCGTGGTATTGCCCGTGTCGCTGTCCCCTGGGTTAACTCTCAGCCTTTCCCGTACCCTGCAGAGGAAGCGGATGTGGACCTTGCCGATGTGTCCCGCGTGCCCGCGGACGTGCTGCGCAATGTGGAGGCCGACACATACTGGTGCATGAGCAAGCTGCTGGACGGCATTCAGGTGAGCAGGGCTGGCGGGCTGGTGCGCACCTGTGGGCCGAGCCGGGGACAGCAGCTTCTGGTCTCAGCGCGGCCATTCCTGCAGCCGGAGCGGAGCACACCCCTCAGGGAAATGGTGTGGGAGTGCGTGTGTGCGTGCAGGTCCCCCCGAAGGATCCACACGCGGAGTGCTCTCTGCTGGGTGCTGGGTGCTGAGCTCCACCCCTGGGGAAGGAGAGGGAAGTGAGGCGAGCGGCCTGTCCAAGGGGTGCTCCCGGGACAGGGTAGACACGTAAGGGCCGCTTGATGAGGAATGAGACCTGTGCTCCTGAGGACTGGTAGGTGGGGCAGAGTGAGGCTTGGAGGAGAGACGGTTAATTTTGCCAGCAGAGCAGGGTCTGGTTGTGAAAGTTCCTGAGGGACCAGTGTCCAGGGTTCATTCTGGTCCCTTGGTTGGTCTTTTGCAAGGATGGCTGCTGCGGGGGGGAGGCCATGTGGTTTGTGCTTGTCCAGGACCCTTTGTCTCGTCAGAGAGGGTGGTTCCTCCTGAACAGAGATGGGACGGGTCGCCCTTGTCACATACCTTTTCCTTTGGAGTCTGGCTTCTGAGCCGTGGACATAGCAGGTGTTTCTGATGCTACCAGCTGGGATGTCTCAGCCCCGCTACTTGATCTGAAACAGTGGCAGTGAGGCCTGTAGGATGCAGTGTGTAGGCTTAGGCCCGAGGTTTCATTGAAAGATGCCAGCCGAGTTCTGTGTAAGGGGTAGGGTTAGGGTTAGGGTTAGCACTCAGATACTGACGAGGATGGGAGCCCTGTGGGTGCTGGGGGAACGGAGCCTGTGCCCCTGGCCGCCTCCTCTGGCCGCCCCCACACCGTGTATGGGACAGTCTGTCCACCAGACAGTGTTTGGCCTGCACGTCAATTCATCATTTTCCTACTTTGTAAATATTTTTATATTTTTAAAAAAGTCTCTCAAAACTTCAGAGTTTTCCGCACTTAGAAAAGGGGTTGAATTATAATGTGAAACATCTTAAACTCCATGTGCCGCTCCTATGGTCATGAGTGATGGAGCTTCTGCCATTTCAGTGCAGGGTCACCCGGCGCCCGTCTGTGGGTAGATTCAGCTGTGCGATGAGATCAATGCCGTGCTTCACTTCTGAGCTCATTGGCTGAGGGGATGGCTTCCTGATGAGGGTGACGCATGGAATGTGCATGCTCTCCTGTGTGCGTGCTCGCGGGTCAGCTGCTCATAGGTGTGCAGTGGGAGAGGGGCGTGCAGCTGCTCGCAGGTGTGCAGTGGGAGAGGGGCGTGCAGCTGCTCGCAGGTGTGCAGTGGGAGAGGTTCATGCAGCTGCTCGCAGGTGTGCGGTGGGAGAGGGGCGTGCAGCTGCTCGCAGGTGTGCGGTGGGAAAGGGGCGTGCAGCTGTTTGCAGGTGTGTGGTGGGAGAGGGACGTGCAGCTGCTCGCAGGTGTGCAGTGGGAGAGGGGCGTGCAGCTGCTCGCAGGTGTGCAGTGGGAGAGGGGCGTGCAGCTGTTTGCAGGTGTGCGGTGGGAGAGGGACGTGCAGCTGTTTGCAGGTATGCGGTGGGAGAGGGACGTGCGGCTGCCCGCAGGTGTGCAGTGGGAGAGGGATGTGCAGCTGCTCGCAGGTGTGCAGTGGGAGAGGTTCATGCACCTGCTCGCAGGTGTGCGGTGGGAGAGGGGCGTGCAGCTGTTTGCAGGTGTGCAGTGGGAGAGGGACGTGCAGCTGCTCGCAGGTGTGCAGTGGGAGAGGGACGTGCAGCTGTTTGCAGGTGTGCAGTGGGAGAGGTTCATGCAGCTGCTCGCAGGTGTGCGGTGGGAGAGGGACGTGCAGCTGTTTGCAGGTGTGCGGTGGGAGAGGGACGTGCGGCTGCCCGCAGGTGTGCGGTGGGAGAGGGACGTGCGGCTGCCCGCAGGTGTGCGGTGGGAGAGGGATGTGCAGCTGCTCGCAGGTGTGCAGTGGGAGAGGTTCATGCACCTGCTCGCAGGTGTGCGGTGGGAGAGGGGCGTGCAGCTGTTTGCAGGTGTGCAGTGGGAGAGGGACGTGCAGCTGCTCGCAGGTGTGCAGTGGGAGAGGGACGTGCAGCTGTTTGCAGGTGTGCAGTGGGAGAGGTTCATGCAGCTGCTCGCAGGTGTGCAGTGGGAGAGGGGTGTGCAGCTGCTCGCAGGTGTGCAGTGGGAGAGGGACGTGCGGCTGCCCGCAGGTGTGCAGTGGGAGAGGTTCATGCACCTGCTTGCAGGTGTGCGGTGGGAGGGGCGTGCAGCTGTTTGCAGGTGTGCAGTGGGAGAGGGACGTGCGGCTGCTCGCAGGTGTGCAGTGGGAGAGGGATGTGCGGCTGCTCGCAGGTGTGCAGTAGGAGAGGGGCGTGCGGCTGTTTGCAGGTGTGCAGTGGGAGAGGGACGTGCGGCTGCTCGCAGGTGTGCAGTGGGAGAGGGGTGTGCAGCTGCTCGCAGGTGTGTAGTGGGAGAGGGACGTGCGGCTGCTCGCAGGTGTGCAGTGGGAGAGGGGTGTGCCACTGCTCGCAGGTGTGCAGTGGGAGAAGGGAAGAGGATTTCATTACCTTTCAGGTGTGTGTGCACATTTTCTTCAATTCTAGGCAACTTTACAAATGCAACGCGATTGGCCTGTTTGGCACTTTGGGTCTTTCACCCATGTTTGGTTTCGTGACATTGCCTGTGGTCATATGGGAGAGAAGGGATGGTGAGGTGAGCACATCTACCTGTGGGCATGTTTCCCCACACAGCTTTGAAACCACATTTTTTAGTGTGACCACCATTTCATAAGGATCACATCTCTGGCCCAGAGTGGCAGATGAAAGTTCTCCAAAATGAAGATTTTGGCTTAAAAGCCCAAATATTGTTAACAAATACCGTCACTTATTTTCCTTGAATCAACAGGCTGACTTTGTTAATTTTTGAGGAAACGTCTTCCGAATTCCCACGTGTTATTAACCAGTTTGCCTTTTAGCACTTCTTTCGAGTACAAAGGACGTTTCTGGAAACGTGTCTATCAGCTCACAGCTCAGACAGCTGCAGCGCGAGCTTTGCTTGAAAATGTTGTGGTTCCTGATGCACTTCTCAGGTTCCGTGTGTGTTTCCCGTTTGCCCTCAGAATGTTGAAAAGATGTCTACTCAGGGGTCAAGAGTTAACCCTCAAGTTAAGAGCTTTTCCTACATCATCAGTTGAAATTGCTTCTTGCCCCGCTGGGAGTGTCTGGGCATTAAGAAAGCAGTTTGGCGGCCCTGCCTTGATTTATGCCGGCGCCAGCATTTTCACTCACCACCACTTGGGTACCACGAGTGCAGGTGCCCACACAGTGACAGAAGCAGATGATGTCTGGCATTACTGTGAAAGCAGTTCTGATGTCACAGGCCACTTGAAAGGGCCTCAGGCACGCAGCTGTTGGTTGGCCACCTGGAGGACCACGGCCCTTGAGGGAGGCTCCCACACAGGCCTGTGGATTTCTCCCGGAAAAGCCCCTGAAGATGAGCTCACCGTAGGGAGAGTACAAAGCCCAGAAGCGTGCGCCGAGCAAACAGTGGTGCTGAGTCGGGAGGAGCGATTCCCTGGGCCCCGAGATGCTCGGGCTGCTGTGAAGGAGCCCGAAGAACTTGCAGGTTTCAGGGGCTTCAGGTAGAGGAGGGTTTATAACGATGGGAAGATGCAGCAGACAGAGCTCGCAGATTTAAAAAGAACCAAATGACTCCTAGCAACTCAACTATAGCTGGCGAAGCTTCGTTTGACACAAGGGAAGAGAGGAGTTAAAGGAGCAAGGACGAAATGAGGAGGCCGCCCGAGAAATAGAAAGGCGGAAGTGGGGTCAGGACGTGAGGGCGGAAAGCGGGTCCAGAAAGAGAAAATGCGCTGGGGAAAACCAGCGTTCATAAACGCCGTGGCCGAGAACATTCCAGCGCCGCCGAAGACACCGTTCCTTACATTCAGGAAACAAGCCTCAAGAAAGAGGAATTAAAATGTCACACAGAGAGGGAAACCACTAAATATGAGAACATCTTGTAGGAAAGGCCAGTGACCTACCAGTAAACCTGAGGTGGACAATTGGGTGGAAAACAGGCCGCTCCAGAAACAGCAGAAGACTTGTGCTGTTCTGAAGGGAAATACTGTTAGGCGAGGCTGGATTTTGTTAAAAGTAGCATTCAGCGATGTGCTATCTATAAGACTCTCACCTCAAACATAAGATTACAAAAAGGCACAAAGGAAAGGTTGGGAGAAAGGCAGCAGATAAATAGGAACCAAAGTAATAGTTATGTAGCTATGTAGCTCTTATGTAGCAAGTAGATAAAATAGATCTGAAGGTAAAAAGCATTGTTTGGGATAAAGAGTATCCCTGCCTAGTGATAAGTGGATACATTTCCCAGGGAAGGTCCAATCCCTAAGTACCTCTGACAACACATCTGTGTGTGTACATAAGTGTAACTTGAGTGTGGGGTGGGAGGTGAGGATCGGGGCAAAAATTACTAGAAGACATTGTCAGTGCCAGACACTATTCTGAGTTCTTTGAACTGTTAACTTGTTTGTATTACCTCAGTTTCCCACCACACATCCGTAAGGTGTATTCCGTCCTGTGACTGGTACGGTGCCAGATTGGAATTCAGACCCACAGGGTCTGGCTCTCCTGCCACTCAGTAACCCATCGGCCACACCGACAGGAGTTGGTAAGATTGTGGATATTATGCCACAGTTAGTGAGCTTAGGCTGGTGCCATCTCTAGACCCACATTCAGCTCAGAGGAGTACTCGTGCTTTCCCAGGGTGCGTGGAACATTTATGAAAACACCTTACCAGCAGTTACTGGGGAGCCACGTGGACGAGGGCATGGCATTCTACGCAGTGGCGCCTCCATGACCTGGCTCACCCAGCTCACTTAGGGAAGGAGCGTGGGCCAGAGCCACTCTGTTTGGGAGATGGTTTTGGTGTAGATCACAGGAGCCCCGCTCTCTTTACAAAGGACTGTCCTCCAGCAGGGTATAGGTGTTGGGGCCTCAGGAGAGCAGGTGTCCAGTTCGGCTCTCTGCAGGGCCTCCTGGGGGGGGGCAAAGCAGCGTCCAGTCCGAGTTCCAGGCAGGCGAGGTCTCCTGAGGCTTCAGAGGGTTATTGCTGCTTCCACAGTCTTTTCATTTCATTGAGAACACGGTGGCAGAGTCGTTGGGGAGTGACTGCTCTGGAATTATGGTTGTAGCTGCATATCGGTCCACCCTGAAGTCACACTGCTGCTCTCAGACTCCATCACCTAAGAGGACAGCCTCTGAGCAGGAAAGGACCTCCGCCTTTATAATTAGTCATTACGTTTCCTTTCCTGGGGCCAGCATTATTCAAGTCTGAGAACTGGTTGGGGTGGGAGTGATGGGAATGTTGGGGAAAGGGACTGTGTGATCTCGGAACTTGTCGGAAGGGCCTGAAGTGTGGTGGTGCAGCCAGTCAGTGACTTGGTGGGAGGAAGGCTGGGACGACAGGCCTGTAATAGGGCTGGGGTGGGCATGGGGGGCATCCCTCAAATACAGCTGTGTGCATTAGCTACTGCAGATAGTGCCAGCAGGGAGAAAGGGGACAGCCCTGTCACAGGACACCAGAGCCTGTTCAGGGAGTCCTTGCAGAAGTTTATGCTCCAGAAAGGCAAGTGTAGATGGCTCAGGATCCTCAGGAAAAGCTGAGACGGCCAGAACCTGGGACCAGCCCAGGACATTATCTCAGCTCAGAGGAAAGGGAGCGCCAGGGCCTGCTCTGGTGCTTGGAGGGTGGCAGAGAGCGAGCTCGTCCGTCCTGTTTGGCTCTCGGTTAGCGCAGCCCAGCATGGCGGGGAGGCAAGCGGTGGCCTGGCACCCGGTGTGGGTGGGAGGGGTCGGCGGCGGCCTGGGGCCCGGTGTGGGTGGGAGGGGTCGGCGGCGGCCGGGCGCCCGGTGTGGGTGGGAGGGGTCGGCGGCGGCCTGGGGCCCGGTGTGGGTGGGAGGGGTCGGCGGCGGCCGGGCGCCCGGTGTGGGTGGGAGGGGTCGGCGGCGGCCTGGGGCCCGGTGTGGGTGGGAGGGGTCGGCGGCGGCCGGGCGCCCGGTGTGGGTGGGAGGGGTCGGCGGCGGCGGCGCCCGGCTGGGCGGGGAGAGAGGGTGGGTGAGGCAGGTGCGCTCCGCCCCGCGGCTGAGTCACGCTCTGGGGAAGCGCCTGTGAGCTGCGACTTGGAGCCCCGGTCGATACATTGAACACTCCTGGAAACATTGTCCGAAGGTTTGTTAAACAGGCGGGAACGTGTCAGGTACAGGCTGCAGCGGAAGAGTCGTTAAGGATGAGTCACTGAGCAGCGACTTAGAAATGAAAATTGAAAAAACAATTTACAGTGGCCCTGAGAAACGTAAAATCCATGCTGTTACCCCAGCGAACAGCTCATTCCTTTTAATGACCAAGCAGCACGCCTCTCTGTGACGATGTCCCCGTTGGCTGGGGGAGCCCAGGCCGCCCGGGGCCGTGGCTGTGTGGATGCAGTTTCTGTGATGCTCACGGAGCCTGTTCTTGCTGGCGTGTGATTCATTGTTCTTGGGTCAGTACCCGGAGTGGACTTGCGGGGTCATGCCGTGGGAGCCCATGCTGCTTTCATGACAAACAGCCAGACCTTCCCGCAGGTGGCTTGTGCTGTTTATTTTGCGCACCCGTCAACACTGCATCAGGTCTGGCATTTTTCTTTATGCTGGGCAGCAGTCCTTTGTTGAGATACATATTTTTTGAGAATATTTTCCCCAAGTTTGTGGCTTGTCAGTTCTTTTTTTTTTTTTTTAAACCAGTGTTTTCTGAAGAGCAGAACATTTTAATTTTGATGACATGTACCCTTACCATTCTGTTTCCTCTGTGTCCCAACTAAAAACCCGTTGTTTACTGCCAGGGTGCCAGGGTCTTCTCTTGTGTTTTCCTTCTAGGAACTTTGTAACTTTAGTTCTTACTTTGGTCTGTAATTCAATTTGACTTGAATTTTTCCATACAGTATAAGGAAGGACCCCGGTTCATCTCTCAAAAGTAGATTTCCTAGGTTTACACAGCGCTGCGTGTTGGAAACAGCTCTGTTTCCAGATTAGATTGCTTTGGTACCGTTTCTGAAAATTAGTGCGATGCTCGCTGTTAGCTTTCTGCAGGTGCCCTTCCTCAGTGGTGGTTGACAGGCGTGCCGCAGGCGGAGCCTGGGTTATCTGCCAGGCCCTCGCCCTGAGGTGTGAGGGCGCAGGGTGGGGTACGAGGCTGGGCTCCGAGGCTGTGGGGAGAAAGGCAGGAAGATGGTCGGCTGCGACCTGAACAGCTGAGTTAGTATGTTTGCCTCCTGTCGATACGCTCACTCTGCTCGTGGTGAAGGACGTTGATTCACTTGGATGGTTCCGGCCACCTGTATTCCTGAGCTGAGCCCACCTGGCCTGAAATCTTAGCCTTTCTACATAGCTCTAGATCCTCCCTGGTGGTAAGGTGCCCAAGGATTTCCACGTCCCTGTGAGGAACACCGGCTTCCAGCTTCCCTCCTTGTCTGCTTCTGTTTTGGATTTAGGAAGACGGTGGCCTCAGGAGGTGCTCCTGTAACTCCTGAAAGTGTTTGAAGATCGGTACTGTTTCTTCCGTAAACCTTTGATAGGATCCAACAGTGCAGCCATCCTGGCCCGGAACTTTCTCGGTGGAAACTTTAACTTTGGATTCAGTTTCTGCCCTGGGTGGGGCTCCAGAGTTTCTGTCTCTTCCCTTGTCAGTTTTCATACTGTGTGTCTTTTACAGAATTTTGCCGTTTTAAACAAGTTGTATAATTTATTGACATGTTGTGTAAAATGTTTCCTGATTCTCCTCGTGTCTGTGGGAACTGTACTGATGCCTCTGACCCTAATACTGGGAATTAGATTTGTTGATCCCTGGTCTGAAGGCTGCCATGAGACCCGTCGTGGGGACTGTTTCTGTGTCTGCTTTGCTGAGGCAGTTTCCCTGTGTCAGTCAGGTCCCCTCGGGCGAGAGGTCATCCTGTCCTCCCTGCCCTCACTGATTGTCGGTCTGCTTTTCCCAGAGCTGCTGAGTGGGGCCTTTGAAATTCCACCTCTAATGGTTGACCTGTCTCTTAGTTGTCAGGTTTGCTTCCCGTAATTTCACCCTCATTTATTAGGTACATGCACAGGTAGGATTATTACGTTTCCTCGATGAACTTCTGTGTCTGTTGGGGACCCATGAGTACCCTCAGGTCGGTGCCCCAGGACTCAGTGTTAGTTGTGCTCGTGGCCATGATTTCTTTCAGGGCAGGGTGCGCAGCAGAACCAGCTGAGGGAAAAGGCTCAGGGACAGGTGCAGGCATCCACCAGTCCTTTCCCGCGGGGGTCGCACCGGCCCCCGAGCCTTGCCGGGCAGGTGCCTCCTCAGAGAGGCTGTGCAGGGACTGCAGCTCCCCTCACCCCTTCTCACCCAGCCTCTGGCTGCAGTGCCCTTGGTGTACCCTTTATTGACTGTCCTGGTCCCTGACCAGGGCTGCCCATGGCCTGGTCTCACCTAGCTGACCTGGGTGCCCATCCCCCTGGGCAGTGCCCTGAACCCATCTAATCCCCTGGGTGGGAGCGGTCTGCAGGATGGTCCTCTCGGCACCCCCATGTGAGAACAGCAGGCCACAGGAGTCAGTCTTTGGGGTTCTTTCAAAACACGGATCCTTTATTTCTTTCATTTATTTTTCGGGCTCTCCGGTGTCATTCTTTTATTTTCTTATTGTTTGAATTTCCAAGAGAGCCCATCTTTTTTACCTGGGTTTTCAACAGATTGAGAAATAAGTAGTGGCAGATGGAGACCAAAGAATAGCTCTGATTTCTTCTTAAATGAGAAGCTTGGAATCCCATCTTAGTGTGAGAGCCAAACACTCTGGCCAGCAGTCCCGCGATGATGTGAGCTCATCCCCCCATCACAGCCAGTGCGGGCCAGGAGGCCGTCTCATGTGCAACAGAGCCTTCTGGGGGAGCAGCCTTAGGGGGTGCACAGCTTTCCGGGGGAGCTGCCAGTCAGAAGTGGGAGGAGGGCTGAATCTCCGAGGCTGTTTGTTCTCCCCGGTTCAGCAGTTCACGTGTCCTTTTGGGGTGAATATTCTGGGGCTAGAGAAAGTGCAGGAGTGGCACCAAGTCCCCCCCACTTGGAAGCAGACCCCAGGTTTGGGGGTGTTGCCTCCTCCCTCCTCCCACTGGTTGTGGTTCCTACTTGGTCCCTGGTCAGCAGGGCTGAACGTGGCCTTTCTTGGACAGGATGGGGAGGGGGACCCAGAGTCCTAGGACAGGCCACCTCAGTGAGACCCCTGCTGCTTTGAGTGTCACCTGGGACCACTGGGGTGGGGGTTTCTCTGAAATTCGTCAGAACCGAACATTAGACGCCTCCCAAGGCCTCCACCTGAGGCTGTGGGATCACTCCCTAGTTTACCCCTCCTTGTTATATCCGTGTCCAACCTGGCTCCTCGTAGGTCCCCACGAGGTCAAACGTGTTAAACTCCC
This sequence comes from Miniopterus natalensis, assembly GCF_054644295.1. Lineage (NCBI taxonomy): Eukaryota > Metazoa > Chordata > Mammalia > Chiroptera > Miniopteridae > Miniopterus > Miniopterus natalensis. The sequence continues at coordinate 185,753,622 of NC_142082.1, forward strand.
AGCAACACAGAACATGTTTGAATATAAATCTCCTCTGCTACCTAATTTCCAGAGGGAAGTTAAGTTTTCAAGGCCAACTGTCAGTTCAAGTCCAAAACCAAACTTCCCTTCCGTTAAAGTTCAAATACATTAATGCTCACAGTGTGTCCTTAACTTGTGCAGAGCGGCAGGGAGAGCGAGTCCGCCTTCCCTCGCCCCACCCTGACACGGTTCCCCGTGGCCCCCTCTCCCAGGAGGCCCGGGTTACCCTGGGCGCTGGAGTGACCCAGGAGATGCCCCCTTTTGTCAGTTGGTAGTAACCTTACTTCCTTTCCCAGGTCCTGGGGGTGGGCCGAGGATACTGGGGTTAGTATTCTGCCTCTGTAATTACCAGCGAGTGTGAGTCTATCCTGCGTGAGTCCAGCTGGAACTCTCGTTCTGAAAATGCCCCGAGCTCTGGCCGAGGCACCCGTGGGCCGTGGTGTTGGGAAGGCCGGGGCCGGACGAGGGGTCCCAGCTGTCCTCAGGCCGCGCTGGGCTCCCGGTGATGACAGTACTAGTCGTAGGGCCACTGTTCCTGAGTACCCACTGCACCTGGGACCTCCTTACACAGCCGCTGACCTGCTTCCAAGCCCAGAGTGGCCCTAGAGGGCAGCACTGTTGTTTGCACATACAGATGACGCAGTGGAAGCCGAGGTCACATGGCTCCCCAGTGACAGCCTGGCTCCATGCCAGGACGCCGGACCTAGGAGGCCCCTTGCTGCCTGAACGGGTTTTCCTGCTTAGTCTGTGAACGTCTCCGCCTGAGCTCACTGGGAGTGGTCACGCGGCCACTCTCCCTGTGCAGTGACCATGTCGCTGGCCTCGGGTTGTGACATGGTCTGGCACTGCCGGCACCGGGCACGGTTGCCATTCCACATGGCCATGCTGAGTGCCGACTCCTTCTGAAGACACTCCCCCCAAGTGAGCGACACCTGCCAGTGCCTGTTGGTTTCTTGTCAGTGTAAATGTCTTATAGTCTACCTAGAAATGTTCGTTAAGTGTTCCTGAGATGGGCTTGCTGGCCTCTGACCTCAGGGAGGTTGCGTCTGCCCTTCTCGGAGTCAGGCTCGCCGGCACTGTGAGTCCGCGCACCTGCGTCCCCCTGCCTCTCCCTCTGGAACGTGGCTTCATCGCTGGGCGTGTGCACTCACTGTTACTCTCTCGCAGGACAACTACACCTTTGCCCAGCCTGGGATCCAGATGAAAGTGAGAATGTTGGAAGAGCTCGTGAGCCGGATCGATGGTAAGCCAGCTCCTTGGGTGCCTCCTCTGTGGGTGTGTGAGCAAGCGGGCAGGTGGGAGACTGGGTGGGACCCGGCCGCCCTGCAGGGTGATGGGATACTCCTCCCCAGCCTGGCCCCTGGCTGGCTCAGGGCAGACTGCATCCCAGAGGCCACCTCCGGGACAGCAGTGCCCCAGTCCCTGTGAGGGCTGGAGTCCGGATGCAGTCCCTGTGCAGGAAGTCCTGGGTGGCGGTGTGCGTCTTCCCGGCCATCCTTGGGCAAACTGCTCCCATCTGTGCCTCATCCTGCCGCCGGGATGCTGGTGTGATTTCTCTATGGAATCCAGTTAATTACAGGCCTGGAAATAACATCTCTCGCATTATGGAGAAACGGGAGCCTGTGCTCAACCGGTTTAGACTACGCTTCATGTTTAAGTGGGGCTTTGGAATGCTTTTACCTTCGTCCTCAAAATCACCCCTGCGATGTGCTGCTGTGATACTGCAGGGGCAGAGCTCAATTACGTGACAGTGCAGGGCGATGCTGGCCGTTCCAGTCACGTCCTCCTGGTGGTCTGTTAAATTAGCGAACAGCACTAACAACGTGATGCGAAGCGGGACCAGGCGTGGGCCTGTGACCTGACCGGCCAGTTACGAGGTCTGGCAGAGGGAAGTGGTTGCTCATGAAGAGCCTGCGCGAGCGTGGGGACGGTTTCACTGAACGTACAGAAATGGTGCTTTGCTAAAACGTGCCCGTGGGTCTGCCTCCCAGCACAGCCTCCGGGTGCTCATGCGCAGGTCCCCGACCTCTCCCATGCACCTTCCCCAGCAGGCAGCCCAGCAGGGGTGGTCCTCTCAGGGCAGGCTCTGGGTCTGGGGAACAGTGATGGACGTAACCAGATGGGCATACAAATCATAACCTCCGCTCTGCTCGCTGGTGGAGTCTGGGTTCAGCTGTGCATCTGCTGGTTGCTGCGCAGTCTCCACCCTGGTTTCACACCGGTCCCTGGTAATACTTTATTCCGCTCAGTGTGTTTGGTTGCTTTTCAGCTCTTCTATTCAGAACACTGTCCTTTGCTTACGTGACTGCATTTATGGACATTTAGTGTTTGTTTCACAGAGAGATCTTTCTTTGATCTGTTGGATTTTCCCTGACCAGCAGTTTTAAACTTTTCCTGTTTCATTTAGTTCTTTGAAATAGGATTTGCTGTGGATGTGAGTTGCAGGTCTTCAGTGGATCCTCCTTTCCTCTTGTCCCTGGAGGGCGAGTTTCATGTTTGCGTGGGGGGTAGGGAGCTGTGGTGGGTGCCGCGTGTCCCTGGGCTGCAGCTGGGGGTCCTTGAGCTGCTTCGCTCCAGTGTGATGGTTTACAGCGGAGCCCGCGCACCAGGAGCCTCAGGAAAGCCAGAGCCCATCACGAGGCCCCGCTCAGCCGTGTGGGCCTGGCTGGGGCTGCAGGGCCCTGGCTGGCACTGGCTCCTGGACAGGCTCCTCTCTCTGGCCCCGGGGATGCCTGTTAGCATAGATGGCACTGACCGAGCCCAGGAGGCCAGGGGTGGCGGTAGCTGAGATTCTACACTCCCCGCTTACGGGAAGTTTACGGGGAACAGCCCCTCTGTGAGCACGGTGGCCGTGCATCCCCTTTCCTGTGTTTTCAGATTCAGGTTCAGTTGATTTTAATGAAATCTCTGAACGCCGCCTTGACTGCATTGCAAAGTTACCATCGACTTACTCTCTCAAAATGGGATTCAGTTACAGCTGGTAGACTAGGCTCAGCTTTGTCATCACCGAGCGGAATGTGTTATCACTGCTGTGAGGTGAGCAGTGAGAGCGCAGAGTCCACGTGCGGCCGTGAGAAAAGCAAGCTCCCCCGCCACGTGTCCTCATCAGGCCCTGCCATGGCCGATGCCAGCATCAGCGTGAGAGCCGTATCTCCTGTGACACACACACCTGGTGGCTGGCAAAGCGCGTGGACGGCGTGGCGCCGGGCGTGCAGTGCGGCGAGGCCTCTGTGCTGCGGGGCTGCGGTTTTGTGCCGCCTCCCTCGTCTCAGGCCAGGCCGTGTCCCCAGGCCCTGTGCCCGGGGCCTTCCCGGTCCGATCGTGGTTCGAGTCGCTGTGCCTCACAGAGCCTGACTGAGCCACTCGGACAGCTAACTCTCCTTGTGTTTCACCCTTCGACCCCGTGGTCGCTCGAGAGGTGTTTTCTGAGCACCTGCGTTCCAAGGCTCCCGCAGTGGTGGCGGCTTTGAGTGGCTTCTGTGCATTTTGAAGGTAACTCTCCCCGTTCCCACAGCGGTGTTGGGATTTGGGCAGCTGTGTGTGCTGTTCCGGTGTCTAGCTGGTTACTGTCCCCGTGGGTTCCTCCCTGGTTCCGTTTGCCTGAAACTCCCGTCGCCCGCCTGCTGCCCTGTGACCCCTGGAAGGGGTAGTCTGAGTGTGGGAAAGCTCGGTAATCCGCGCAGTGCACCCCTGCCGCTGCGTCACGTGTAAAGGTGACGGAAATGCCGCCGCGCCAGCATGAAGGACAAGCTGGGGTGGGCTGGGTGAGGGCGATCCTGCAGGGACTCCTGGGAACTCGGAGGATGGTCTCCTGGGAACTCAGAGTGACCCCCCCCCGACCGAGCCGGCCCTCCTCACTGACTGTGTCCCAGGTTACTGGCGTCTCCCACTCAGGGCCGTCGTGTGGGCTGGAGGCCGTGCTCTCCGTGGCAGAGTGGGACCTGCAGGGACAGTCTGCACATTTGTTCCCTACTCCAGGGGCCTGCCCAATGCTCTGAGCACCCGCCTCCATGGTGGGACTTGGGCTCACAGGCCTGGTTGGAGGCTCACCCGCCTGCAGCTGTCACCCGAGTCCTGTCATGCTCAACCGTCCCCACCCTGGCCCCGCCTGCAGAACCCATTGTCCGGGGCCTCCCCAATGCCATCTCGGGACCTCAGGGTCAGGCCTGTCACCCCTCCCCGCCGTCAGCAATGACAGTGGTCTGTTGGAAGCATGTGGCTGCCACCTTGTCACTGGGATCCCTCCCTGACCCTCTCCTGCTTCCCTGCTCTGTCTCTTTCTGGGCCTTGCATCCTCCCCAACCCCGTGGTTTCCTGCCCAGTTTAAGCTTGCTTTTAGCTTTCCCCCTCTGAGCAGGTAGAGGGGTTTATTTTCCAAAAACCGAGGCATACTTCTCTCCCCTCATGCGGGCTGGAGGGTCCCAAGAGGGTCGTGGGCTTTTGGCCTCTGTGGAGGGCCTCACTGACATCCTCTCGGGACGGGTCAGTCGGGTCGTGAGTTAGGATGTCACGCGATGCGCCTGGTGGGATTCTGAGTGCGGAGAATGGTTTGTGCTGGCGGACGGGTCATTAACCGTCGCTGCGGAAGCTCTGTCTATGGCCCAGGGAGGCCTCGTGCTCAGTGTGGCCAAGCCTGCAGGGCCGTGGCACCTACGGGAGGTGCGGGCGGGAGAGCTCTGTCTGTGTGCCTTTGGCACTGTCCCTGCCGCACCCCCTCAGAGACACTGCAGACCACTCTGCCGCTCTAGGGCACCTGCTCACGCAGGAGGTGGTGAGGGCTGTCCCATGTGATGAAACACAGGCAGGTGAGCCCTGAGCTCATGATGGAGAGGTTTTCTCCTTAACCAGGATATCTTTGTGACCCTCTTTCCCGAGATTGATGTTCCGAGTTTATTGCCACGTTGAGACTTCTTAATTAAACTGTAAGTGGAGATTCCACATACAGCGATTCTCCTTGACCTTAAGAAGGAAACGTTGTCTTGGTTTTGAGTGTAGGCCATCAAATCTGGCTTTGAAATGATTCCCCAAAGTCGTTTTTATTCTTGGCCGTGAGCTGCTAGGGGGATGTGAGTGATTTTATCTCTCTTACCATAAAGAGCCAATGTCCCTCTCAAATCCGGGTGGGGTGGCCTCGGCCGCTAGTCGTCTCCCTGCCGGGCTGGCTGGAGGACAGCCTATTGCTGTGGAGGCCACTTGCCTTTCCATGCCAGCGAGCCATGCCCTCCGTAAACGCCACGGGCACTTCCTGCCTTTACAGAGGTGGCAGCGATGGCCCTTTCGTTCCTCTACACTTGGGGCTGTGGGTCCCTGGTGGGCCCGGCCTTCAGGGTGCTTTCCCATGCTTCTCCGACCATGGCATGGGGACAGTGCATGTCCAGCAGAGCGTGTCCTTGCCTTCTGCTGGGGTCACATTTGAGGACATAGCCTCCTGTGTTTGGGGGTGTAAACCAGAGTCTCTTTCCCAGAGAGCCTGTAGTTAAGTATCCACCTGCTCAGCACCGACCCTGACACCCTCACGAGGAGCCTTGAGGTTGTGGGGCACGTGTCAGACTGTGACAGAATGTGGGCGTGGACTGAGCAAATGGCCTGGCCTGCTGTCCTCATAGCGCATCAGGGCACTGCAGCTTCCACAGTGTGGCTTACGTCCCCTCCTGCCAGTGTCACAGTCGGCTCCCAGCAGGAATGTCACAGTCTCCCAGCAGCACTGCCCGGGCACCGCTGCTCTTTCCTCACTGGGAGTGTGAGCCAGACAGTTCTGCGCGCGGATACGTGGCTCCGTTCTATTACCTTTATTACACATCAGTGTCTCTGCTCGAAGACTCGGAATGAAATGCCGTCTCTCCCCAGAACAGATCAATTCCTCAACTAGATGCCGGTCCCGGGTAACGGCTGTGATGAGGAAGCTGTCGGCCGTTTTCTGCAGGCCTGCTGGGCCCACGCACCCCACCCATCCTCATGGACTCACGGGACAGCCTCCGCCCTTCCTCTCACCTCAGTTCGTCCACTCACCCACGGCTTTCTGAGGGAAGCAGTGTTTCTGTGAGGACATGAGTGGTCGGTTTTGAAAGGCGGCCATACAGGCCCACGTGCGAAAGTGACAAGCTGTGGCTGTGACCTTGGAGATCTGCCGTGTCTCACACGTTCCTGCCCCGCGTCCTCCTGGACAGGCATCTTGTGGCTGGTGTGGGCACAGGCCCTGGCCCAGAGCCTGGCCTCTATCCTTTGCTCTGTCTGTAATCCTGTCCACTGTCGTTTGCTGTGGGTCGTGGTGGTGCAGATGAGTCCAGAGGGAGCCTGAGACGGGCCTGGCAGTCGCCTTGGGAAGCCCTCATGGGCTGGGTGCTGGGACGGCAGCAAGCAGGCTCTCCTGGACATTCAGCGGAGGCTTGGTGCACTGTGGCCAGGGCCTCCATCGTGGATTTGTTTCTGAGACACGCCTTCCCTCCCCCTGCATGGTGCAGCACCAGAGAAGACTCTGCTAACTCTGCACCCCGAGGTCTTCCTGCTGCCTTCCTGTTGCCCCATGTTCAGCTCTGCCATCCTGTCCCTGGTGCACAGCTCTGGGCCCCAAGTCTTCTCTAGCTTACCTGTTCCCTAAACCACATTCTGCGAACGAGGGGTGGGCAAGCCCAGGAGCAGGCCTCTGTGGCGCTCAGAGGCCTGTGCTCGCTGTCGCGGGGCTGGGCTTTGTTCTTTCTCACCCTTTGCTTGACTAGAGAACTGAAACGTTCCCCTGAATCAGCCTGTTCGAGGCACCCCAGGTGCCGAGGTGTCCACTCAGTTCTCCACCCGCGGAGGCTGAGAGGTTCCCTTTCTCAGGGTCTCAGTGGATGAGAGGACACTTGCTTCTGGGCAAGTAAGCCTGAATAGCGCCTGGCCCTGCGTAAACAGCGTGCGTGCTTATCCGAGACAGCGGGATGCGTGGTTTTCCTCTTTGCAGTGCAAATCCTGGGATATAGTGCTTTCGCATATTTATTTTTATTTTTAATCAAGAAGACAGAATTTTCAGTCCGCAGCCCTCCTGTTTGAAGTCCTGAGGAAAGCCTCTGGCAGAGACCACGGCGGCTTCTCCGCTGGCCCACGTGGTGGACACCTTCCTGGCGCCTTCACAGCTGGGTACCGCCCTCCCGCCGCACAGGGATTATGGAGAAATCCTTCCAGCCTGGAAGAGAACCTAGTGACGCCTGTCGCTGCTTCAGTGCGTGCACGTGCCCACCCCAGTGACGGGGACTCCCAGGCGCAGCGTCACTACTGACCGAGAGCGTCTGCCTGGGGTCACTGCGGACGGGGGAGGAACCTCTCAGCACATCCATGTGCTGCACTGGTGTCGGCACATCGGGGGGCATGCCTGGAGTCCAGTCACCTGTTTTTCAAGATGTTCGTCACGCCCATGGAAGGCGGCAGCAGAGCCGGTGGCTGGTGCCCCTTATCGCTCTTCATGACTCACTTCCTGAGACACCACGTGACCAGTGAGCGTGGCCACCTCCCCGGGAGCAGGGCTCGCTCTCTCCAGTTTGTTAGCCCGGATGCCCCTGTGGGCCCTGAATCTGGACCGAGGGTGGCTTCCCCGTGAGCAGGGGCCCCGAGGTGCCTCACGTTCGTGGCGCCCACCCCGCCAGCTGGGTACACGCTTTAGTTCCCCTCGGCTGCATTGGGCAGAGAGGAGGCCAGGCTCTCAGGACACTCAGAGCCGGTTGTCTGATGAACAGCGTTGAGGCTCTGGGTTGAACCTTCTTTCTGTCTCTCTACTCGCCACCGACCTCATGCAGGGGATGGCGCAGGCCTCACCCCTTCTGCAGCTGCTCCCTCACAGATTTGCGTGCAGAGACCCTGATAGATGCCTCAGCACCGATGGATGGGGAACCCCCTTCCTGAGGGAGTGTGCCTGTGTCCTGTGGGGTCAACTCCGCGTCAGGTTCTGGTTGTCCCGTGGCCTGTGCTCTCTCGGGTCCAGGCCTGCTCTGCGGAGGGTGATGGCCATGCCCAGGGTGCTGGTCCTGGAACCCAGAGCGAGTTCATGCACCCACCTGGCAATGTGGGGTCATTTCAATGAACAGGACAGTCTTTAGTTCTGGTTTCAGTCTGTGGCCGCCTTGCATGCCCCTTTGACAGGCTCTCCAGCCTGCCTTACAGTGGTGCCTATCTCTGGTCAGGGGGCTGCCCCATAGGTGGGTGGTGCAAGGCAGCTGGTTGGCTGCTCTGTCTGGGTCAAGCTCCTTCAGGCCCAGCCTGAGGCAGGGTCACCTCCTGCCATACCCATGGGGAGGGGCCGGGGGCTCACCCTTCCCTGTAACCACTGCAGGTGGGGCTTTAGGTGGAGCTCATCTGGAAGAAGAGAGTTAGTCTTTACTTTGTCTGGTTAGGTCACTCCAGTGACAGATGCTTTAGAAATAAGCATTTACTTTTCCAGAGGTCTGCTTGCCAGTTTATGTCAGGAAGGTGTTCCGACCTCGCAGGCACATGTCAGAGCTGTGTGTTTCCCCAGTTCATACAGACACCTCCTCACGTGGGCTGGAAGGAGAACTGGGGCCTGGCTGGGGCGGCCTTGTTTGCCTGTCACTCACTCCGGCAGCTCCCCCCTCTGTGGTCACTTGTCTGTGTTTCCTAACTTTTCTCTTGCACTTGTTTATTTGCCGTTTCTAGAACTTTCTTTGGGAGAACCGAAAACAGCAATGCACTTTTTTCAGGGATGCCTTTCAGGACAGGGCACCATGGAAGGTGAACTCCGGGAAGAAGGGCATGTCTGTGACTTGGGGAGTTAAGGAAAAGAAAAGTGCAGGAGGAGGGCCTCAGCAATGCTCGGAGGCCCCACTGAGAGCAGTCAGCACAGAAAGTCCCCGTTCTGGGTCAGTCTGGCAGCGTGCACCTGCTTCATGGGACAGTCCCACCTCTCGGGCCCTCACATGGGACGTCATGGCTGTGATCACCGGAACTTTGTTTCCTCAAGTGACCCCTTCAGGATTCCATAGACATGGAGCTTCCTAGAGCCCGAAGTTGTCCTGACTGGCTGCTGACCACTCGCTCAGCAGAGGCCTGGGCGGGGCCGCAGGGACTTGGGCTGGGAGTTGCCCTTGCAGAGCTGAGGATGGGCGACTTTGTCCCTGATGGGACGTCCTGCGCCAGCGAAATGCGGGTCAGTGAAGCCTGGTTCGTCTCAGAGGCCCAGCTGTCCTCATGTGCCCCAGACCTGGACCCAGAGCCCAGGGCCATGCCTGCCTGGCACTCACTGGCTGGGTCTGTGAGGAGGTAGCATTTTCCTGGGTGAGGTGGAGGTTGTCTTTTGGAGCTGGCAAGCTCATCTCTTCCTCTCCAGACCCCTCCCAGGACTCTAGCCTGTGTGTAGTGGGCCTGCCCTGGCCAGGAGAGGTGCCTTGGTCTGTTGGCCAGGTGGGGGGGGACCCCAGCTCTGCCACTGGCCTCTTAGGCCAGTGCTCTAGTCTGTCAGGTGGCGTCGTCCTGGCCGTCCTGCTGGGTTTGGGGAGCAGGCTTCCCGGAGGTCCCTGGTTGTCTGAGCAGATTGTTCTATGGTGGGCGCAGACGAGGTGCCTCCTGACAGCCCTGTGTTTGTATCTCACAGAGCAAGTCCACCGGCACCTGGAGCAGCATGAGGTGAGGTACCTGCAGTTCGCCTTCCGCTGGATGAACAACCTGCTGATGAGGGAGGTGCCCCTGCGCTGCACCATCCGCCTGTGGGACACCTACCAGGTGAGCTCTGCGCCCTGCTCGGGTCTGTGTGGCTCGGTGCGGCCTTGAGAGCGGCTCTTGGTCGGTCTGCGTCCTATAGGGTTTGTTTGCGCTGTCTCATCGTCTGAGTAGGTGTAAAGCAGGGAAAGAGCTTCTTGCTGTGTTTGTGGCTGAGCTTCACTCCAGCTGCGCTGCGTAGGGTCCCTCCTCGTGCTCACTCACGGTTTCCATGTGGCGCGGGTACTGGGTGGGGGGATGGCGCAAACACTCTGGACTGTGGTTGTGGGTCTGTGGGTCTGAGCCACATCCGCCACAGCATTCACACTCTCACTCTACACTCACACTCACGGTGCCTGTGTTCCGAGGTGCTTATAATAAAGATTTTAAAACTCACCGACAGTTGGTGCAATGTGACATCTCTCCTCTCTCGTGAGTCGGGAGGTCACAGTTTTTGAGTTTCTAGGTTCCTGGCAGCTACAGAACTCCTGGGCACTAATGTTTACTGGGACATAAAGCCGTTCCTTGGCCGTTTGGCTGAAGTGGCCGACAGCCTGGCGCTGTTGGCTGGATTCGGGAGCATCTTGGGAACAACTTAATCTCCCCTAAATCGAGAGTGCTGCCCATCTGTGCTGGGCCAGGCTGTTCAGGACTCGCCTCTCGCTGAGTGCAGAGCTCCTGTGACAGTCCCCATCATATACGGGCGAACTAGGTGTCAGGTGAACTAGGCGTCGGGTGAGCTAGGTGTCACGTCCATCACATTGTGAGGAGCCAGGGCATGGACTGTGTCTAGGTCCTCCACTCGCCAAGACACCTGATAGGTATTAAAATTTAAGTGCAGGTGTGGCATCTTTACTGAGTTAATTTTCCTGAAATTAACTTTTGTCATGAATTGCCTCATTTGTACTGTGGACTCATTCCTGAACTGATGTCCCCTGGTCATAAACCCTCTCACATCTTAAAAACGGGAGTATTTTTATTTTACAGGCCCAGGTAACCATGAAATTGTGTCACATCTTTGGCACTGGGAGTGCACAGTGATCACAGGATGGCACCTGGCAACCACTCTCCCCTAACCCGAGTGTGCATTAGCTGGGCCACAGGTTTTGGGCTCTTTAGCCCTGCAGGCGCCTTGGGGATGTGTGTCCACAAAGGTTATTGATAAGCACCTAATCTGTCCCGGGCCCTGGACTAGATAGTGGCACAGAGTGAATGGAGTGCGTTATCTCAAGCATGAAAACTCACAATCAGAAATTGCCCAACAGCAGGGAGGTGGCCCATGCTTCCCAGTGCAGAGCATGATCCACCCTGGCCCTGGCCCTGGTGTGGCTGCCGGGGCGGCGTGGCTCTCCAGCTCCAGGGTCTCGGCTGAGGGAACGGGCTTTGCGGCCTCCACATGGCCCAGTGCACTTTCCTCTGCCCCCAGCCCTGGCCCGCGGGGATGCATCACCCTCCTCAGCCGCCGGTGCCTGGGCTTTGAGGACTGAGTGAGAGGAGCTCTGGGCGAGTTTCCTTGGCTGCGCAGTGCAGCTGTGGGGCTGAGCGCCTCGTTCCTGGCCCCGCAGCATCCCTGTCTACCACGGCGGGCTCCGGTTGCCTGTGCTGCTCTTCCGTCAGCCCTTCCCTGACACGCTTGGCCTGTGGCCGTAAGGAGGCCAGCAGGATCGCCGTCCAGTGCGTGAGAGCAGGCATGGCGGTGACAGGGAGGCGATGACATTGTCTTCTGAACGCCAGCAGGAATCCCCACATTCTCATCTCATCAAAATAAACACGGTTTTGCCCGGCCCGGTGTGGCTCAGCAGTTGAGCATCGACCTAGGATCCAGGAGATCCCGGTTCGATTCCCGGTCAAGACACATGCCCGGGTTGCAGGCTCAGTACCCAGTGGGGGGCGTGCAGGAGGCAGCCGATCATTGACTCTCTCATCATTGATGTCTCTCTCTCTCTCTCCCTCCTTTCCCTTCCTCTCTCTGAAATCAATCAAATATATTTAAATAAATAAATAACTATAGTTTTATCCTTAAGTACCAGGCGCCTGGTAGACAGGACGTGATTAGCAGACCAGGGTTTAGGCAAGTTCATGTCTGGCGCCCCTGTCTGCTCCTGCTCGGGTGACAGGCAGCGGTAACAGAAGCCAGGTCCCGTGGGCAGGAGCCCCGTGTCGGAGGCGGGCACAGCAGCCCACGGAGGCCCGTTCCCGACACCTGAACAGAAGGGGGCCGTAGAGCAGTGGCGGCTGGGCCCGCCCCAGAGGCGTGTCCGAAGGCAGGCAGGGCGGTCCTGGAGGGATGTGTCCTGTTGTCTGGATGCTGCTGCTTCCTTTTCTTGTGAGTGAAAGGACGTCCACTGCAGGACCAGTGGGGGAGGAGACGGGCGCGGAGGGGTCGAGAGATACAGATTTCCTGAAGGGCAGGAGACCACAGTGTCTGTTTGTGCTGAGGGGCATCGGAAAGTCAGTGGGCTCAGGGTCGCCTGGCTGTGTGGGGTCGTCGGGGTTCCACAGAGTTGAGTTTGCTCTCTAGTGCTGGGAAATGCCACCGGCTTGGATGGGACTCACTGGGCCTGTAGGTCGCTGGGGCAGCATGGACGATTCACAGGGTAAATTTCTCCAGTCCGTGGACGCCGGGCGTCTTCATTTGTTAGCGTGTTCAGTGGCCAGTGCACAGATCACCCCCCTCCTCGGGGGAACGTGCTCCCACGTATTGTACTGTTGGTGCTGCATTTGTAAGTGGGGTTGTTTTCTCAGGTTCTCTTTCCGCAGTTCAGTTAGTGCGCAGAAACGCAGCTGAGTTTTGTACGTTGACTTTTTCATCCTGCAGTGTGCTGAGTTTGTTTATCCAAAGGAAAGGGAATTATCTGAGAGAGATACCTCACTCCGTGTTCATAGCAGCTCTACTCACAGTAGCCAAGATGTGGAAACAGCCTGTCTGTCAGTGATGAATGGGTGACTGTAGTACACACACGTTCACACGCTTACACACCCACCCACACCCACACCCAGGCACATACATGTACATACCCACACCCACGCACACACACGTACACACATGTCCACACTCATGCGCACACGCGTACACACACACACACGTCCACACCCACACTCATGCACACCCACGTCCACACCCACAGTCAGGCACACACATGTACACACACACATACACACATAAACACGCACACATGCGCACAGGAATATCATCCAGGTAAAAAAGAAGGAAACCCGTGAGCGTGGCCCAGGGGCCTCAGGGGAGCAGGGGAGGAGGGGAAACTGGGCTGTGTGAGGTCACGGACGTCAGAGAGACTCCAGAGCAGCGACCCAGTAAAAGGTTCTGGAAGATGGAGTGCCCTACGGTGGTCTCTGGGCACAGGGGGGCTGTTCAGCACTTGAAAAATGTCACCAAGGAGCTGGTTTTTAGACATAATTTTAACTCGTTGAAACGTGCACTACCCAGGCCCTGTGGCCAGGGGTGGGATGGGACTGCCCTTGTGGGAGGGGATGGTGCCCCCTCTAAATGAGGGGCGCTGAGGGCGCCACAGCACAGTGATTTTACTTCAAGGGTAGGGAAACTTTCTTCTGCCCAGTGAGTGGTGCAGGATGGCTTCATGCAGTTCCAGGCTTTTATTAAATTCCTCCTGGCGGGATCAGAGGCCACCGCTTTCTGGTTAAGACACCTCCACTGCCCCATCCCAAAGCGCGTCTCAGTCGCCACTCCGTGGGTGCTGTCAGTCACAGAACAGGAAGCAGGGAGCTTGTCGCCCTCGGCCTTGAACCTGGTCACTCACACACTGCCCATCTGGGGCGCCACCTCCTGAGGCAGGGCACTGCGCAGGGCCCTAAGCAGACCCCGGGCCCCAGCACATGCCACGTGAGGGAGGTGGCATGAGGGCCGTCAGTCTGTTGGGTGTTTCATCCCAGTGAAGTTCTGAATTGCCTCCTGTGATCCAGGGGGACTGGGTCCTGTCTAAAGGAAAGGAGGTGTTTGGACATTTCCCAGAGCCCCAGTGGACGCTTGTCTGCGGCCCCTTGGACTCTAGTGGAGCAGAATCCATGTCCTAGCTCAGCAGGGCCCGCCCGCATAGCTGTGGACAAGCTTGCTCCAGAGCTTGCCGTGGGATCACTGCTGGGCATCGGTGAGGTGTTGCTTGTGCACACCGGGCAGGCGGCTCCTGTGAGGGGCAGGAAGTCAGAGTTAGGCCCCTGGCCACGTGGGCGTCGCTGCTCCCTGTTGCTGTGACCCAGGAGCCGAGCAGCGTGGCTGTGGGCCAGCAAGGCTGCCGGTCGGCACGTGGCCCTTCAGCATCTCGCTCAGTGTCCACGTGCTCCCCAGGCTGGGAGGGTGGGGTGGGGGTGGCTCAGGCTCTGCCCTCTTTTTGCTGCTCAGTCAGCTGACTGTCGTGTTCACAGCCCCAGGAGGACCTCTGTCCAGAGCCAGGCTCTGTCCCCACCGGTGGTCTGAGTGCTCTCACCGGCATTGCCCTGCCTGCCTCCCCCAGGCCCGTCAAGCTGGACTTTCTCTGTGGAAGTGGGTGAAAGGACTCACCCCCGACCCTTACACGAGGGAGCGGATGGCTTTTGGCCCCGGGGATAAAAGAAGATCAAGGAAGCAGGAGGGCCCTGGCTGAGGCTGCCCCAGCTGCCCGGGTCTGGCCGCTGCTCCGGGAGGAGTGGTCTGGGAGCCAGCTCCTGTAGGCAGGTGACCGTGGACGCCTGGGGTGAGCCTGCCACTCAGATGGGGTGCACGGGCCATTTTATTACTGAGCGCTTCTGACGTCACCCAGGCCCGGGCAGTGTTGTCCTGGACAATGTTGTCAGGTGACCTTGGCTCTCTGCTGGCCCTCGGTCACTGCACAGATACGGGTGCGGTCCCCTGTGCTCCCGAGGCGGGTGTGCTGCAGTGGGTCCAGCGAGGGCCGGGAGGGGCGGCCTGGGTGTGGCCCCAGCACACCTGGTTTCTCTCTTGCTGAGACTGTGCCCCCGTACCAGGCAGAGGGCAGAGAGCACAGGGCAAAGGGCAGGGTAGGCATGTGTGATGATGGCACTGCCAGGCCTCAGGCGGGATGGGGGAGATAGGGTCCCAGAGGGCACTGGGAACCCTTTCTCCACTGCCGCCCCACCCACCCTGTGCCCTGCAGCACCCACAGCCCCCACAGCACCCATGGGAGCACAGGGACATTGAATTAGAATAGCCATGTCCTCACCTGTCTCTGCCACCTAGGAATGCCCTGACGGGGTCGGCAGGGCGATCCTCACTGCCCTCTGTGCCAGGGGCACCTGTTGCTCCATGTAAGTGAGCCTGGGATTTATAGACTCCTCTGAGGTTGGTGCCGCCTGGTAATTACCTTCCCCTTATGTGCTGGGGAGAAATGAGAAAGTGGAAGTTAACCTGAGGTTGCTGTCAGGAGCTTGGCCTGGTGTGTCCTGAGTGACAAGGTCTGCAGCCCAATTTCCTGTGACCTTTAGTTAATGACCACAGGGAGAAGGCGGCCATCTGCCTGGGCCCAGAGTGATCCCTCAGAGGTGCCTGGGGCTGGCTCTCCTGCCTGGGCCCATAGCCCCCAGCCCACTCCCAGCAGGCCCCCTGCACTGCCCACCTGCTCGCACAGCCTTTTAGTTCTTCATCAGCTGCTGCAGGAACTTTAGAGGGAAGAGGACCCCCACCCCCATCGCCCGTCCAGCACAGTCTGTGGGCCGAGGGTGGGGTGGGTTGACCCTGATCTCCCTGGAGGGAGTGCTCAGTGCAATAAGGGTGATGGTTTTTCTCAGAGTGACTTTCGGACGCAGTGGACAAGCGCCCCAGCTCACGGGACCTGTCTGGTTCCATCTTGAGCACCCTCTTTGCCAGGCACCGCCCGGCCCTGCGGTACCGGGAAGCCTCAGGAGCAGCCAGTCTGAGCGGCCCGCGCGGGGCGGGTCCTGGTGCTGATCAGAGCCCTCTTCCAGGGGGCATCTTCTGGCCCGTCGGTGAACAAAGCAAGCAGCTCCACACAAAGAAATATCTAAATATGCATAAGTCCACGTTATTAAAAAATTGCAAATTTTTATTTCTTGAGTATTCAAAAGTGGAAATACATATGCAAATGCAATTTAATCAGCCTGTTCTAACCTTTCAGCATCCAGCTGAGGGCTTTGTGGTGGCAGCTTTCTTCTGGGGGACACTGGGGACACAGCGCCCCCCTGCTGTGACCTCAGAGCCGGGCTTTGTTCCCTGGCCGAGTGGGTTACTCCTTGTACACTCGTGTGTCTGCCTGTCCCTCTCAGCCCCGACTGTCAGTTGTCAGTCATTTGCTGGGGGTGTGGGGTCGGGGGAGCAAGGCGCTGGCAGGCTTCCCTCTCTGACCCGGGCCTGGGCTCAGACCCGGCTCCTCCGGAGTGTTGCTCAGTGGCCCTGGGCGAGCCCATGGGCCTGTGTGGGCCTCAGATCCTCTCCGGCTGTGGGTCGTGCCCAGTGCCTGCACGTGCACACGGCCTGTCTTCTTTAGGAGGTGGTGTGGGCCACTGGCGACTTGGTTGGGGTCTGAGGTCTGCTCTCAGACGCCCCAACAATAAGAGAGCACTCAGCACGGTGCCTGCATTGTGGGGCTGGTGAGGGTCCTGCGGTGTTTCTCACAATGGGCCTGTGTCTTTCCCCTGACGTCTGGGTGAGTCTGGTTTGAGAAATGTCTTCCCTGAGCTGCACCTCGAACCGCTTCTGTGGGGCTGGCGGGAGGGTCAGACTCCCCGCCTGCTGCCCCTGAGAGGTTGGGCTGCCCCGGGCTGACAGAGCCCCTAACGCGCTCCTGGAAGGTTTGGGGGCATGTAGCTCAGCCCGGCCAGCCCCAGAGCCCAGAAGTGAAAGTGAGACCTCGTCTCCCAGATGGAGAGAGGGCAGCCCGCAGGGATACTCCGGGAGGGACCATATCCTTGGGATACTCCAGGGAGGGAGCCCTGGAAATACTGGGGAGCACAGTCCCCAGGGAAAGCTGAGGCAGGGGCAGGATGGGGTGTTGTGTGGTGGTTTTCTCGGGCTCAGTAACCACAAACAGCCTAAAGTGGCATCACTTCCCCGCAGTCCTGGAGGCCACGGGGTGAGGTCCGGGTGTCGGCAGGGCTGGCTCCTGCCCGAGGCTCTGGGGGGAAGCTGCCCCTGCCGCTCCCCTGGCTCCAGTGTCACCTGCAGTCCTGGGCGTCCTTGGCTTGCAGCCGCGTCACTCAAGTCTCCGCCTTTTCGTCACATGTGCCCTGCCATGCTGCCTGCGCCAACCCCCTTCTCGTCCCCTCTTGTGAGGACTCGGCCACCATTAGGAGTCTGCCTCCTCCCCGTGACCTCACCTTCGCTCCGCCTGCAGAGACCCTGCTTCCCAGTGCGGCCAGGCTCACGGCCCCAGGCTAGGATTGGGGCGAGAGCTGCTGCCGGCCCCGGCTCGCGGCAGCGTCACTGGCCCTGCCGTGCTGATCGGCACACGGAACAGGCCAGGCTCTGCTCCTTACCGGCACCTGTGCGCGCGGGGCCACGCGTGTGCCAATGAACGCAGGACCAAGCCGTGGACGTCCCTGTCCAGTGTCCGCACAGCCTGGGCTGTTAGGCTCAGCGTGGTGGTTGATGCTGGGGAGGAGTAAATGGTTCTGCCTGATCCGTTTCACCCGGTGGCATTTTGTTTCCGTACAGAATTGGTAGCACGTTTTCAGGGAGAAATTTCTTTCTTACTGGTGAGTGCACCGTCACGAAGCAGCCGCCGGGGCTTTGGGGCTGACCTGCCCAGTGGGGGAGAGCTGCCCCTTCCCGCTGTCGCCGTCACCCTGCGGGGGGCGCTGGAGCCCCGGGCACTCGGGCACTCGCAGTCACTGCGGGGCCTGGTGCTTGAGGTGTCAGGCATGAACTGTTAATTAAAATTCACCCAGAATAAATGTTAACTCTCCAAGTGTCTTTAATTTCCTCCTTGCAGCCGACGTGCCTTTGGAAGGGTGCACTGTGCCCGCTCATCTCCATCACTGTGAAGAGGCCGTTCCTAGGGGCTGCATCAGTGTTTCATTAAACGAGAGCGCTCTCACTTACAAATTACGGTTGCTTTTGAGCCTGATTTTGGCTCCTCAGTGACGTGAGAATTTAAAGTGTTCCATCTCCATCTCCAAAGTTGCCAGCACAGGCGCGGGCCCTGCTCAGTGGCTGGCCTTCTCCCCAGAGCAGGTGCGCCGCGACCTCTGAGGGGCTTCTCCTGTCGCCAGGCCGGCCGCTTGGACCTGCAGGGAGGCTGGGGCGAGAGACGAGTGCTGCTCAGGATTCCCTTCTGCTGCTGTGGTTCTCCATGGAGACTGAGCAGGGCCTTCCCTTAGAAGGCCGAGCCGATTGACGGGTCTCTGCAGGGGACCTCAGCCTTTCCCTCTGGTCCTAGGGCCTGTGAGGTTGGGGGTCTCTGACTCTGCATGAGCTGAGGAGGAAGGAGGCCATGCTGCTCTGCCCGGAGCCCTCCCTGGTGGAGCCAGGCTCCTAGGGCCCGATCTGGTTCCCCGGGTGCAGGAAGCAGCTGGTTACTGGTGTCTCACCCTCCATGAATGCCCTTGGGTCTCAGGTGAGGAGGCCGTGGCTCCTCAGCACCTTGAGTTCTGCTCGGAGGTCCTTGGCCGGCCTGCTGGTGGGTGGAGGAGTCCGGGGAAATGCTGAGCCCATTGTGGACCCACAGAGCTAGAGGACTTTGACACACCTTGGGACCATGCCCAATGGACACAGGATCAGGGAAAAGTGGGCCTCCTGCACTTGGCGGTGTCACACGGACAGGATGGGAAGGACAGGAGTTTGTTGAGGACAATTCAGGGAGGTGACTGACTTCAGAAAGGTTGTCATTGTGACACCCCAACTTTTTGGGAACAGCTCCAGCAGGTAAATAAGCCCAAGGTGTGCGTATGTGTGAAGCTCATGGTCGCTTCTCAGAATAGAGAGAAACACCCCAGATACAGGAAACAGGTCACCCCGTGCTCAGGGTGGGGAAGTGTGGTGCCCTTGAGCCCCTTGTGCCAGGCAGCAGGGGAACTGGTACTCCCCTGGGTGCTGTTCCTTGGGGTGCCGTGGGGCATGAGGCATAGCTGAGGAGGGCATGCAGGGGCCTCGCATGGCTGCCCGCCGCAGCCTCCCGCCACCCAGAGTGCCCGCCTTCCTGGGGTCTGCCCCAGGCTTGAGTGGTCTCCAACCCTGTCCTCGGGCGGACGGGTGGCGCCCTCGCCCGCTGCTCTCTCTTCACCCGCTCGTGTCGCAGGGAAATGTGATAATGGATGAATATCTGTGGAAATGGATATGATAGTGTCCTCTTTAATGAGCTCACAATTTCATGCCAAAATCTCAGCAGTGCCATTGTTTGGAATGAAAGGAGACATGCAAATGAGGCCAGGGCTCCGATTGTGTCAGGAACAGTGCCGGCAGCCTCTCCATTGGGCCATAATTAATTCTCCATCAGCCGGTTTCCCTGGGAGTGAACTGGAAAAACAATTAAAATGATACATGAGGTAGAGAGTTTAGAAATTCAAAAGGTGAAGGCAGGAATTAGTTTAATACGTAATTAGACATATTATTTGTGACTGTACATTTTTTTAAACGTGGTTCGCTGAGGCAGTAGGGTCCTATTTTTAGCCCCGGATAACTAATAAATACCATTTTGGGCTGTTTTTCAACTCAAAAAGGCTCATAAATTTTCTTAATGATATTAAGTGGCTAATTACATTGTACATTGTTAAAATAACTCCTATTGCAAAGTCTAATAATACAACAAAAGTTGCAAAAGCAAGTTTTTAGAGGAGCTCATTTGACTCAATTACCTGGTGGATTCCCGGCATTGAGATCTCACTGAAAGTTCCAGCAAAGAATCCACAGGTTGGCGTTACTTTATTGCAAATTTGATCCAGAAGGTGAGCCTGCGCACCAGCCTGCTGTTGGTGGAATCGGCCCTGGTGGAAGGCGCCCCCCGGAGCCCAGGCTGAGCACTGCGGTCACAGTTCTCGGGAGCAGGTGATTTAGCAGAAACTTCCTGCCCTGCCCGAGGTGCACCAGCCCCGTGCCGTGTGACCTGTCAGACACACGCGTGTGAATCCACAGGGCCTGACCCCGGGTGAACGCCGCCCCTACCGTGTCAGAGGCTCTGCTGGGAGGAGCGGTTGTGCCCCCATCCCAGATCCTGGCACTGCTCCCCTGAGCGGTTTCCTGGGATGCCCTGTTGCTTTGAATTCCACACTGGACACAGCCTGGCAATTCCATTCCTGGGAGTCTTGCATATAAATGTTTGTTAAGGTTATTGATGTTAAATTTGAGCACTATACTTGGGTGTTAGTTTTTTTTTCCATTTTAGAAGTCAGTCTTCTGAACTATTGGAGAAAAGAGTAAAAACCATAATAAGAAAAATCCCCTTTGTCCAAGAACCCACACGTGCCAGCTGCTGTCATGGCCCGCAGCACATGTCAGCTCCTGTGGCCCCATCACCCCTCAGGCCCCGGCCCCGTTTTCCAGTGGAGCTCTGGGGCTCAGCCGAGGGACATTCCTGCCAGAAAGCCATGACGGGTCAGCACTCAGTCTTCCCACCAGATCCTGCGAGTCTGTGAGCTGCTTGTGTGACCTTCGGTCAGTTCATGACGGTCCTGTTGCTTTTTGGTGATGGCATTGGCCACTGTCCCCTGCCCCCTGAGGTGCTGGACTCCGGGTCTGCTCTGGCCTGCCCAGCCCGGGGTTGGCTGCACCCATTTTCTCTGCTTTTATGGTCTCCAAATAGAAACGGGAAACCCTCAGCTCAAGGTCAGAGGCAAAGGCTCCAACCTGCCGTTTCCGCTGTTTCCTTCTGAATGACACCCGCCAACTAGTCGCCTGAGATCGGAGCCGTCTGCCTGGAAGCGCGGTGTCTGCTCTGTGGCCGTGGTTCATGGGATTCTGGGAAAGAGGACAACCAGCCGGCTCGGCCCCATGAGTACATTTGGATCTCTGAGCTCAGGGAGCCAGCGTGGTGCAGACAGTGTCTCTGTCCGTCACTCCGTGTGTGAGGGCAGGAGCGGTTGTGCCGTGCTGGGCTGTGAGTGTGTGTGTGTGCTGGGCCCAGCATCCTTCCCCGAGACCGGCTGCTGTGCTGGGGCTCATGCGGGGAGTGACCCTGCGTCCCCGGGACTGTAAGAGTGTTACTGTCTAAAAGCTGGCATCTCAAGGTGGGCAGGTGCCTCGTGGGTCCAGAGGCCCCTGGTGCAGGCAGACAGGTGTGGACGTGGAGGGGCTGGCGGGGCAGAGGACTGGTGGGGAGGGCGCCCAGCCTCCCTGGGAATTAGGAGGAGAGAGAGGCTGCCCAGCTGCTGGCGGGTGGCAGGACCATACTAAGCCCAGACCACCCCACTCCCTCGCCGGCTCTGTGGCCCGAGGCAGCCGTGTTGAGTCTGAAAGGAGCCACTAAGCTGTCCTCACGACGGTGGTGACCCTCAGCAGGGCAGAGCCTGGCCCCACGTTCAGCGGAAGTGAGGTACCGAGTGCAGCAGGGTGGTTTCCGCTGTTCCTCTGGCCCCCAGCGCGTTGCCTAACCCTGTGGGCACCTGTGGGGCAGCAGTGCCCCCGCTGCCACCCGCTGCCACCCGCTGCACGCTGGGCCAGGAGCCTCCTGGGTAGCACTGCCCGGCTGGCCTCTGGGCTGCGCCCTGCACAGGGCCTGCACTGACTCCAGTGGCCTGCGTGGTAGGTGGAGGGTGCCTGGCGCCCCAGTCTGAAGCGCCTGGTGTCCTGTAGGGCGCACTTGGGAGCACCTGGCGGAGCTTGTTCCGGGGGCGGTGCGGCCCTGTCCTCCGGCCGCCGCGGCTGTGCCTCGGCGCTGCGTCTCGAGGGCCGTGCGGAGCCCACTCCTGGCTGCAGGCTGCCCCACACAGCATGAAGGACGGATGGCTCTGGGCCAGGAAGAAAGCTTTCTGGGTCTGGGTCAGATCTGAATGTGAAATGGAACGTTCTAAATTTATTAAAGGCTTTCTTTTGGGGTTGGTCTATGCAATAGATTTCCTATCCCTCTCAATCCTCTCTTAAAATTTAATGCTGCCATAAAAATGACGGATAAGAAATTATTCCAGGAAAAATGAGGCTGAAAGACTCCCCGACTGTCGAGGCAGCGGTGCAGACGTGTGAAGAAACGGACGTGGCCCAGGAACTCACGGGACGGCGCTGCGTCATGTCGTCCGGGCCGTGGGGGGCAGCGGGGTGCGGAGGCCCAGGCCGGTGCTGAGCTGCTGGCGCCTTTCCTGGCTCGGCCAGAGCTCACTGTGCAGCCTGCCCGCTGGGAACCCCGTGGGTCCCAGCAAGGAGTGGGAGGGCCGCCCCAGCACCGAGGCCGAGGGGTCCCACGTGACCGGCACCCCCTCGTGCGCCTTCCAGAGTCCTGTCCACGCGGTGTGAGCCGTGTGAAGCTGTGTCCTCACCACGGGCGGCCAGGGAAGGACCCCGACAGCCAGACCGCAGGCTGCGGGCGGAAGAAACGTGCACAGGCGGGACCTTGGCGTCGCTGCAGCGGTCTGAGGCGGGTGGTGCGCGTCACTCCTCACTTTCCAGGGAGGCTTGTGAAACGCAGAATTACGAGAAACGGTGCAGATCTGACATCCCGTGTAAAGCAGTAGAGGCGCTGGTGCTGGTGATGCCGACCCCCTCGTCCCTCGTCCCTCGTCCCTCGTCCCTCGTCTCTCCGGGGGTGACGGCCTGTGAGCCAGGCAGCAGGGAGGGGAGATGGCCCAGGTTGGCTCGTGTGGTCCCATTTGTTCTCCTGTGACGTGTGTCGCTGCATCCACCAGGGGCACTTAGGAGAGGGGACTGGCCGGTTGGAAACGTCCCCATGACGACGCAGGGGTTCTGGAAGCAGCACGCGTGGTCAGTTCCGTTTCGGCCCTTCCCAGGCAACCTCCGCGTCCTGCACAGAGGCAGGCCCGCCGTGAAATGTGTCTTTCGTTGTCCTGAGCTAATCCCCTTAAGTGAGTAATTCACGTTTCGTGTGGGTTTGGGAAAACAGATGCACACAATCTGTCTCATGCCCTTTCTTTGCACATTTAGTGGGTGCTCCCTGGAGGCTCTGAGAGCTGACTCCTCGGGGACGAGCAGGCCCTGTAAGCGGTGCCCCAGCTCTGTTGTCCTGCTGGTCCCAGCACAGAAGCTCCTGCCACCCGGTGCTGCCCCCTCTGCCGCGCCTGGTTGTCCGTGGTGGCACCTGCTGCCCGTCAGATGCAGCCCAGAGCCTAGGCCGGCTGTCTGGGACCTCGGCCCTCTCGCCCATCGCACACCAGCAGCCTCTGTGTTAGCCTAGGCACCCCGGGGACGCGGGTCCGCGTGCCTCTGCTGTGATGGTGGGGCGGCTGCGTAGCAGGCCGAGCTTTAGTGTGGATACCACAGAACCCCCAGAACTGCCAGATGCTGACGGGCCAGAAACGGGTTTGGGGTGCAGGGAAGCAGGGTTGGCCCAGGCCCAAGAAAACGTAGGTGGAAGGGGCAGGGCTGCCCGTCTCTAGCTTGGTCTCCAGACACACTTGGGGCAGGAGATAGACTGTGCGCCCCTCACAGGTGGGGGGTGCGGGGCTAAGGCGCTGAGGTAAAGCCAGGGCCCTGCAAGGCTGGCCCCTTGGGCGCGGGGCGAGCTGGAGGGAAACCTTGCTAGCCTGGGAGACGGCTGCTGAAGGGCGTGTCAGGCCAGGCTCTCAGGTGGGACGGGGCAGGATGTCCCTTGTCCCGGTCGACCCAGAGCCACGCTCCGCGTTCGGATGGACAGCTGTGCAATCTGGAGGCTCACACTGAGCAGTTAGCGCAGAGATGTTAAGGGCTGTTCCTGTCATTGGAACAGCAGCACAAACATACCTGGAGGCTTTAACTTTCTGTCCCAGTGATGGACAAAACGAATCGACCAAAACTCAGTAAAGGTGGAGGAGACACCGAAATACCAGCGTCCAACAGCCGGAGTGCCAGGCACCCCTCCCTGCACACGCGCAGTGCCCAGCGCCTGGCGCGCCCGGGATGTAGGAGATGGAGCCACACGGCCTTCCTGCCTCGCCTCGCAGACTGAGTTAGAAGTCAGCAGGAATGCGCCCGAAAAGCAACGGCACACCTCTGAGGGACCTTTGGGTGCAAGGTTTTGAACTGAATGACTGGTAAAAAGTAACGTCTGAATTTGTGGGTTGCAGCCAAGGCCGTGCTGGGAGAGCTGACATATTCCTGTAAATTCGGCATCAGAAAAGAAAGACTTAAAATCCATAAAGTCAATAATTTTGCTTTGCATCTTTAGAAGCTTGAAAGAGAAGAGGGAATGAACCCACAAGTGATCAGAAGGAAGGAAATAAAAATGCAGAGGGCAGAAATCAATGAGAGAGAGCGCGCCCGCGCCCCCGCGGGATGGACAGGTCCCTTGATGGGCACGGTGACCCAGCCTTGCCCGAGAAGCAAGAAGCCCGGAAGACCCCTGCCCGTCAAGAGCGGCACCTGCGCTCTCCGCGCATCTCTCCTCTCCGCCCCTCGGCGCATCTCCTCCACCCGTCGACGTAACTGAGACACCAGAATGAGACAAGGACGTTGGAAAGAGAGGAGGTGACCGGCCGATAGCCCCCCTTAGTAAAGAAGCAGGTCCTCGGGGAGCGTCAGCAAATCGAGCCGGGCACTACGTGAAAACGAGCCTGTCGTGACCAAGCGGGCTTGTCCCAGGCATGCAGCTGGCTTGGTGTTCCCGCCATCATCAACCGCCACCAGGACACGGGCGAGAGCAGGGGGGTTGCGTCCGACGACACAGGCGGAGTCAGCACCCGCTCGCGGCAGGAACTGTCCGTAACCCAGGAGCAGAGGCAGCTGCCTCAGTCACAGCGGGCGCGTGCAGCATGCAGCTCGCATCGCGTCCCCGGGAAGCCAGCCGTGCCCCAAGTTCACGTCACGTCCCCAGGAAGCCAGCCGTGCCCCAAGTTCACGTCACGTCCCCGGGAAGCCAGCCGTGCCCCAAGTTCACATCATGTCCCCGGGAAGCCAGCCCTGCCCCAAGTTCACATCACATCCCCGGGAAGCCAGCCCTGCCCCAAGTTCACATCACGTCCCCGGGAAGCCAGCCACGTGCCCCAGGCTGACAGCAGAGCGCTTGCTCTCACTCCTGTGCTGAAGGCCTGGCCGGGCCGGCCCTGAGTGGAAACGCCAACAGGTGTAAGGATCGGGAGGGGAGAGCGGGCCTGTCCTTGCTGGGGACGTGCCAGGAAATCCCGAGGAGCCCACCAGGAAGGGCGAGCTAACGGAGGTGCTGGAAACAGTTAACCTGGGAAAGTCGGCTGTGTTCCTCCGGGTTAGTAACGAACGACTGGAAGATGGAATTTGGGGACCAGCACCATTTATAATAACGTGAAATTCATAAACACACCTTGGGGTGACATCAACTAAGGGGGCTTCAGATTTTGACACTAAAATTGCAAAACATTGTTGAGAGGAATGGAAGAAATGTATGGTGACAAACACTGTGTTTATGAATTGGAAGATTTAATATTAAAATACTC
Source organism: Miniopterus natalensis (assembly GCF_054644295.1). Taxonomy (NCBI): domain Eukaryota; kingdom Metazoa; phylum Chordata; class Mammalia; order Chiroptera; family Miniopteridae; genus Miniopterus; species Miniopterus natalensis. The sequence continues at coordinate 185,778,795 of NC_142082.1, forward strand.
TCCCAAATCGACCTTTAGAGTCAGTGCAGCCCCAGACTCCTACCAAGCTTTCCTGTAGAAACTAACAGTTTATTCTGAAATGTACATGGAAATACGACCTACGATAGCAAAATTTACAAAATTTCGTAAAGAAAAACACCCCAGTGGCGGCCTCGGCGTCCTGAGCTCCAGATGTTCTGTAAAGCTACCGTGAGGGAGGCGGTGGGGTGCTGGCCGGCAGACCCCGCAAGGGTGGGCCAGCAGAGTCCCGAAGAGCTGGGAGGCCCCAGGAGGGAACGTGCCCCCCGCGTGTGACCGAGGGCCCCGATGGGGGCCACAGAACAGCTCCTGCCGCTCGGCGTCACAGACGCCCGTTAAAAACAGACAGTGACTCAGTCGTTCCCCAGCGGACGGTGTTGTGAGTAAACCAGCAAATCCTCGGCGGAGGACTCGGCCTCCCCAGCCGCAGGAGATGCAAGTTGCACCACAGGGAGCCGCGCACCCACCAGGACGGCTGAGACGAGGGAGCTGCCGGCGCTCCCGGGGCGCGTGCGGAGCCCTCCACAGGACGGCGGGGTGTCAGCGGCGGCGGTTTCTTATGAGAGGGAACACACACGTGCCCGGGGGGCACGTCAGCAAAAGCCACTTCTAAAACGACCTCGGCGTTGCCTGGGGACGTGGAGGGGATGCGCTATCCTTGGCCCAGGTGTTCTGCCGGGTTAGACGCCCCACTCACTAGCCACATGTGGCTCTTTAAATTAGTATTAATTAGGTTTAAAAACATGGAGAAATCCAGTGGCCTGGTCCCACCAGCCGCATTTCACGGATGCAGCCCCTGGGGTGGCTGGTGGCACCGTGGACGTGCAGACGTGGACAGGTGCGTGCCTGCGGGTTGTTCGGGCGACGCTGCTCCGAGCGTGACGCTTGACCGGCGCGCAGCGTCACCGGGGGCCGCGCTGGACATGCTGGCTCCTGTGCCCTATGCCCCTGACCGGGCGGCCCTCAGGGTGGTCGTGGAGCACACGGCCCCGGGAACCTCTGCTCGGAGAGACTCGGGGCACAGGACTGAGCTGCCCCCGGCGCAGGACGAGCAGCGAGGGCCCCTCAGCGGCACGGGGTGGGGTGGACCACGGCGTTGGGCGGGGACGACTCCGCCACCTGCGGGTTCGTGAAGCCATGGAATGCACGTCGCGGGCAGAGTGGAGAATGGTCCTTAACTCAGAATCCGCTCCGGCTTCGCTACCTACTGTTCAGCTGGGGGAGGGGACAGTTGAGGTGAGACGTTGGGGGCGGGGTCCCCTCCACAGGTCAGAGCCTTGAGGGGGAGTCACCTAGCGAGTTAGTGTCTTCCTGAGCAGCGGGTGGCCGGCCTCGTTCCGGCTCTGTCGAGCCCTCGCCGCCGCCTGCCTGTCTGTGCCGACTGGCGGAGGGGGCGGACCGTCAGAGCGTTTGGTCACGAATTAAGTTTCCCTGGAAGCAAAACAGGTCACTAAAAATATTTTAAATACCTGCAGATTAGATGAATATTTCCTGCATCTGACCTTAATGTGTATTTGTCCAATTTTGCCTGAATTCTCCCTCTCAGCATTTATTCCCCTTTTGGGGACGTGGCAGGATTGGAAGTGACGTGTGTGCAGAGCTTTCCCATCAAACCAGAGCAGAAGCAAACCGGAGCGATGACACTGCGATTCGGCAGGACCAAGGGAAACTATACCAAGTTAGTTAAAGACACGCTCTCATTGTAGGAGACAGTGTTTAATGTACGTGTCCTAAGTCACGGAGGTAAGGAGCCCCGAAGCCGCGGTCTGAGAGGAAGATGGCGTAGCCGAGAGCGCAAAGTCCCCCTCGGCAGAGCGAGGCGTGGGGCAGAAAGCGTGGCCGCCAGGGACCCGAACAGCGTGGCTCGTGTGGTCGAATGAATGTTTGTCCATGGGACGGGAGGCAGCCGGGCTTCGTGTGGAATCCCCAGGGCCGTCGCAGCCATGCACACGGGAGCACGTGTCCACGTGCACATACGTGTGCCCCGGGGAGTGTGCGGCGTCGGCCAAATGAACTTCCACTTAAACAGCGAAGTTGAAGTCGCGCTCGGATGAACCCTCTGAGCTCGGCGCTCAGGGACAGACGTGCCCGGGCCTGGCAGCACACGTGACGCATGGGACCCACGGACCTGTCATCGCCCACGAGTCACGTGGGGAGCACAGGGCCCCAAAGAGCTGACCGTTACGTCCTGTTCATGTGAGCGAGAAACGTGGTCCCCACTGAGTGGATGGTATGGGACCCCTCTGCCGTGCGCGGATCTACCCTTATCTCAACGGTAAAGAAGAGCAGTGTGACCCTTGTGGCTACATTGACGGTGAACGTGCAACAGTGTCGTGCGGGCGGCGCCTTCCCGCCCCGGAGGGCCGTCGGGCACGACTGTCCTGGGCGCCGCCCGGAGGCGGGCGCTGGTGGTGGGTGAGGAGCGGCGGGCGCAGGGACCCCGCAGGGGGAGCTCGTGCTTTCACCTGCTGGGCCGGGAGCTGTGTTGGAGCAGCAGCGTCCGCCGTGTCCATGGCGTATTCGCTGCGGCCCTGTTTGTAGCCGCACCGCGGGTGCCCCCGCACGGGGCTGGGGGAACTCTGCGAGGGCCGCAGGCTGGCGCAGCGCAGGGCGCAGGGGGACGGGTGCGCTGTGTGCCGTCGTGCGTCCCCGCGGTTCCCCAGAGGGGCCAGACGCAGACACCCTGACTGGTTGGTCGGGAGAGGATGGGCGTGAACGTGCGTGTACACGCAGACACACGCAGACACAGACACGTACACCCACCCACATACAGACGTGCACACAGACACGCACAGGCACGCGTGCGCCTACGTACACAGACACACAGACACACAGAGGGGTGCGTGTACACACAGAGACACGCAGACACACGCAGACACAGACACGTACACCCACCCACATACAGACGTGCACACAGACACGCACAGGCACGCGTGCGCCTACGTACACAGACACGCAGACACACAGAGGGGTGCGTGTACACACACACACACCCCTTTTCCCGAGCACGCGTGTATTTGCTTATATTACAAACAAAACAGAAACATCAGCAAAACAATACACCAGAGCCCGGTGGCGGAGGCCTGGCCGCGGAGGGGCCGCAGGGGCGGGGCGGCCCGGCGCCCGCTCGCACTCTGCTTCAGTTGTCACTGGGGCCAGCGTTGCCTTGCGGAACCGCACGGCCGGACCAGACCCAAGCGAGGAGCTGTCCAGCGGCCCTTCAACAGCAAGAACAAAACTAGCATTAAAACTGAGCCGAGCGACGTCGCGTTGGCGCCAGAATCCCACAGGGAAAAATGGCTTCACGCAGACGTGAGCGATCAAACAGCGGCCCTCGTGGGCACACCCCAGGCACAGAGAGGTTCCAGGACATTTAAAACCTATTCAGTCTTCAGACTGTCGGTAATAACAGTGCTGCCTCAAAGCTGTTATTTATAGACACACGTAGGTACCAAACGCACATATTACCATAAGTACATATATTAGGGGGATCAAGTAATTACGATAATATAGGAACTAAGGTTTTCAACATGAGAGAATCAATCATAAAATCAAATAAGTAAGAACCCTGTAATCTCAAGTATGAATTAAGACTCCGTATGAACCCGGCTTTCTCTTTAAAAGGGATAAAAGTGTATCTTGTAGCCCCCGCTGCTGATCGGGCCGCTGGAAACCGTGCCCTGCAGTCTCCACAGCCCTTCCCACGGGAGAAACCGGGCTCCTTGGAGAGACCTCGGGTTCCAGGTCGAGGCCCACGAGTCGTAGAGAAAGCCAGGGGCCTCTCCGAGTCCTGGGGTCACATCGGAGCCCAGCTGAAAGGGGCTCCCGCTGGCCGGCAATGGGAACATTGAGCGTGGGAAGGACTGTTGCGCGGTGGATGGAAGCGTAAACGTGTTCAAGTCCGTGGTTCCGCAGCGATTCCTAAGTACACCCTCGCTGCTCCCTTTGAAGGCTGCGAGGGCCTCAGCTGGTGAGTAGGAGGAGAGACCCCCGCAAGGGCCGTGCCTTTCTGGCCATCAAAGGCGTTTGAGGGAAGTGACTCCGTAGGGGGAGAGGCAGCTCTGGGTGTGGAGGGAGTGAGAGAATCGCGCGGTCACTCCGGGGTGGCGCTCAGAAACCGTCAGCCAGCGGGGGACTTCCTGATGGACGCGCCCGGCGGCACCTGACCCACTCGCCCATCGGTCATACGTGTATCAGCAATTTCTAAGTATTTCAGTATTTTTTATTATTTTATGTTTTTCTCTTGTAATTCGTGGCTTTAAAATGTTCATTTCAGTTAGGAGTTGCTGCTACATGAGGGCCACCTCCCAAGCCCCAGAGCTGGGGGCAGCCCGTGGCCACCCCCTCTCCCAGCTCAGCGCTGTGGGTGCTGATGACTCAGGGGGAGTTTGACGGGCTGTGACCTTTGTCATGTAACCACCAGGAATGTTCTCAGACGTGGACAGACACATGCCAATAAGTGTCAGGCCGGCGGTAATGGGGCCCGGCGTGGAGACAACGGGTCGGTGACTGCAAGGTGCTGGCGGGCGCAGGCTCGTTTATGCGCCAGGGCTGGGCCCCACACGAGCGTGATTCACGGCTCCGTCACCAGCCGGGCCAGACCCGGGGCGCGGGGCGCGTGTGAACACCAGCCCTCTGCATTTCTGGCGGGCGGCGGTGGCCGCGGTGGCCGTTGATGGATGTTCAGAGGAAGCTGCAGCGAGATCTGCTGGCGCAGCGGAAGCGGTCGCTTGGATCCGAGCAGAGGGTGGGAAGCAACACCTGTCACGTGAACGGCCTGAAAAATGCACCCACACAGCTGCGCAGACACAGAAATTCCCGCCACCAGGGGCTGGGGGCTGTATTTTAGCGCTAGAAATTACAAGGGAAGCTTAACGATGCCATTAAAGGTGAAAAACTGCTCCTTTTATTACGTTTTCTCCGCCAGAAGAAACAGAAGGGAAACTGCTTCTTTGCCTTATTTCCTGCGCTTTAAAAACTGCACCTCGTGCCTGAGTAATCTGCCTTTAGTTAATCTGTAGACATTTTGGACTTTAATATTTTTGTTTTATAAGCAAAACTGGTTCCACTGGGGAGCCTGAAGTGCACTTTTAAGAAAACGCGTAATGTTCGGGGCGTCTGGCTTTTCCCCTGCGGCCCACCAGTCGCTGGAGCAGAGGCGGGAGGAGGGGCAGCGCCTGTCCTGTTGCCCATCCTTGAGCTTCCCCAAAACCAGGGCCGGGGGCAGCGGGGGCCCCGTCTTGAAGGGAGGGTCCCAAGGAAGGCGGGCGGGGCCCGGCTGGGGGCTGCCTCAGCCGGTGCCCGGACCCGAGACAGCGCTGAGCAGGGGCCGTCCAAGGTCGTGAGGTCAGAACCAGGGGTGGGGCCACCTCGGGCCACGGAGCCTGAGCGCGGACCTGGGGCTGGGCCACAGCACCGTGGTCCCTCCAGACGGACACATCCCTTGCTGACTCCGGAAAGACCATTCAGGTTCGTCCCAGTCTCTCTTTCGATCACGCACAACCTCAAGTTCACAGAAGAGTGTCGCTGGTTCAGGAACCGCCGTGTGCTGCTACCCAGCTCTGTCGAGTCTTCATTTCTTTCCCATTTTGCTTCAGCTCTTTCATTTCTTACTTAGAGATTAAATTTTCCTCGTGCCACTGCAGTGTCCTCTTTCCTGCAGCGAGGCTACCTCACTCTTGGACACGCTGCTGCATCTGTGCCACACGGGCTGTTTCCGGAAGCAACACAGCATCGTGATGAAGGATCGGAAACTTCTCATAAACGGCACCAGCCTCCAGTGCCGGTTGCCACATGCTTCCCTGTTTTTAGTATTCACGTGGCTGTGCGGCCGTGTGCTTGTCTTCAGGCTCTGGGTTTCCGTGGTGGGACTGCTGGCGCCGACCCGTCCTCCCGTCAGGGCCTGCGAGGGGTTCCCGAGCTCTCCGAATTTGCAGGCCGTGCTCCATCTCGCATTCCTGGCGCGTCGCCTTTTACGCCGCGTCGGAGATGCTCTGATCCAGAAAGACGTCCGGGCTGCGGGCCGTGAGCCTGGCTGTCCCCAGAGTGCCCTCCACCCGCGGCGCCCACAGGATCCCTTCCCGCCGACACCCTCTCCTCCGCTGGTCCTCAGAGCCCCAGGTCCTCCCAGTCCCGGGACCGCTAACGGGCCTCACGTTGGCTCGTTTCTCTCTGCACATCCCTGATCTCCAGCCCGAGGGAGCGGCTTTTCCTGCTTGTCCCGACCTCCCAGGCTGTTCAGACCCTTGGCCCGGTGTCTCTTGCTGACTCTCGGGGGGTTGAACTCTGGGTGTGAACTCTGGACACGGATCCGCTGTCCGTCACGTACACACGGCAGATTCTTTCGCTGGCCTGTGATTGTATAAGCACCTCAACTACGGCGTCTTCATCACACATGAACGTTGTAAATTTTCGTGTAGTCGGGTGTATCGATTTTTAGAATTTTTGCTTTTGGTTTTTTACTTTTTTTTGCACTCACTTTTCTGATCCATCTTGAGTTCTGGCTCTGACTTCATTTTGTCCACGGACAGCCTTTGGCCTCCATGCCTTTTACTGGACAGTCCGCCTGCCCCGTCTGTTGCCGCAGACAAACGGTGGGCTCCACACCTACCGTGGCGTTTGACCCCTTGGGTGTCCCTCCGTCAGCTCTGCCTGGACTGGAGGGTGCCGGGGTCCCGGGAGCGGGGTCCCATGCAGCTCTCCCCTGGAGCGGCGCCCGCGGGTGCTGCCTGGCCTGCTGGACGGCTCACGGCAGGCGGTCAGGGCCGGGACCTGCGGCTTTCCTCTGTCAGGGCAGCTGGGACGGGGTCAGGGACTTCTAATGTCATTCCCATGGGCGTCTGGGCTCCAGTGTGACTTGTCCCCCTCACTGGAGGTATTTACGGCTTTACACTGTGGATTCAGTGGTAGGAACCGTGCTCCTCCTTGACCCCCAGGACTCCCCATCTTCAGAAGCCTGACCCTTGACAGGCTGTTTTCAGAGGAACGGCCGGCCTGATGCCTGCACACAGCCCGGACCTTGCTGGGCTGGGCCGTTGGCCTGACGTCACCGGGCAGGGGACGGGCCTCTGTGGGCCCCGCCTGTGTCAGGGGGCTCCCTGCCCTCGGGACCTGCCCTGTTACTGCTGCTGTCACCTGTGCAGGGGGAGACAGGGACGCTGGATTTGAACTTGCCTAACCCCTGGTCTGCTAGTCACGTCCTGTTTACCAGGTGGCCGGTACTTAATTAGAAAGTCATACTTATTTTGATGAGAGGAGAATGTGGAAGTTCTGGCCTTTGGGAGAAGCGGTCGGTCCCACCGGCTCTGGTCCCCTTGGAGCCCTGACAGCACCCGAGGTCCTGGGCTGCGCCGGCTGCCTGCCCCGCACACTAACTCTTCTCCTGCCTTCTCTCTTGCAGTCTGAGCCCGAGGGCTTTTCTCACTTCCACTTGTACGTCTGTGCTGCTTTTCTCCTGAGATGGAGGAAAGAAATACTAGAAGAAAGAGATTTTCAGGTAAGTAAATGCCTTTCAACAGATTCCCAGTTTGGTTCTCTGGGGAGCAGCCTCATTCACCCTGGCTCGCACTGGTGTCTGTGGAAGGGCTGTGAGCCTCGTGCCTGCGGTCACCCCGGCCCCTTGCTGCTTGAAATCCCTCACACCGTGGCGGCAGGTCTGGCCGTGTCCCAGGGCAGCCTTGTTGGTGTGGCCGTTTCTCGGGCTCCCAGAGACGCCTCCCCGAGCGGCCCCTGTGTGTCCTTGAGAGTGATGGCAGCCGGCTGTGACATGTTAGGGACGGTGCTAGGCCTGGTGCCTGGCCCCTTGCAGCTGTATGACTTGGGGCACATTGCTCAGCCTCTCTGAGCCACAGTTTCCTTAGCCACATAGTTGGGGAGCCACGTTCGCACCCATTCATCAGGCTCTGAGCCCCGCCTGGGGCTCCATGTGGGCCAAGTCCCCAGCCCTGGCCTCACCCCCAGGGCCTGCGTATGGTGGCCTGATGCCCGGTGGGGTGTGGTCACTGCTACCCGAGGTGCTGGGTGGGCCGTTCTCCTGCCCGGTGCCCTGGGAGGGTGGGGCTGCCCTGGTGCCCTGAAGAGAACACCGGCAGTTGGGGACCATGGGGACCAGGGTCTGGGCTCCACACTGCCAGGCGGGGCCCTCTCCACCATGCTGCCTCCTCGAGCCCCTCGTCTCTCAGGTGAGGGGACAGGCCAGGAGGTGGGCCTTGGGTCACCGCGCGGTGGCTCGGGCAGCTTGCTGGGCGTGGTGGTACCTTACTCCGTGTATGTCCCCGAGGGCCATGGGAGACATGGTGTGTTTGCTGTCTGGCCGAGACCTGCCCTGACTGGGCGTGACTTGGGCAGCTGGTTAGGGTGCTATGCTGGCCGCCTCAGCCCTGCTCTCCTAACTGAGGTTGACAGGCCGGGGACAGGTGCAGCCCAGTGGCTCCACGGCAAGAACTCCCAGGGCCTGCAAGCCTTGTGCGGGGCCGGGGTGGGGGCGCCGCGAGACCGCTTCTCCCCGAAACGCCGGATAACCCATGCTCTGCCGTCACGCAGGCAGGAGGAGAGCAAGTGTGAACGCCACTGTGTGTGCCGGAGGGTTCAGCTAAATGGGACAGGAAACAATAAAACAGAAATTAAATAAAGAACCTCGGGCGTCCCAGTGAGCACGGGGAATTGTGTTTGCAATTGTGACATTTTAGGAAAATGATTCTGCCTCCGTGGAGACAGCGGAGTGGCTGAGACCTGAGCCCGTCTCCAGCAGGAAACATTCAGGGAAAAGGCTCTGAGCCCCGGTCTCTGCAGAACTGTAATTTGCCCCATGGGAAATAATGTGCTTGAGTCATTTCCATGGGAACAGAATCCTTCTTGGAGGAGGAAGTCTTCCCAGAGAAAGGCAGCCCTCCTGGTGTGAGTGTGGCCCTGCGTGCAGGTGCTGGGGGCGGGCAGGCAGGGCAGGTGGGGCTGCCGTGTCCTGGGCCTTGCTTTCTGAGACTTCCTCAGGCTGACGGCCTGGTTGCCTCAAGTTCCATGAGCATCTGTGAGGCCTGCTGGAGGGAGGGGCCGTTTGGAGCCACATCCACTCCTGTCCTGAGCGTTGCTGGAGCTTTGTGCTTTCCCTGGAGCACTTGCAGACCCCAGCCAGGGCTCGTCCCACCCTCCTGCAGATGACCCTGATGCCACACTCTGTCCTGACACTGGCCCTGCAGGCACTGCACCCTGGGATCGTCCCTTGTCCCTGCCTCTGCCAGCCATTGCTGTCCGAGCCTCAGCACCCACAGCCTGGATTCTGCCTTACATTGGGCTTTTCTATCCAGGTGTTGTGGGGTCTCTGGGATGGCAGGAGCTCCCCTATGTGCAGTCTTATGTCCCCTGGCAGTGGGCCTGGCTCGCTCCACCAGGCCCAGCCCTCAGTGGGGGTGGGGTTATTTTGGGCCCAGAGAAGCTGTAGAGGAGGCTCCTCAGGGCCCGCCTCAGGCACATATGGTCAAACAAGTGTTTGAGGGCTGACTTGAGCATGTCCCACTGGGACTGGTGCTGATGGCCTGGCACAGGGTGGAGAGGAAATTCTGGGCAGGGGCAGGTGGAGTGAGAAGTTCTTTGCATAAGGCTAGTGAGCCAGAGCAGACGGCCTGGGCGTGGTCCTGCTGTTGGAGGCCTAGGTGTGCATGGAGCAGGAATGGGAGACAGTCTCCCTGAGAATTCCCCACCACAGCTCACCCTCCCACTCATCCCCATCCAGTCAGAAGAATCTAGATTACTTTTTGACCAGAATACCTGGAGCCCCAGGTGCCCAACCAGGAAAATGCCTGCACCCTGCAGAGTGACACATTGTGACCACAGCCCAAAGCTGCAAATGTGTGTCTGAAACATGGTAAAGTTAGAAGGCAGCTGAAGAACAGAAAGAAATCTTACAGACAGAGAACTCACACAAGTAACAGAAAGAAAGCATCCTTGTGGAGAATGCACGAGGGCAATGAGAACAGTTACTGTTGGTGAATGTGAATGTGTCTTCCCATGAACCTGTCTTCCCGAGAGTGTATCTTCCTGTCAATGTGTCTTTCTGAGAATGTATCTTCCCATCAGGAATCAGGAGCTGAACATTGAAACAGACGCTACCTGTCATGCTGACAGTGCAGTGAGGTCTGCAGGAAATAGGTCTGCCCTCCTCCCCGTGGGCGTGGCATGATGCAGCCCCTCCTCCCTGTGGGCGTGGCACGATGCAGCCCCTCCTCCCTGTGGGCGTGGCACGATGCAGCCCCTCCTCCCTGTGGGCATGGCACGATGCAGCCCCTCCTCCCTGTGGGCGTGGCACGATGCAGCCCCTCCTCCCTGTGGGCGTGGCACGATGCAGCCCCTCCTCCCTGTGGGCGCGGCACGATGCAGCCCCTCCTCCCTGTGGGCGCGGCACGATGCAGCCCCTCCTCCCTGTGGGCGTGGCACGATGCTAATTGTGTCAGGAGCCTTACCTGTGCTCTGGTCATTCCCTGGTTTGTAATTGTCAGCCACCTAGATAGCCCATGTTAGGAGATCAGTTTCCTAGAGTAGGGGACATGCTGGCTGGGACATTTATAATTATCAAAAGCCATATCTTCAGATGATAGTTCCTGATGTGAGAACATGTTCTCAGTATATTCTATGTGGGTTAAAGCATGACTTGAGATTACATTTGTCTACACGTTTTCATGTACATTAATATGCATATGTACACCTATGTACGTATATACACATAAAACACGCACTTCTCATATACATGTGTATAAAACTGTCCATATAACCTACATATGTGCATGCACACAAGATGTACACTTGTGTAAAACACACATGATCCACATGCATGTATAGCATCGAAACACAGGCTACATATGCACACACATAAAATACATCTACACATGCATGTGCCCATCATCACACGTACATGTGTCTGTGCACATGTCTACATACATACAAACACACGAGTGTATGCATTTACATACATACATACACTGACACAAAGTTCACACCTCCCATCCTGCACCTAGCCTGGTGCAGGTGGAGATGAAGGGACATGGCCCGGCTCGCAGGAGTGCCCTGGATATCCTGGGTGACTGCTCTCAGCTGGCACCTGGCGGTCCAGCCTGCTTTTGGGCAAGCCCACGGCTGTCCTGGCTCCCTGGTGCCCTCTCACCCACACTTTCAGGCGTGTCCTGCCCATGGGTCACAGACCTGGGCCGTGGGCTTTACGTCTCTGTCAGGATGGACCCCGCAGAGCGAGTGGCCCTCCATGGGTTAATGCCCTCTTCAGGTGTGCATTTCAGCTTGTGCTCATCTGAGGCAGCAAATGTCATGAAATGCCAAAGTAAAGATCAGTTGTCTCTTTCTTTATCTCACGGCATTTTAAAGACAAAATTGGGTTAGTTGAAAACTAATCTTTAACTGGATTATTGTGCTCCTGTGGGTGGCTGCAATTTAAGTGTGGGTGTGTGTGGCAGTGTGGGTTGTGGGACGGGGCGTGTGTGGCTGTGTGGGGGGTTGTGGGACGGGGCGTGTGTGGCTGTGTGGGGTGCCAGCTGCTTGAACTCTTCTTGAACCGGAGCTTTGGAGGCCCAGACCCTTTGCCTCCCGAGGGCTAATGTAACCAAGGGTCTCTGTCGTGGGAGGTCAGGAACACAGGCTTGGAGGAGGTGCTGGCGAGTGCAGACCATCCTCCAGACCTGCCTCTCCCACCTGCCCCGGGGCCAAGAACAGAGCCTACTTCGTAGGAGGGGCTGTAGGGTGTGTGGCCCAAGGCATCTGCCTATAGACCCAGAGGGCGTGGGGGGACTGTGGTAGGTTCTGGAACATCCTCAGCAGAGAAGGGAGGTGGTGGTAAGTAGGTCACCTACAGGGTTGCTGGAAGGGGTGAAGAGAAAATGGACAGAGCAGAGACTCAGAGTCACTGCTTCTCACACACGTGCACACTGATACACACATGTACACACACAAACATGGGCACACATATGTGCACACAGATATGCATGTGCACACGGACATAGGCACATCCATTGCACATGTGTGCACACACATGGGTATGCGTGCACATATGGACAGGCACACCCACACACACATGGATATGCATGCACATGGACAGAGGCACACCCGCGCGCGCACACGTGCACACACGTGCACACCCCCACCCTCAGAGCCTGCACGAGATGAGGCAGGGGAAGAATTCATTTTGTTCTTTTCTGGTTTCTGAAAACAGCCCCTTTCTGTGTTTGCAAAGGGGGGATTCTTGCTCAAAGAAAGGAAACGGCCCCTTGGCCACATGTGGTTGGTTTGTATTTCCTTCCCCACAATGACCCTAGTGCTTCCTGATTGCAACTGAGTCTCCTTCGAGGACCTTTGGCTTTCACGGGGGCCAGGCTGCTCTCCGTGGTCAGTGGGGTCCGGGGCACAGCCAGTGCTTGGAAAGCAGGCATGTCTGCCTTACGGTTGTCCAGTGAAATAACGTGCGTGATGGCGTTGCGGGAGGGACTGGGCTGCGTCCGGGTTGCTGGTGAGGCTTTGGGCGCCTGGTCTCCTGGGAGGTGCCTGGTGTTCCTTCTCTTTGGGGCAGGCGGCCTTCATAGTCTCTCCTGAGCCATAGCACCTGGACTCCAGGGGTGAGTCAGGCCTCTCCTTGCCTGCCTGCCACCCGCCACCCACCATCCATGTCACCTCTCCCCGGTTTCCTGCCCCTTCCCACAGGGGGCCCCGGGGGTGGCGGTGGGCTTTGTGGCAAGTGCTGGGAAGGGAGGGGGAGCTGGCTGTCTTGTTCATGGATCCAGTGATGGCTTCCCGCCCGCTGACACAGGCCCTCCCTCCCTCCCTCCTTCCTTTCATTAGAGGAATTTCTTACCTCGAGGGAGGGTGGTTGATGTCTTAACCCCAGGACTCAAGCCCCTCCTTTCCAGGCCAGGACACATCCCCGGCCCAGCCCAGCTCCTCCGAGGTCTGCGGGCCGAGCCTCCCTCAGAATGAGCCTGCCTGCAGTGGGGTCGGGGCAGCCACAGCTCTACGCTTTGCCAGCCTCTCTCCCTTGTTCAGTTCTGCCCGTGAATTAGTTCTGCCATTAAAGGAAAAATTACACCCACCGTTCAAATCATTAATTGAAAGGCCCTTATTATCTCATTAATGGTGTTTGATATCTAAGGCAGACAAACTTGGAGCAGCTCATCTGTTCGGTCCCTGAAGAAATGTAATTACATCCTGGGCCTGATTAAAACGTCTCCCTCTCAGCTGTCACACGTCCGTTCGCAGCCTTTCGTGGGCACGAAACGTGTTTAGTCTGGAGATAAAATTGCACCGAGAAGGGGTCCGGCATGAAGTAAGAGCCTGGCCACGGGCCTTACCAGGTCCTCACCCCTCAAGCCGGCATGGAGAACGAAGCAGACACATGAGATGAGCTGGTGCTTGAGGCGACCTCTGGGCTGCCCCGCAGTCCACTGTCAGTCCAAAGCCCTCGGTCTATATGGAGTATTCATTTGTCACCCTAATTAGTTTGAGGATTTTCAGGGCAAACATGGTAGGATTTCTTAGCTCAGTCTTGGGGTGTTTGTTTTTTGAGGTAAAGCACACAGAAGAAGGTGCATTGATCTTTTAATTCCTCGTGCACAGAAAAAACATTTGCTCTTCTCTCATTTAGTGTGTGTGGTTCTCAGCTGGGCCAGGGCTAGGCAGCTGGGACCTGGGAATGCTGTGGACATCAGCTGCTGGCTGTGGCCCCTTGTCAGGGAGCTGAGGACCCCACTACACCCCATCTTTCCTGCCCACTGGGCAGCCCCTCCCAGGGATCCATCTCATTTTGGGGGAGCTGGGATGCCACCGCTCTAGCCTCACTCTCTGCGCCCCACCTGGGTCCTCGCACAGGTGCTCCCAGGAGTGTCCTTGTCATTGTCAGTGTCACCTGACAGGGTCCGCAGTCTCCTGTAGCTCAGAGGATGGGAACTCCGAGACACCGCACTCAAACCCACCTTCCTAGTCAAGGGTTATGAAAGTGGGGCACCTCGGGGCCCTCCTGCCCTCGCTGACTGAGGTGCAGCCCGTGACAGTGGCAGTGAACCTACCTGGCCCAGCACTGCTTGCTGTGTGCTCTGGGTCCTGGCCAAGGACACAGGGTCCCACCCCTCCTGCTTGGCCTCCCAGGGCGCTGGCTCAGGCAGTGGACACGGTGACCTGCATCAGGCCTGGTGTGGGCATGTGCTCCTTGAGAAGCTTTGGGCACCGTGTTGTCTGGGTCCCCCAGGCCCCTGCCTAGCACACTGTCCCTTTGAGGGGCTCCAGGTGCCTCTTCCCCTTGTCCAGGTCGACACATCCTTGGGGAGCCTCCTCGGGCAGCCGTCTGGGTGTCAGTGGACAGCTCTGTGCTGCCAGCTGCCTTGTTTGGCCAGCTCCTGGGTCTGTGGCCATCCCACCTGGTGCCCAGCCTGGATTGGGCCCCTTGTCCTGGCCAAGGCCCCCGTGAGTCCCTCACCGAGCTTTTGCTGGAAGTTGACCTTGTGTGTTTATTGTGTGAGCTCAGCACCGCTGTGGGTGCCTGGTTATTGCTGGGTTCATGTAGTGACCAGTGAGACACCAGGCCCCTGTCCTCCAGAGGCTGACTGCCCCCAGCTCTGTGCTGCCCATGTGACAGCCGGGCTCCCCAGGCAGAGGTCTCCCAGGGAAGCATCTCAGAGGACACTTGGCATCGGCCTTGGTGCCACTCATGGTCACACCTCCCACACACCCTCCTGGCAGGAGTTCACCCAGATCTTGATACCCTACTGGCTGGTGGACCCCGATCTGTCACTTGGGATGTGCTGCCTGAGGGCCTGGCTCCTGCACCCCTACCTCTCCCAGGGTCTCAGGCGATGAGTAGCCCCACGCCTGCCCGGCTCCTCACCTGCTCTGCAGCCACGGGGGGGGGGGGGGGGAGTCGGCTTCCCATTGCGCGTCCTGTCTGCTGGGTGCCCACGTCGGTGGCCCCTTTGCGCACGGGCGTGTCTGCTTCAGGTGCTGCTCGATGCTGAATTTGTCTCTAAATAATCCTGTTGTAATAAACTAATTCCTGCCGAGCACAAGCACCAGTGTGCGAACCTGTCACAGAGTTGAGTAAGGTGACATCTGTCACACTATCACTCTCGATCAGAGCCTCGTGCCTAAACACCAGCCCGTGGCTCCATGTCACCCCTCCACGTCCGTGTCTTCATACTTATCATGATGATACCTCTGTTACTTCGGAGATGGGCGCTGGGAGCCACAAGGACGCAGTTTCTTCTCCGTGGGAGCAGCTGACATAGTTTGAGCAGAAACTGAGCTGTGTGTATTTAGAAATCAATTGAGAAGTCAAGTTGCTCAGCTTGAAAGGTGCCGCTTCCTGCGCCGAGTTGGCTGCACTTATCTAAGACGGGCCTCCCTGTTGGTGAGACGTGCGAGTGGGGCCATTTCAGGAGGCGCCTGATCACCCAGAAAGGGCCCTTGGGTGGCTGCTGGCCAGGCACGGGGGGTGCTCCCGCCCAGCTTCCCCTTGTGGTGCCGCCTGGTAGTGGCGGCTCGGCCCTGGGGTCTCTCCATTGCTGCTCTGGGTACAGGCCCGGGGTCGGGCCACCTCGTGTGGTTCTCTGTGCTGAGATAGCTCACCAGTCATTGACAACTCCACCCCCGTCAATGTGCCCCCACACTTGCTGGCCAGTAGGCAGCCTCTGTGCCAAGCTGGAGGGGCCTGGGGTGCAGACGGCAGTGCCAGAGCCAGACCCACTCTGCCACTTGTCAGCTGGTCCTTACGCTCCGGTCTCCAAAGGGAGAGGCTCAGGTCTCAGTCATCCCATGGCTGCCTGGGGTTTGCATGTCCTTTGTGCTCTGTGCACTCACAGTCTCATCCTTGAAACAGCCAGGCCAGAGGGCGGGCCTGTCCCTAAACCTGGGGTTCAAAGAGATTGACCCTGGGCAGTCCAGCTCCATTGTGGGGACAGAACCTGGCATCGGGTCACTCTGCCCCCAGGGTGCATGGAGGCTGGAGCATGGGCAGAGCTGGCCTGGGTGCCACAGGAGCTCCCCACAGACAAGAGTCCAGATTGAGGAGAAAGGTCCGGAAGGGGGTGGCTGGAGGGGAGGTAGCCAGGGTGGGAGGCTGAGGGCAGTCAGGCTTTTAGACGTTTGTTCTTTTAGGGTTTGATGATTCTCCGGGGAGTTTCCTGATGGTGCAGCTTGCCTGCTCTGGACCAGGGTGATCGAGACCTCCAGGTTCAAGGGACGTCTCGGGCCCTCTGGCCCAGCCCCATCTCTGTCCACCGTGAGTCTCCTCACTGGCTTCAGATAAACCCCTTAGGCATGGGGCCCCCACGTCTTCTAGCCGCACTAGCAGACATCTCACGTTCGTTTTCTTCTCAGATCCACCGTCTGCCTCATTCTTGGCAGTGAGGACCGGTCCCATCTGCCCCACGCACATGCCCTCCGGCCCAGCAGGGACACAGCCCACCCGGACCCTCCTGTCCACTTGGACGCCGGGCCCATCTGAAAGCTGTGCTCTGATCTGCTCACCTAGAGGGCAGTGAGCAGGGCCCAGTAAGCCGCACCTCTGCCTCATGGCTGTGAACCAGCCATTTACTCTCCCCGCTCAGGGATCCCATCTGTAAAATGGGTGTAGTACGTGTCTCTCAGTCTGTTGGATTAGATGAGAAGGTGGGGACCTAGTAGGTGCTTTGTAAACGCACTGAGTCAGCACCCCCAGAGGCAGTACCCAGGCAGACATGAGGGGCCAGGGCCCCCCAGTTGGACACCGAGGGCCCCAGGGCTTCTGGGTGCCCCTCTGGTTAGCCAGGGCTCTCCCAACCGCTACACTGCCCCGGCTGCCCTGCCACCCAGTGTGAGGACAGTGTGAGGGTGACAGGCATTCTGGAGCCTGGCCCCGCCCAGCCTGCACCCCGGCTCTGTGAGGTCACCTTTCAAAGTCTCAGACATCAGTAAACATCTCATTCAGTTATTGGTGTTGATGAGAGAATAGATACCTAGATCGAGGGACAGGGCAGAGAGCCTAGGAACAGACCCCATACGTATAATCGCTGATCCCCGACCAAGGAGCAAGGGCGACACCCTGGAGCAGGGACAGTCTCCCCTACAGACGGTGCTGAAACAGTGGGACATCCACAGGCGGACGAGAGAATCTACACACAGGTCGTCACCAAAGTTAACTCAGTGGACCACGGGCCTAAATGTGAGACACAGAACCGTAAGACCCCTAGGCGGTAACCCAGGAGGAGACCTGGATGACTCGGGTGCGGCGACCAGTTTTTAGACACAGCACCAAAGACACAGCCCGGCCAGAGATAAGGGACAGGCCGGGCGTCACTGGGATGAAAACCTCCGCTCTGCGCAGGACAGTGTTAGGGGACCGAGAAGATGGGCCGAGACGGGAAGACAGTCTCTGTGAACACACCTGATGGAGGATGGGCACCCGGGGCGTGCAGAGAGCTCTTCAGACGCAACAGCGAGAGAACAGCCGGCCCAGCTCGCACAGGGGCAGAGGTCTGAACACACCTCAAAGAAGATACTCGTACAGCAAGTGATGTGATGGAAAGGTGCTCACATCCTGTGTCATCAGGAAAATGCAAGTTAAAACCACAGCGAGATACCGTGTTCCTGTGAGTTCGGCCAGGGCCTGACACTGACACCGGGTGCTGGGGGGCGGGAGCAGCAGGAACCCTGCCGCTGGTGGGCGTGCACGTGGGCAGCCACCGAGGAACAGCCTGGTGGTTCCTTACAGGACAGACCCCTCTTCCCACGCGGTCCAGTAGGCACACGGCTGCTGTTCACCCAAAGGAGTTGGAACACGTCCACATAAAAACGGACCCCCACCCCATGTTCCCTCCGTCTGTGCAGGTGACCTGAGGGTCAACCGGGACTGGCCTGTGGAGCCCACACCGTGGGGCTGCACTTCCCGTGGCCTCCCAGGGGCTGTGAGCGGCGCAGGGTCGGGTCAGGTACAGAATGCCGCTTCCTTCATGCGGACTCCTCACCAGGAGCCAGCGTGGGGACCCGGAACCTCGTGAGTGCTGTCACTTGGGGTCCCCTGTCACGCTTTGTAATGGTTCTGGCGCTTCCGGTGCTCTCCGCCTTCCCTGCGCTCTGCCCCGTCTCAGCCGGGCAGCGGGAGGTCCATGTGAGGACATGTGAGAACATGCGGAGCTGCTTGGGGACTTAAGAGCTGTTACAACGTATGTTATAGGGAAGGACCACTTGCTAGTGGGTCTGGACCAGCCCTGCTGATGTCAACGTCAGCACCGCTCAGGTGTGCTTTTGGAAGTGGGTCCCTGGGTGGCACGTCCTCGTGTGTGGCTCCGGCGGGGAAGCCTGTGTCCCAGCGGTGTCCGGGCCGAGCGCTGCCGAGGGCTGGGGCCTGGTGGTCCTCTGGGTGCTGATGGGACATCCACCTGCGACGTGAAATAGAGCGCCTGCTCCCTGGGACTCGCCCGACTCGCGTGTCCAGCACCCAGGGGTGTTTTTCTCTTTAGAATTCCACTTTTGGGAAAGAAAGAATAAACCACAGGACAGGGCAGCTCACTGAGCCAGCAGAGGCCCCGGAAGGTCCCTCTATTGTTGTGCCTCTTGCTATTCGCCAGCGGGCAGCTGGCTGGCCGTCCCTGCCACTGTCACCATCTTCCCATTAGTGCTGGTTTGCTCCAGAACTTGACAAGGTTTTCAAACAGGTTTTCAAACTGGGCTGTCAAAGACGTTACGTGTCACAGGGCGGCCTGGGAGGGAGGGAGGCAGGAACAGCCGTGGGGACAGCCCAGCAGCACTGGGGCAGGGCCACCCGGCCCCTCACCCCTCCTGGAGGGCGTTAGGAACAGCGCGGCCAGCACACTGAACAGCAGGGGCCTCTCCTAGGGTGGGGTCTGCAGGGGTCAGAGTCGGGGGGATGCAGGAGTGGACTTCGGGATTCAGACCCCGAGTGAGCGTCCCCCGGAGGGCGTGGGGGCCCCATGGACTGACCTCCGTGTGGTCACTCTCCTGCCTGCGGTGCTGCTGCCCTGCCCCAGCCCGAGTGTCCCTGGGCACCGGGCCTGCCTTGCACACACGAGCGGCCCGAGCCGGGTTCCGTAGCCACGCTGCACGCGCGGATGCGAGGGAATGAGTTCCATGACTTACCCACCACTGACTCAGTGTCAGTCCAGGGCTCCTGTCTCTTCCTCCCAGTGAGAGGAGAGGAGAGGTGGCCAGTGGGCCGTTGGCCCGTCAGGACTAATTTGCTCATCTGTGCGTGGGAGCCCCCCCGTCTCTCACCTGCAGGAGGAGCCGGCCCCAAGGGCTCTCACGCCCTTCCCGCCACCGGGGAACTTCTAGGCCTTGTTGTCCCCATGTGTCCCCAGGAGGGAGGCTGTCCCAGGTGGTGTCCCCCAGGTCGGCGGGGCAGACGGGGGGGGCAGGGTTGTCAGAGCGACTCACACAAGGAACCGTCACGCCTGCCACGTGGGAAATACTCAGTTTTCTGGCAGCCTCATAGGAATGAAGGGAAGAAGGGTGAAATTAATATTTTACTTAACCTAGTACATCCAAAACATTGTCTTTCAACTGTAATCATGTGGGAATTAGGAAACATCTTACAGCCTAAGAATGCAGACTAAGTATTTGAGATTCAGTGTCTTCTATACAGACACACGTGTCCACGGAGCCCTGTTGTGGACAGCAGACAGGAGGGACACACGTGTCCATGGAGCCCCATTGTGGACGGCAGACGGGAGGGACACACGTGTCCACGGAGCCCCATTGTGGACGGCAGACGGGAGGGACACACGTGTCCACGGAGCCCCATTGTAGACGGCAGACGGGAGGGACACACGTGTCCACGGAGCCCCATTGTGGAGGGACACGTGTCCACGGAGCCCCATTGTGGACGGCAGACGGGAGGGACACACGTGTCCATGGAGCCCCATTGTGGACGGCAGACGGGAGGGACACACGTGTCCACGGAGCCCCATTGTGGAGGGACACATGTCCACGGAGCCCCATTGTGGATGGCAGACGGGAGGGACACACGTGTCCATGGAGCCCCATTGTGGACGGCAGATGGGAGGGACACACGTGTCCACGGAGCCCCATTGTGCACGGCAGACGGGAGGGACACACGTGTCCACGGAGCCCCATTGTGGACGGCAGATGGGAGGGACACACGTGTCCATGGAGCCCCATTGTGGACGGCAGACGGGAGGGACACACATGTCCACGGAGCCCCATTGTGGAGGGACACGTGTCCACGGAGCCCCATTGTGGATGGCAGATGGGAGGGACACACGTGTCCACGGAGCCCCATTGTGGACGGCAGACGGGAGGGACACACGTGTCCATGGAGCCCCATTGTGGACGGCAGATGGGAGGGACACACGTGTCCACGGAGCCCCATTGTGCACGGCAGACGGGAGGGACACACGTGTCCACGGAGCCCCATTGTGCACGGCAGACAGGAGGGACACACGTGTCCACGGAGCCGCGTCGTGCATGGCAGACAGGCCAGCCACAGGCCTGGTGTAACTGCAGGACCAAATATTGCCTGATTCCTGTCTGTCACCTGTCTGCGGCCTGCGTCCCACCTCCACACACGTTGGCTCACGTATACCCTGCCGGCCGGGCTGGCCACTGCCGGTTCCTGCTGCTTGAGCCCGAAGTGTGACAGCACCCACCTGGGCACCCTCGGGATGTGGTCACCTCCGAGCAGCCCTGGGTCCGTCAGTTGCACGCGAGGTCATGGGGTCATAGGTTCTGAGAGCACCGCCCGCGTGGTGGCTGTGATAGGAGCACGTGCCCTGACACTGCTGGGTGACGGGTCCTCGGTGGCCTTTCTGTGGTTTGCACCAAGCAGCTCATGGTCCAGTCAGTTCTTGGGGAACATTTTAGGTTAAGTACAGTTTGTTTTGTGTCAGCATTAGAATTTTTTTTTCTGATTCTCACCGGAGGATATTTTTATTTTGTCCATTGATTTTTTGAGAGAGTAGAAAGGCAGGAGGAGGGAGGGGGAGAGAGAGAGAAACGATGTGAGGATTGGTTGCCTCCCACATGTGCCCGACCAGGGCTGCAGAGTGAACCTGCAACTGAGATATGTGCCCCTGACCGGGAATTGAACCCCTGATCCTTTGGTTTGAGGGCCGACGCTCTAACCGCGGAGCCACACCGACCAGAGCAGCGTTAGAATTTGAAGATCTAGTCCAAAGACATTAAAAAGCTGTTTCCTCTCCAGCTTCTTGGCAGCCTGTCAACATGGACAGGCGTGGCTCTGTCACGTGGGCTCCGGTGCCCTGGGCTGGGGTCCCTTCAGCAGCTGGGGGATTGACAGTCCCTTCCTCAGACATTGGCCCTGGACCCGCCATGTGCCAGGTTTCGTGGCAGGAGAGTCAGGTGTGGTCGCTGCCTCCCTGGGCGTTCTGGCAGTGAGAAAGCCACTTCCTGCGACCTCGTTAGCTGAACTGCCGCTTCCCGTGGTTGATAATTTATTCAGCACAAATGTCACCTGTCCGCGTGTCACTGCTGCTGCTGACAGCAGTCACAGTAACACTCACTGAGGAAGCGTGGGCTTCTCCTGCTCTGGCGGCGACGGGGCCTCTGCCCGTGTGAACTTCCCCATGCGGGGGTATGTTACTGTCCCCGTTGATGGGAGGAAACTGAGGCACGGGGTACGGGGCTTGCATAGCTCACAGTGTCCAAGGATGTCCCATGGAGGATGTGGGGTCAGGGTAGCAGGAGGGCCGGGGCTTGGACACCGCACCTCTGAGCTGGGTCCCTCCACCGCATGTCACTGCTGTCCCCGCTCACGTGTGAGTCTGTCAGGGGCCAGACAGAGCCCTGGGGCTCAGGGATGCCCATGTGCTGGGGGGGTGCACCCACGCAGAGATCCTTGTCCTTTGCAGACGGCAGGGTGGTTCATCTGAGTCTGGAAAGGCCCCCACAGCCACCAGCATCACTTGCTGCCCAGCGTTGGAGGCCACCCCTTGGAACCTGCCTGAGGCAAAACCTGCAGCAGGAAGGTTCCCATCTGCAGGGCGTCCCTGCAGCCCCGGTCACGTCGTGAGGACTGGGAACCGCCAGCGGCCCAGGGCTCTGACCTTTTCCCGCCTCCCATTCACCGGCCCCGAGGCTGAGCGAGAGGCGGCCACTGTGGCTGGGGCGCCGGCGGGGCCTCCGCTGGGGGCCGCCTGGGAAAGGAAGAGCAGCCACGACTCAGGCTCGTGACGCAGCCCCAGCGTGTCCCAGAGTCAGGCTGCTGGCTGCGCTGAGAAGCGGGGCGTGCCCAGGCTTACCCCCAGGGCTGGGCACTCAGGCGACTGCTGAGCGGTCATGGCTGAGACCGCGGGCCTCAGCTGGTGGAGGCGGGATGGTTCCATCGCCTGCGGGCCCTCGCTGACCACGTGGGGCGGTGTGTGGCGCAGGCTCACTGGGAGGAAGGCGCAGGGGCCGAGGCGCTCGCCTGGGTGGCTTTGTTGATGGGCGTCTCGTGGACACAGGCAGGGACTAGTTCACTGATGTCTCCCCACGGCAGTGCTGTGTTCAAACCTCGCTTTGTCAGGTTTGCCAACGTGGCCACACAGTGTGTGTGGAAAGTGAAGGTGGAAAACTAAATTGCCCTCAGCAGCTGCTGGGCTGATCACTGATGGGCTGTCTCAGCCCCTCCCCCTTGCTGTCACCTCGCAGGGGACTGTCCCCAGGAGAGTGACCCCCTGACCCCGAGTGTGTCCAGTGGCAGCCTCCTGAGCAGTGGCCTTCACCAGCACGACACGGTCAGTGCAGAGCAGCTCACGGCTGCACGGCATGCCAGGTCCTGGTCGGGAGTCCCTGCCCCACGCGTCAGCAAGACAGGCCTTCAGGAGAAAAGCATCTGCCTTTAAGAAACCATTTGCGTGTGTTCTCTGCCTCGTAAAGGTCGCCGGGTAGATTTTCCTGCTTTAGTATCGCCGGCCACGAACGCTGGGCTTTTCCATTCTCCCTCCGTCCCGCGAGCCGGGACCAAATTAGATTCTGAAATTGAGTGTGGGGCCGAGTTGGCGGGTTCCCGTAATGGGAGGGGAGTGCTGCCACCTTGCAAGTAGCGGGGTCATGATAATATGAAGAAAGTGGATTAGAAAGGAAACCAAGGGTATTTACTTACGACCTGCTCGGAATTGGATTGGCACCTGTGTGAGTTGCACCTAATGGTGAGAGACAGCGATTGATGTTGATGCCTCCCCGGGGACGTGGTGCCAGGGAAATTCGCTCTGCGGATTCAATTTAAAGGCCCCCAGAAAGTATCTAAAATGCAAAAGGAAATGAACTGAGGGCGAGGAGGTGGCCACAGAGAAACAACACTGGAGGAGAGTCTGCGGAGAGCAGAGGGCTCCAGACAGAGCAGGGCCAGTCGCCTGGCACGCACGGCCACGGTGGGAGCTGGGATCCCCGCTACACATGAGGAGCCCGAGGCCCTGAGGCCAGCCCGCTCCACACAGCCAGGTGGCCGCACAGCCAGGATCCGAGACAGGCCTGGCGTCCAGTCTGTGTCCCGAGTGCCCGCGATGGGCGGGCTGTGCCAGATGGCTGTACCACGACCATGGACAGATAGAGGGGGTGGGACTCAGAGGGGAAGCCACACAGTAATAGAGGCCCAGGCCCAGGATGTGACCATGGAGCCCCACTCGCCCCGCCCTGTCCCCCCACCCCCACTGCCAGCCTTGCAGGGGCAGGAAGCTTGGGGGGTGAGAGGTCAGGAACTGCTGACCGTCAGCCCCTGGCTGCTCCTTTCCCAGGCAGGAAGCCCGGGCAGCCTGCATCCGATCCCTCTGTCACTTGTCACCTGCTGGGAGCTGGGAGCAGCACCAGCACCCTCAGAGCCCCAGCTCCCCTCCAACTCCCCCAGATCCAGCTTCTTCCAGAAGGACGGAGAAATTCAGGGGTGCAGAGCCACAGGGCCATGGAGCAGTGGGGGCTCCTCCCTTGAGCTCTCCCTGCTCCTGCCAAGCCCCTCTGTGCCGGGCCTGTGCTCCCCGAAACCTGCCTCGTCCTTGGTGGGGCTGCCGGCTGCTCTGCATGCGGCCTGTGGGGAGGGCTGGTGTTCGGGTTCGATGCCTGGTGTGTGGGGCTGGGTCTCACTCCAGGGACCTTTCCTTCCCAGCGTCCACCTCGGTGGCAGTTCATCAGGTTACCGTCTCTTCAAGGCCCCTCCCCCTGGTTTCTGGAGCGGGAGCTCCCGAGGCAGCCAGCCCTGTGGGGGTGGCTCTGTGCCAGCCACCGAGCTGAGACATGGGTGCTGCTGGGTGTCCGGGACAGGGCAGCTGGGGCTCTAGCAGGTCTTCCCTGGAAACACTGGGGATCGAGTGAGTGACCGTGACGAGGACTGCCCTGTGTCCCCTGCCTTTGGGTGCTGCTGGCCTGTGGGTGACTGTCCGGTGTCCATCTGCCTGTGTGTCCCTGCTGCAGTGTTACCCGGGGTACAGAAGTCTGGGTCTAAGGACACTGGGGTCTGTGGGTGGCACCTTCCTAGTGTGTAGAGCCCTTGGGGAGTGGACCAGGGAGCAAGGCTTCCGAGCCAGGGCAGGACACTGCACCCGGCCAGATCCCGCCAGGCCCAAGCCTGGGCCCTGGGGTGTTGGGGACACTCAGTGGAATGAGGTGACAGCTTGTAGCTCCCCAGCAGATGTCTCCTAAGTCCAGCCCCTCCTGGCTGCTGGGCTGGTGGTCTGTGGTTGAGGGGGGAGGGCACACGACTGATCTGTGGGCTGCTCCAGGCTGGGGCTGGGACGGCACGGAGCCCGTGGCTCACCCCCCGCGGGCTGGTACGGTTCCCCAGCTCTGCGGAGAGGAGCCTGGCCTGCGGCGGCCTGCCGCTGTGGCCTCCCTCACCCGCTCTCCCCCTAGGAGCTGCTGCTGCTGCTGCAGAACCTGCCCACGGCCCACTGGGGCGATGAAGACGTCAGCCTGCTGCTGGCCGAGGCCTACCGCCTGAAGTTCGCCTTTGCCGACGCCCCCAATCACTACAAGAAGTGAGTGTGGCCCCGCAGCAGGCCCCACGCCCCGGACTGCACCCATCCGTTTGCTGGCCACAGGCCTGTGGCCAAGGAGAGGCCTTGCTGGACAGCCCTGCCCCTGGGGCGCCCGCCGGGAGGGCACCGGGCACAGCCCAGGGCCTGGCCAGGGCGGGCTGCCTGTTTCCCGAGATACCAAAGAGAGCCAGGGAGGGTCCCGGCCGTGCCTGCCAGCAAGCATCGGGCCCTCCCTGTCCTGGAGTGTCCTTGCCAAGCGACTGCCTCCTGGAGCCCAGCCTGCGGTGGCCCTCGGAGAGCCTGTGCCCGGTGCCAGGGAGGAGGAGACGGTGGGCATCTCGCACCTGCTCTGAAATGCACAAACTGTTCTGCTGAGGGAAGGAATAAAATACAGACAAATGTGAGTGAAGCGTCGCGTCGCCTTAGGTCTGCTCTCGCGGCGGCCGTGTTCGTGCCCGGCCCTCCCTTGACCTCGGCTGTGGACGGGCTGCTTTGGGCTCAGTGGGAGCAGCCCGCCCGGGGGGAGGGCCGGGCACTGGGGCCCTGCTGCAGCTGGCCGGGGGCAGGGCCTCGGGATCGCCTCAGTTTGTCTCCAGCCTCTGGAAGAGACCCGGCCCTGCCGGTCCCAGTCAGGTAACCACGGGCGGGGCTCCGGCCAGCTGCCGCTCGGACAGAGGTATAGGTGGGGCGCAGCCTCGGAGGGGAACCGAGCTCGCCCCACTGCGAGGGTTGGTTGGCATTTGCAGCCCAGCAGCCGTTCCATAGGCGCACGTTGGGGGGGTCTCAGCCCCATAGGTGGTCTGAACCCCAGGGGTCCTGAGACAGGACCTTGACGGTGTCAGTCAGCTGTCCCCGAATGTCTCACCCTGCCGGCCACCAGGAGAGGCCCTGCCTGCTGGTGCGAGGGGCCCAGTCAGACGTGGGGGAGGCGGGCTCCAGGGCGTGGGGCAGGGCCAGGGGAGCGGTTTGTGGGAAGGGCCTTGGCTGGTGGGAACTCTGGGTCTGTGCGAACACGCGGGTTTTATTACAGCTGCAGGAAGACGGGCCCTGCTCGGCGGTGCCAGGCCTGGGCCTCGGCGCTGGCCGCCTTGGGCTGGGCGTCTCGCTGGCCCTGCAGCTCGGGGCTGCTCTCGGGGTCGCTGTTCTTATCGTCTCTGCCTGTCCACCCAGAGGGGTGAGGGGTGGGGCTCCCCTGGGGCAGGCGCTGTGCCCTCTCCCTGGTCTGGCCCTGGACCCAGGTGTGTGGACAGCAGCACATAGCCCCTCTCATGCCCACTTCTCTGCCCGCTGGCACCCACCTTCCAGGAGAGGGGGCCGAGGCGAGGGCTCAGACGGCTCCCGAGCTCACAGAGCTGGCCCAGGGCCGCGTGCCTCGCCATGCCCTCATCTCGCCCGGCGGGCACCTTCACCGTCCCCACTTAAAGGTGGGGTTGGGGGTGCAGGGACGCACTTGAGACGGCATGCCAGCCTCGCCGAGACCGACGGCAGGTGGTGGGCGGGGCTGCTGGACGCCATCGGTGGGCGGGCTCCTGGCGCCAGGTGCCCGTGCACCACGCGAGCCCTCTCCTGGGGCCGACCCCACGCCCTGCGCATACACCGGCTGCCAGGGCAGAGCCGGGAAACCAGGCTCCTGAAGATCTCCATCGACTTGCCGAGTTAACGTGTGTGCTCCCCACGTCCAGGGCTGTAACGAGGTGTCCGCGGGAAGGGCACACTGAGCGGATGAGTAAAAGGGCTTTACGGTGTCATCTCACGTTCGTAATAAGGTTTACTGTCGACGTAAAATGTAACAACGTGGTAATTTACCCGGTGACCTGACGAGGGCGTGTGGTTCAAGCTCCCGGGTGACAGGCGGGAGGGCCAGGGCCCACCCCACGGTGCCCCCCGAGGCTTGTGGGAGGGTGGTGGGCAGACCCTTTCCATCTGGCCAGAGGGCCAGTGGTTTGGCCCAGCCAGAGTCCAGGGCTGGGACCGAGCGCACCCCTGGGTTCCTGGGTCAGAGCTTCCTTGATTCACGCCTCACTCCCTGTGCCCAGCCCTGAGCTCAGGCCTGAGGGAGCCACAGGGACTGGGTCCGTGCCCAGCTCCAGCCCAGGGGTGTGAATGAGCCTTTAGAGAAGGCCTCAGGGCTGCACACACGTGTCTCGGGGGCTCATCCAGCCTGGGAGGATTGGGGACATCTTCACAGAGAAGGGGACGTTCGGCTGGGCCTTGAAGGGTGAATTTGTAGGTAGAGGAGGGCATTCTGGGAAGAGAACGTGAGTGACATTGAGGGAGGGACAGACTGGAGGCCCAGCCTGGCGCAGAGCGTGGACCTGGGGAGGGCGGAGCAGGTCAGGAGGCTGGGAAGTGGGCTGGGCCCTGCCCTGGGGGCCTTGAACGCCAGGCTCAGGAGCTGGTCCTGTGGCGACAGCCCCCGGGGAAGTGAGATCTCCTGCGGCTCAAGGGGTCTCTCGGGCCGCCCCCCCCATGATCCACGTGGGCTGTCTTGGGAGGACTGCTCTCAGGTGGGGTGGGGTCAAGGGTAGGTCCTGGGCACCTGGTGACCTTGGGGATACCTGCAGGGTGAAGGTGACAGGTAGGCATCAGATAAAGGGACCTGAAGTCCGAGGAGGGCTGGGAGATGCACATTTGGGGGTGAGGGCCCCCTCCACGGTGACCTCCTGCGATGTGTGTGCACGCTCACTGGGCGCGACCCTCGGGAGGAGCCTGGACTCCTTGCTGACCCCTCCTCGTGCCCAGCCCAGCCCATCGCCAGCACGTCCCCCAGCTCCATGGCCCTCGGCCCCCCCTCATAGGCAGTGACCATAAACCAAGGACAAAGTAACAATGCTCAGAACCAGACCCTGGGGTCCCTGGCACCAAATCCTGAGCAGAGTTCCCCAAACAGACGCGCGATCAGATGGCACTCACTGAGCGGGTGCTTTTAATAATATTTCAGTGAACGGGAAACGGTTTAGGACTAATAACAACGGAGCCCTAGCGTCACTGGAGCTTTGCCTCGCTTCGTCTTTACTTCCCGTTTCTCACTTGGGATGTTTCACACACACACGCGTGTATAGTTTAAAAACGAACAGACACGGTGGCGGAGCCACTGACACCGACTTTCACTGAGGAGGGTGGTCGAGGCCTGGACCTTGGAGGCCACCAGCGTGGGGGGCAGAAGGGCGCGCTCAGGGCCACCTGGCGTCCCTGGGCCCGCCGACCTCCCCTGGGAGTGGGGTGCCGAGGGGCCAGGTCATCAGGCCTGTGAGTCAGCGGTTTCCTTGCCAGGCCTCGGTTTACCATCTGGAAGGTGGGAACAGTCATCGGGGCTGAGTCTGCCCCACTGGGTGCCTCTCAGAGCCGTGGGGCCCACGGAGAAAGCGGGGCTCTCCACACCGATGTGGAGCTCGCCCAGCCCAGCGGGGAGGTGGGAACCCGGCCCGAGAGCCCCCCCAGAACAGGTTCATTTCCCAGCGTGGATGCTGCCCCGGCACGTGACACATACACGGCCCCACAACTACCCGGCAGATCCCAGCCGTGAGCCCGACCAGCCCGAGGCGGAGGGGCCTTGGGAGGGAGGAGCCGCTGCCCGGGACGCGGGAGAAGGTGGCGCCGCCCCCGGACTGGCGCTGTTCCGGGGGCACCAGGACCCGTTTCAGCCGGGCCCCTCCAGCATGAACGCTTCAGAGCCTGACTGTGTGTCAGTAAGGCGGCTGCTCCATTTGTTCTGTGTGGTTCAGCGTATTTATCACTATTTTTTAAAAAAAATTATATCTTTATTGATTTCAGAGAGAGGAAGGGAGAGGGAGAGAGAGAGAAACATCAGTGATGAGAGTCACTGACCGGCTGCCTCCTGCGCGCCCCCGACTGGGGATCGAGCCCACAACCCGGGCCTGTGCCCTGACCGGGAATCGAACCCCAGTCGCCTGGATCCTAGGTTGGCACTCAACCGCCGAGCCACGCTGGGCCGGGATATTGCTATTTTTAAAACGCATCCCCCCCCCGGGGATATGTCCCTTGGCTCCCTGTTAGGTGAGCCGGGCGGCCCTGCTCCAGCCCCCGGCCCCCGGCCCCCAGCCCCCGGCCCCAGTGGCCTGGCTGTAGTCGGCCGAGATGTCCTTTCCCTCCCTGACAGGAAGGGGTTTGTCGAGGGGCCTGGGGCCCATGGGGTGGCCGCAGTGTGAGCAGGGACCGTCCCTGGGTGGGTCATTCTGCTCGGCCTCGCCTGTTGAAATGGTCTCCACGTGTTCAGATCAGGAGGGAGAGAGTCGCTCTTCTGTGTGTCCCGTCTCCGGGGGAGCGGAGCAGGGGCGGAGAAGCGGGCAGAGAGCCTGGGCACAGTCTGGGAGCCCAGCACGGGGGTCCCACTTTTATCCCGCCCCCTTCGTGCCCGCAGGTGAGGCCCAGGGAGATCCCAGCGCACCTAGGAAGGCGGAGGGAGGTTGGGCCCCAATTTAGGGCTAAGGTCCCAGCGAGCAGAGCTTTCCCGGGAGAGTGAATTTGCAGTGGGCACAGGAAGCGTTGGCTCTGTGTGAGCGTGGGGGTGAGGGCCCCGGGCACCCGGCAGCCCGGAGGCACTAGGGTGGTGACTCATGGGCCTGTGTGCCCAGCACCCACCTTCTGGGATGTGCCCTCCCGCCTGGACCTCACTTGGCAGCTGGTCCGTGTGTTAGCGGCGTCCTGGTGCCCGTGGCCCCAGCCGATTGTTCTCGGGTGGGCACTCGGCCCGGTTCCTGCCCAGGGAGCTTGGAGCCGGGACCAAGAGGGAGCACGCCACCCTTGGTCGGTGCCCACGGAGCCAGGCTGCCAGCGGCCGTGTTTGCTGGGTGGGTCTCAGGAGCCGCAGATGCCCACCTACCAGCGAGGACACGCCGTGCAGAGGTGAGACGTGAGGGGCCCACGCAGGGGTGCCAGTAACACGGATTCCCAGCCCCCTTGGTCCCGCGGCCCAGCCCCATCTCCTCCTTGGGTCCCGTGGACAGTCCCTTGTGCGGTCAGTCCAGCCATCGTTTTGAGCTGGGTGGAGCTGGGGCCTGTTCCATGCAACCAGAAAGTGTCCTAATCAATAAAACATTGAAATACAATTTCTGCAACTCTCGGAATGAATTAGCTCCATAAATTACCACTCGGGTACAAGACACTTGGCACCATTCTGTTACAATCATTCGGAATTTTGGGTCCAGAATGTTATTGAATTTCTTTCACATCATGTCAGTTACGTTAGGAACATCGCGTCCATTCTGTTTGGGGAGTTAATTTTCTAACGACTGCCTTAAATCTCATTTTTCTCAGCAATTATTTGGACGTAACTGCACATTTTAATGACCCGTCTGCTCGCCCTGTTTCTCCTGCCCACCGCCCGCGCTCTGGTCCTGTCGTCCTGCCCAGCCGCCCCTCACGGTCGCACCCGCTCATCGCCGCGGGCGCCCGGCCCGGGCGGTTTCCCCGAGCTGAGCGGCGCGCACACACCGGCTGCAGCGCTTTCGGGCCGCGGATGAGACGACACCGTGGGCGACACCTGCTCTTGTGATTTTAAGGAGCCTGTTTCTTTTCACTCTGCAGGCTCGCAGGTCTCCTCAGTCCTGTGAATGAGAAATTTCTCCGGATAGACCGACGTGAGTACAGAGCCATTTCCCACGATTTCTCCGCAGTTCGCCCATGACCCGCCCGAGGGCTCAGGCCTTTCTCCACCGGAGAACCGCTCCTCTCATTTCCTTAATGGCACCTTCCCCGGCTCCTTGGGGGCCCCCTGGAGTGACATTGCTCCCCGGGGCCTCCATCCATGTCCCTTGACCCAGTTCTTACCGTGCCCGCCTCTCGTTTTCTGTTCCAAGGGACGCGTGGCTCTGCCGCCTGCTTCCCGGGCCTGGGTCCTGGCGTCGGCCGTGGCGTCTGCTGAGCTGTGTGATTAGTAACCATCTTTCCCAGCGTCGGGGTCTCTCATGCTCCTAATCTCCCACTTGAAAACCTGTGCCAGCTGTCCTCTCGTGGACACAGGATCCGCCCGAGCCCCTGGGGGCTCGTTGGACGTGGAAACCGCCCTCCCGTCTCCGCACTGACCCTGCGTCACCCTGGGTTACTCGGGAGGAGTGGTTCGCAGGGTTAACTGTGCCCCGCGGAGCCACTTTTTCTGTAGATGAGAATGTTTTTATCCACGTCTGGTGGAGTGGCCCCGGAAGCTGCCACCGTGCTTTTCCTTCGGACCCCGGGGGCTGACACCGCTCTCTGTAAACATGTTCAGCTCCGCGGGCCACACAGTCCCCCTCACACACGCTCAGCTCTGCGGCCGTAGCTGGAAAGCAGCCGGAGCCACGTGGGAGCAGGGGTGCGGCCGTGGCCAGCGTGGAGGGGGACGCAGACGCTGGCTGGGACTGGCCGTGTGGGAGCCCCGTTGGGCGTGTCCCGGCTTCCCTGGGGCACCTGTTTCCACCTGCCGCGCGTGGCCGGGGTGGCAGCGCCAAGGCGAGGGCACAAGGCCACCCCACCGCACTCGGACTTGTCTCTCCTGTTCCACCCTCACTTTTTCTTCCGGCTTCTGTCTACCAGGTTCTTGGGGTTTGGGGTGTGGGGTTCTGAGGCTGACATTGGGAAATCGCCTGTTTCTTCAGGGGACGCCCCTGCCCCCCGAGGCCCAAGTTGCCTTCTCAGACTTCTTTCGGCCCATTTCTGCCCCATGTTGTGGATTTCACAATTTTTTTTTGAATTTCTGATTCATTAACTCATTTTTCCTGTTTTCCAGGGCTGCTGTTTATTTTTATATTTTTAAATCATTTATATGGGATCTGGGAGGGATAGACCTGAGCCTGTGGGTTCAGGCGCCATCCTGATCGGGAGGCTCCTGGAATCCTCTTTCCACTTAAGCAACAGGGGAGGCACGTTTTGTGGGTCAGGCAGTCCACCCTCGTCAAGGGCACGGCTGGATGATTTATTTTCCCGAGTGTACGACCACCACCATAAATCTGTTCTGGGACATTTCCTCACCTCCTCAGGTCATTTCGACCGCGGATCTATTGCTACCACGTCCGGACGTGGGAAGGCGGCTCCAGCCTGCGCAGGTTGGCTCTTTGGCGTAGCCGCCGTATTTGAGACAGAGCCGAGGCCTCACTTACGCTGCTTTAAATGTACGTTTCGGTAGCTGCTAGGGAAGTTGTTGGTCCTTCCCCTCCTTTTACAAATTTCCTTTCCAGTCACCTGCTCGTATTTCAGGGGACACTTCAAAACAGAGCACAAGGAGGCAGATGGGCTGCGTATGTCTTAAAAACACACACACTGTGCACGAAAGAGCACAGTCAGCAGAGTGAAGCGCAGCCCACAGGGTGAGAGAAAATATTCGCAAATTACAGATCTGATGCATCCAGGACATACACAGAATTCCTACAGCTCCACAGCGGAAAATCGAAGAACCCGACTCGACACGGGCCAAGGACCTGAGTAGACGTTTCCCGGACGATGACATAGAAACGGGATGGCGCACGGACGATGCTCACCACCCACCCTCATCGTCAGAGAATCCACAGCGCGATCCCAGCTCGCGCCATCGGGACGGCCACTAATAAAAAATAAAACAAAAACCACAGGAAAACATGGTCCTGGCGAGGATGTGGAGAGAAGGGGCCCGTCCACTGCTGGTGGGAGCGCAAGACGCTGGAGCTACTGTGGACCACAGCGCGGAGGCCCCTGAAAGAATCAAAAATAGACCGGCCATGCGGCCCAGCAGTTCCACGTCTGGGTAAACGCCCAGAAGAGCTGAAAGCCGGGTCCCAGATACGTGTCCACCGTGTTCGCTTCATGCACGTTAGGGCGGGACAACCCCAGAGGCCGCCGACAGATGAACAAATAGCAAGATGTGGCCTCTGCACACAGTGGAATATTACTCAGCCTTGAAAAGGAAGGAAACTGACACCTGCTACCACACAGAGGAGCCCCGACGACATCGTGGTCAGTGACATAAGCCAGGAACAAAGGGACAAACCCTGTGCGGCTCCGCTCACGCGAGGCATTGAAAGTAGTCACGTCCATAGAAGCGGAAAGCTGCGCGGTGGCCGGGGGCAGGCTGGGCAGGAGGAGCTGGGTAAGGGGACGGGTTCGGGTGGGCGCGATGCGAGGGCCCGGGGTGGTCCCCGGCGACGTGCGCGTGCTTCCTGCCGCTGACCGCGCACTCACGGTTGCTAAGATGGCGAATTTGTGTTTCGTGTCTTCTGCCTCAATAAAAACAATTAAACGTGTTACTGTCCCCAGTGGCCTCACTGGAAGAATCTTTCAGGTGTGAGAGGCTGTTAGTTTGCACGATGGCCCCACGTTTCCCAAAATTCTAATTTTCACACAAAACTCAAATTTAATTTTGGCAACAACTGCTGGCAGCCGTTCTCCCGAATGGCAGGTCCACTTGCTGAAGGAAGGAGACCCTGCCCAGGTCCCATGTGGACAGCACACGGTCACGGTCAGGCGGCTGAGCTCACCGCTCACACGCAGACAAGGGCTTTTCCTCTCCGACGAGAGATGTCCTTGCTGACAGGAGACCGTCACCAGCGGGGTCACTGAGACTGCCCGCTGCTCAGGCTCTGCCCGCTGCTCAGGGCTCTGCCCGCTGCTCAGCTGTCTGAGCGCCGCTCTGGCCCCTGCGGCAGGTGGCGGTGAGACCCCTCCGTGGCCTTTCCATCTCCATTGAAAAGCCGGAGCGAGTAGTTTGGCTTTAAAGCTCTCATCGCCTCCGCGCTCGCAGCTCTCCGACCTGCTCCCTTTACACTCTGGTGGTGCCACGGCGTGTGGCTCGATCGTGGCCCCCCCCCCAGCATCTTCTGCCGCCTGAGACGCGCTGCAGTAACCATGAGCCTCTCCAGGCCGAGTGACAGGCCTGTCATATTTTATTTCTTGGTTTCCCCCGATCTCTCGTCCACCGGGTTCAGCGTTTTCCGATGCTGACGGTGCAGGTGGGGCTGAGGAAGGGAACCTCCTGGCTCCTTGTACAGCCGACAGTTCCTCAGTACAAGAGACACGGGAAGATGAACAGCCTTAGAGCGTCCACACCACCCGGTAGGCAAAGCGCTTGCTCGAAACGCTGTCTGCACCCCGCGTCCGCTGCAGCGTCGCCCACGGTGGTCAGCAGGGGCGCGGCCTGAGCGCCCGCCGGTGCGCCAGTGGGCACAGCGGGCACAGCGGGCGTCTGCTCACCCGGCGCAGCGCTGCTCGGCCGTAGGAACAGTGCAGTCCTGCCGTCTGCAAGAACCGCACGGACCCACGGGGTTATGCTAACAAGTGAAATAAGTCGGAGGAAGACAAACCGTCTGAGCTCTCGTGTGGAATGTGGAACAAAACAAAGTGAGTTTATGGACACAGAGGACAGGCTGGGGGTTGCGAGAGGCAGGGGTAAACTTTTTTAGTTTAAAGAAATTGAATAAAAATTTTAAAATATAAGTTTCCATTTTAGAGTAGAATATTATTAAATTCTAAAATTACAGTTTTGAAAACATTAAAAAATTTGGAAGAATTTGCAAGAAATAAAATATTGCAAAACAGGGCAATCAAGAGAAACACATTTGAGTTAGGGAAAGAGGAGAACTCTTCTAAGAGTTGATTAGAGTTGCCCGGCAATAGGGTTGTCGTCCTTGGGAGGAGTGACTTGCCCGTCATCAGAGGTAATCAAGCTTTAACTGGAGACTCGTCATCCAGCGACTTTGAAGCGCCCTCCGCGCTGGTGGTCTGCGTCTGTGCCCCCCCCACTCCTCCCGCCGTCTCGGGCACCCCCACCTCCAAGTCCAGTGTCGACCCTGCAGCTCCCTCACTACCCAGCCTTCTGCAGCTGCAGAAAGTGTCCCTGGCGCGGGTGACACTAAACTCCCTGGGTTCCTCTCTTTGCCGTGGGCTCTGTCGCCTTCGTCCCCTCCTCCAGCGCTAGGACCTCCTCCTGTCCACAGTCCTCCGGGAATGTCACCCTCCCCCTGGTTGGAGCCTCCGAGTGGCTGCAGAGAAGCCAGTCCCATCTGTCCTTCACGGACTCGAATCCAGCCAGAGACGAAAGCCGCCTGCAGGGAGGAGGGTGGCCTTAGGACTCAGCCTCCCACCGGAGGAGACAGGCGGGACGAGGCCTCACCGCCATCCCGCAGGGGCCTCTGCCGTCACCCCGCAGCCCCTGCTGCTGTAGAGCTGGGGGACGGGGCCCCAGGGGCTGGGGAACTTGCTGCCGAGCCCCCGCGGAAAGGGGCAGAGCTGGAGAACATTCGAGGCCGAGGGGTACGGCGGTGGAGGCAGGCCTGGGGAGTGGCCAGCTCAGCTCTGGCCGGGCACTAGGGTGGACCTGGACAGAGGACCAGTGATCTGAGGGGAGCCTTGTGGCAGGTGGTGGAGGGGACAACGGGCACCGAAGGACAGGCCCTGGGCGTCTAAAACAGCGTGGACAGGAGTCCCATTTCGGGGCGGAATCCCATCCTGCTGGTTAATTGCTGCCAGAAGGGGTGTGATCGCTGCTGTTGAAATGCCCTCCCCCCAGGCTGCTGTGCCCAGAGGAGCCTGCCCGGGGCTTGGGTGAGGGGCGGGCACGCAGCTCAGGGCTGTCCCCTCCTGCGGGGGACTGTCTCAGAACCCTGTCCCCCTCCCAGGATGTGAGCGCCCTCCCTCGTGAGTGACAGCCAGCGTGGGGTTTCTCTTGCTTTAGCAGCAAGAAAAATAGCCTCCAATTACTCTCGAGTATTTGCATTCAAGAAGCGTGGTTGCCATAGCAAAGTTCCCCGGCCAGGAACTTGGGCACGCTGCTGGATGGCAGCTCTGCCCTCCGCAGACCGCTGGGCAGGGGTCTCAGAGCCAGGGCCTGGCCAGCCCGAGAGCCTCACAGGCAGGCTGTCCGGCCGGGCGAGGACGTGAGCCCGAGGTGCTGGGCGGTGGACCCGCCGCCTCCCCCACCCAGCTGGTCCTGGGAGCGGACCCTTGGCCGTTAGTCTTCCCTGGTGCTTCTGCTGCCCCGGATGTTGCCACTGGCCCCGGCAGAGGGTCCCTGACATGAGGGTGCATTCAACACCCTCTTAAAACGAAGGCGTCCCAGGATAAAGACTCATTCTTGCCTTTGACCTGCAGAGACATGGAGGCTAAAGAACATTCCTAACAAAGTAAAGGTAACGCTTACGGAGTGAAAGGCAGGATGGATACTTTCCAATTCACTGATAAAGCACAAAAGCCCCAGTGACCGTACTGATACACACAATTTTTAAGAAAAGAAAGAACACAAGAAATAAACACAAAACCCAAAAAGCATAAAACAAAGATAGAGCAGATCAAACATACTCATTTGGGTCATAAATAAATAGATTTAATGTCTTTACTAAGAAAAAAACTATCAAATTTGGTTTAAAAATATTTACCTACGTATTTACCAACCCACCAACCCACTCATCTACCCACCACCCATCCATCTATTCATCCATCCATCCATCCATCCATCCATACATACATACATACGTTCATACATGCATACACTCAACTACATGACCGTTGACCTATCCATCCATCCATCCCTCCATCCATCATGCATCCATCCACCATCCATCCATCCATCCACCATCCTTCCATCACTCATCCATCCATCCATCCATCCATCCATCCATCCATCCATCCATCCATCCATCATCCATCCATCCATCCCTCCATCCATCATGCATCCATCCACCATCCTTCCATCACTCACCCATCCATCCACCATCCATCCATCCATCCACCATCCTTCCATCACTCATCCATCCATCCATCCATCCAATCATTCAACGCTTCTCAAGCAACCCCCTGTACCAGGCCCCAGGATTCAGAGATGGTTCTGCTGTGGTTCTTACCCATGAGTCTTTCAGAGTTTACTTGGTGAAGACCAATCTGTAAACAGACATATTAACAAGGTGTAGTCAGTGTAGTGGGGGTTCAGTAGAGGGTGTGTCTTCTAGGAAATCAGGAGGACTTCCCAGAAGAGGTGAATTGTGTGGGCTGGGCCTTAAGAAATGATTGAATACTGGTTTGTGAGCAAAGGGGATGAAGAAGAGGGCCTCCCATTCTGTCGGTATGGAGGGTGGAAGGGACCTGGTGTGGGCAGGGCGTAGCAGAAAACAAGGCTGAGAAGTTTGGGGTTGAGACACAGATCCTGGGGCCTCTGGGTTTCAGACTGAGTAGTATGGACTTCATCTTGTGGGCAGGGGAAAACTCTTGTCTTTAAATATAGAGTGACCTGGTCACATTTGCCAGTTATAAATGTTGGTGGACAGCGGCAGTGTGGAGGGTGGGCTGGAGGAGGCAAACCTGGAGCCTAGGAGGTGGAGACAGGAGGTTTCAATGGCCCGGGTAAGAGATGGTAGGCCTGGCTCACGGCGTGCAGCGAGGGTCCCAAACCCTCAGCATGTTAGGAAGACGCATCAGGAAAAGCCTGTGCACATATGGGTCAGGTGGTTGCTATGGAAACATCAGATCTTCCCTTTCTCTCTGAGCAGGGTGCGCATGGAGCAGACCGACAATTACCTTGGGCTCTGTAGGCACGAAGGCGGACCTGTGCTGCCCTAAATAAACATTGCCGATGAGATGTCTGTCACCGCTCTTCCCCGAGCGACACTGTGCCCAGAGAAGGCGATTGTGCCAGGCGTGAGCGGAGATGGAGCAGAACTCTTTATCCTGAGGGCGGGATGGGAAGGCACCGAGTTCATTAAGGCTGCTTAGGTCAATTACACCAATTGGGCAAATGACCTCTCACGAGTCGGCAGAGCAGCCGTCGCTTGGCAGCAGAAATGTGTGATAGGGACTGAGAGCAGAAGGGACTCTCAATTCCAGCCCAGGAGGGTCCCTTTTAGAGCACCTATTGGAACCTCATTTGATAAGTGAAAAAATAGTAACGACAATGTAATAAGAATTGTGATGATGGTGATGGTGGTGATGGTGATAATGGTGATGGCGGTGATGATGGTGGTGATGGTGGTGGTGATGGTGGTGATGACGGTGATGGTGGTGGTGATGGTGGTGATGGTGATAATGGTGATGGCGGTGATGATGGTGGTGATGGTGGTGGTGATGGTGGTGATGATGGTGATGGTGGTGGTGATGGTGGTGATGATGGTGATGGCGGTGATGATGGTGGTGATGGTGATAATGGTGATGGTGGTGATGATGGTGATGGTGGTGATGATGGTGATGGTGATGGTGATGGTGGTGATGATGGTGATGGTGGTGATGGTGATAATGGTGATGATGGTGGTGATGGTGATAATGGTGATGGTGGTGATGATGGTGATGGTGATGGTGGTGATGGTGGTGGTGATGGTGGTGATGATGGTGATGGTGGTGATGGTGGTGGTGATGGTGGTGATGGTGATGATGGTGATGGTGGTGATGGTGGTGGTGATGGTGGTGATGATGGTGATGGTGGTGATGGTGGTGATGGTGGTGGTGATGGTGGTGATGGTGATGATGGTGGTGATGGTGATGGTGATGATGGTGGTGATGGTGATGGTGATGATATAACCTTTATATTGTGGCAACTATTAACTACTCTAAACACTTTACCTTAATTAACTCATTTAATCCTCACAAAAGCCCTATGAGAAGATATTATCTTACTTTGCTTGTGGGGAATCCAAGGCACAGAGGGTCTAAGGAGACTTACTTGACATTCATAGCACTAGGGGAATAGCCAGGGACGGACCCAGCCAACATTCACATTGTCTAGCAGTTTATGCAGAAGGTAGAAAACATTTTGCAAAAATTGTCAGCCCTCAGGAAAGGGTGAGAAATGGGATTATTATTGTTGCTGGTGATTCTGCAGAAAATGTTTGTCCTTGATGTATCCCTGGGCTGGGTACCGCAGGCGTAGTATGGAAGGGGGGCGGGAGAGCCAGTGAGGGTGGCGGGGGCTTCGGGAGAACCACCTTCGTTCTGTGTCACTTCTCTCCTCCAGGGGACAGGGGCGCTGTGGCTCACTGTAGAGGAAACTTCTCCCCCCGCAGATCTAGTGGGAATGACCTGGGGGTAGAGCAGGCCTCTCTCTCAGAGATGTGCAAACAGAGCCTGGTGATCACGGTCTAAAGGGTTGGGCTTGGTAACTCCTATAGCCCTTTTCAAAGTTGGGATTCTATTGTCCCCATTTTAAAGATTGTGGAACCGAGGCTCAGGGAGGTAACGTGTCCCTGGATGCAGAGACAGTGAGAACAAATGCTGCACCCAGGGTTCTATCCATACAGCCACCGCTCGGAGCTGGTAGCGGGGACACTTCTTCCCGGCCCCTCGGGTTTCCATGTGGAGGGACCTCCTTTTATGTAAGACTCCTAGACCCAGGTGGGGAGGCCAGTGAATGTTCTGTAAACCAACCCACCGGGTCTTAAGGGCCTGCTCGGCCTGACCCGGCCTCTGCCAGCATCCCAGGGACCGAGTGGCTCATCAGGGAGGGCGTCCAGGCAGGTCATGGGGGAGAAAGGGCACAACCCTTGGGTCGGATGCTGCGTGACCTTGGGTAGACCAGTTACCTGCCCTGAGCGTGGGTTTCTCGCCTGTAAAGCGGAGCTGTCGTGAGGGGAGGCAGAGGCTGTGGAGCTCGTGGAGCGTTAGTGGAATGTGCCCTGCCGGGCAGTTTCCCCCAAGGTCTTTGTGCCCCCCGAGGCCCCCGGGCATCCCAGGCCAGCGCCACGTGAGGCCCCTGCTCCCGCCCGCCCACGGGCCCAGCCGAGCCTGCAGCGCCCATCACCCTTCACGCCCAGCCCCCTGTTCGTGGAAGCAGCGGGTCCCTTCGCTCCGGCTGGTTTCCCTCGGGCACTGGCACGTTTTCGGGAGGCACATAACTCCATCTTCTCAGCTGTTCGCCGCAGCCTCTCGGCCTCTTTAAATTGAGACAATTGATCAGCCCCTGCTTTTCTCCCCTCTGTTCCCGACCCTCCTCCCCAGCCGCCGCACCCACCCCTTCTCTTTAAGCAGCAATAACATTTCAATCCATTTTCTCTAAAGAAAAAATTCATCACTGTCCTGGGCCCCGGAAAGCCCCAGAGGTGAGGGGATGTCACTGGACGGTGGGCTGGATGGCAGGGCAGCCGGCTCTGCTCTTTCAGGGGCGCAAGGCTGCTGCCCCGCTCGGCCCAAGGCGATTGCCCGCTGTGGCCCCGGGCTCTGCGGGTCGCAGGGAGCGTGACCAGCGCCCCTCGGGAATCTGGGTCGGTCACGGAGTCCAAGCGGGGCTGTGGGCCGGGCGGGAGGGAGGGGCACTGGTGGCCTGGCCTGGAGATGACATTGAGGCCGTTGTCTCGGGGAGCCTCTGGGTCCTTGTGAGAATTTGCTGAGGTGCCCGAGTTCTAGGCAAGATCCCAACAGAGGGACGAGCGTGTCGTTGGCACGAGGACCCCGACAGTGTCGTCCCCGCTCGGCTTTCTCTGTTCTAGTGATGAGGAGACCGAGGGCTGAGTTTACGGTTGAAGTTCAAGAGCCGTTGAGCCTGTGCATGGGGTCTGGCCGCCTGTCACCTCCATCGGCCGCGCTCGTCCACTGTGGGTCCCGTCGCTCGGCTGCTGATGGCTCGTCTGCTACCCCGAGGTCCTGAGGCCCCCTCGGTCAGCCTGGAGCCCGGCGAGGACTCCTTGTCACAGGTGGGCTTGGAGGGGAAGCCGAGGTGCCACGGGGCGTGACCCCTAGACGTGGTGATGCCGTGAACCCATCGGCTCCATCACTGCCATGGCCGAGGCGATGGCCCGGGGTGTGGGGCCCTCAGAAGCAAGGATGTGGCTGAACAGGCAGCAGGCCCAGGCCCCCGAGTCCCAGCAGGTGGGGTCCCAGCCAGGGGTCTGCCGCCCACCACGTGAGGTAGGCACAGGCCGCCAGGCTCTTCGAAGAGCAGGGCAGAGGGACTGCTCGGCTAGTGTCTGCCGCGTGCCAGGCTTTGCCTACGAGCTGGGGCTGAGTTTCAGGGTGTGTCCTCGGACAGTCCGCGAACGGTCACCTGCCGCCTTGCGGGGACGGGGCCTCGGACCAGCCTCGCTGGCTCCCGAGCGGCTCCGAGCAGGGCTTTCTCCTCCCCTGCACCAGCCTCGAGGCTGATCGATTTCTGCAGAAACGCGCTTGAGGGACGAGATGCACCGAATCCCAAGCAATGGGAGCGCGGGGACCCGGCGTCCTGGGCTCGCAGCCTCGCTCCGAACCGCGCCTCGTCCGTGTGGCCGTAGTGAAGGAGGGAGCTGGCAGCCGAGGCCCAGAAAGGGCTGAGACTAGGTGTCTCTTTTAAGTGGAGCCCTTTAATCGAAAACTCATGTAATTTATTTGAATAAAAATGCGTGTTCTCTCAGCACCCAGCTGTCTCCCAAGCCTCTCCATATTAATAGATCATTAATACTCCATGAATGCGTAATTGTCTTCTTGGAAAACAAACGCAAGGACATAAAAGGGAAATAATGGTGTTTAAACTTAAAAAAAGTGCGCAGTGGGGGAAGGGAGAGCTGGGTCACAAAACAGCCAGCGCCAGTCTCCAGCTTCAGCAGTGGGGAGTAGGCAGGGCTGCAAGGGTGACCCATGGAGGGGCCACCACCTGGGCCCCTGAAAGCTCCCTACATGCCCGACCTGCAGAGGGTGCTCTAGGACCCCCGCTGATGTGGCCGCCTCCAAGGGCTGGGTTCAGGGCACAGCCAGTCACCTGAAGCAGGGCCTGCCAGGTACAGGTGAGGAGGTACACGGGAGCAGGTGCAGGTGAGCACGCACAGGTCAGCAGGCACACGTGAGCAGGTGCAGGTGAGCACGCACAGGTCAGCAGGCACACGTGAGCAGGCGCAGGTGAGCACGCACAGGTCAGCAGGCACACGTGAGCAGGCGCAGGTGAGCACGCACAGGTCAGCAGGCACACGTGAGCAGGCACACGTGCGCAGGTGAGCAGGTGCAGGTGAGCACGCACAGGTCAGCAGGCACACGTGAGCAGGTGAGCACGCACAGGTCAGCACGCACACGTGAGCAGGCACACGTGCGCAGGTGAGCAGGTGCAGGTGAGCACGCACAGGTCAGCAGGCACACGTGAGCAGGTGCAGGTGAGCACACACAGGTCAGCAGGCACACGTGAGCAGGTGCAGGTGAGCACACACAGGTCAGCAGGCACACGTGAGCAGGCGCAGGTGAGCACGCACAGGTCAGCAGGCACACGTGA
This sequence comes from Miniopterus natalensis, assembly GCF_054644295.1. Taxonomy (NCBI): domain Eukaryota; kingdom Metazoa; phylum Chordata; class Mammalia; order Chiroptera; family Miniopteridae; genus Miniopterus; species Miniopterus natalensis. Next base: position 185,820,879 of record NC_142082.1, read on the forward strand.
GCAGGCGCAGGTGAGCACGCACAGGTCAGCAGGCACACGTGAGCAGGTGCAGGCGAGCAGGCTCACCAGGAAGGGAGCCTGGGGTGGGTCTGTTACCGCTGCCCAGGTATCTGCAGGGCGCCTGGGCTAAGCCTGCACTTCCTTGGGTCCCGTGGTGCATCTGCACCTGTCCTTGGCGTGGGCTCTGTGGTCCGGATGACCCCCTGGGTGGCAGACCTTGCAGTGGGAGGTGGCCTGGCGCTGACCCGATGCCCTGCTCACCTGTCGCCAGCAGACTTCCTGGGCCCAACTCTGGAGATGTCCCTGCAGCTCTGGGAGAGACTCCCCGCCCTGGGCCAGTTTCTCCCTTTGCAGACCAAGGAGGTCGGGTTGGGTGACGGACGCACCCACCCGTCCGTTTGTTCCTCGAGCCGCGGCCCAGTCAGGCTCCGAGCTCAGCTGTGGGCTGTTCTTGCGGCCTCCCCGCGATTGTAACCTTTTCAAGGGGGTGAAACCTTTCTGAGGCGAAGACAAATTGCAGACCCACTTGTGCCCCCCATTAGCCTGGGGTCTGTCCACCTCGCTGTTTGTCTCGAGCATCACTGCACCGTCCGTCCGCCTGGCCTTCGACGGCTGTTTGGACACCAGGTGTTCGCAGACCCACGAGGATGAGGTGGGCGTCCCGGGAGCCCGCACGGGGCGGGGCCGGGGTTTCTGAGGGTTTGCTTCCAGGGGCCTGCAAATCCCCCAGCCACCGGCCGCACAGGGCGGGGAGCCCCAGCAGTTCGGGGGGTAGCATCTCCCACGCAGCCTCAGGTCCTCGTCCCCAGCATTGATTGGGCACCTCTGGGTGCCGGGGGTGGGGCTCGGAGATGGGCAAGAACGTAAGCCCCAGCCCCGTGCACCCGGAATAGCGTGAAGTGAGCAAACCTGTGACGTTAATGACAAATGTGAAGAAGCTGCAGTTGAAGGTTCCTGCCGGGAGGACTCCCCATCTCAGCTCGTCGTGTGGGACTTGGGGGGTGTCTGTGCCAATCGGCTCCGGCGCCTGGAGCGGCACCAACCTTTTTATCAACACACCCTGTGCACGTGGGGGCCTCTGATTGAAGGGCTGGCCCTCTGGCTGCCCACACCCCCCAGCCAGGCGCCGGCCCCCTTCCCCGCGTCACCGAGGCCGCGGCCGAGCTCTCCCTCGCTTGCCCAAGTCCACCCGCCCTCCCTCCACCCACACGGAGCCGGTCCCCGCCGCCCACGGTGGCCGTGACAGCCCCAGTCTCGCCGTCCCGCCTGTGTCCCTCCTCCAACGACTTATTTCCATCTTTAGCGCAGCTTTGAGTTCGACCGAGACGCTGTCACACGTGGGCCAAACGGCAGATTTCAGCGTGTCCTTCCTGCAGGTGTTCAGACCCGGCCGTGAAGGGGACACTGACCTCAGTGGTCCCCCCGAGGTGACACAGCTCTCGTCGCCAGGGGGGCTCAGCCTTTGAAGAAGATCGTGCCGGTGGCTGTGCCCGAATTCTAGGTGGGACGAAGGACACGGGCTTGGAGGTGGGTTCAGGGAGAGACCACGAAGCCCGCTCCCCTGAACCAGCCCGGCGGAGGGCCCCGCTGCCGGCCTCAGCTTCCCCGGCTGTCCAAGGTAGTGGCGTCCTCCTTCCGCTGTGCTTTCCTCCCGTGTGAACACGCACAGTGGGGCTCACTGGCCCCCGCCCCTGGGGCCGGTTGTCAGGGACGCCAGCCCCTTCCCAGGAAACCGGCACGAGAGGCATCCTACGGACGCAGGGACACCTGCTGTCCGGCCCCTTCCCCTCTGCTGGCAGGACCCCTTTCCAGGGACCCACCGCTCTCAGTCCTCAAGGTCCCTGCCCCTCAGGATGAGCATGAGTCCGAGGCCGGCCAATCAGAGCCCACAGCCACCGGCTCGGAGGAGGGTATGTGACTCCAGGATGGCCAATCACGGGCTGCTCTGGGACCTTTCTCTGGAAAGAGGCACTTGGGAGAATTTCAGCGTCAGGCAGCATTTATCGAGCACCTGCTGTGTGCCAGGCACAGGGCTGGATGTTGACCCACATTGTCTGTAATCCTTACACGATTCTCTTCGCTGTGGGTGAGGAACTTGAGGCTCAGGGAGCCTGTGACCGTCCTGAGGTTGCCCCGCGTTGTTTTGCAAAGCCCGGTGCGACTCCCAGCCCGCTGGCCTCCACGTGGCTTTTGGCCTCACTCAGTAGCTGACGGGGCACCGGCAGCCTGTCGGTGCCCGGGTGAGAGAGGCCCTGGGCACCTCCATGTAAAATAACCATCTGCAGCCCGCACACCTGGAACTTCAGAGGCTCTGACGCCGTTTCCAGGTATCGCTCCTGAGGAAGGAGCCGCGAGCCCGCACGGGGACGTGGGAAGCGCCCGTCACCGTCACGGGGGGGACGAATGAGAGGAGTTGGAGCCCGCCGACCGCCCGGTGTGAGGGGGCCGTTCCGTAAACCGTGTGGCCAAAGCTTCCGAGGAGTTTGTGAAAACGGGGGACGCCTGGCGTGTCAACTAAGGAAACGGCCGGGTGAGAAACGACGCCCGGGGGCTGCTCCGCCCGACCGCAGGTGGAGAGAGACAGTCTCTCAGACGGACACGCGCCGGCGTTGCCGCAGCTTCGCCCGGGTCTTCGCGCTCCTCACAATGGGCAGGAGCGTGTTTCGAGCCGGTACAAGAAACCATGTTGCTAAAAACCCGGGTGAGAAAAACGCCAACAGGATTTTCATTCTCGACCCCGCTGGTCGCGTCCAGCCCCCGGGGGCCAGATCCAGACACACGCGAGGACAGTTTGCGCTGGAGCGAGGCCGTCTCCGCCCACAAGCTGCTTCTCTGCGCGCGACCTTGACCGGTAAGCAGGTGACCTCTGTGTGGTGAGCGGGGCAGGCTCCTTCTCTCTCCCTTATTTCTATTTCGTTTGTTACTGTTGTATGTATATCATACGTTCAAAGTAATGCATAAAACAGAAATACTGTTTACAGAAAAGCAGCAAGACCAACACGCGTCCACCCTGGGACGGAACCTTCCAGAGCCGGGGGCCCGTCCCCCTCCCCTCCCCTCCCCGGCCCACCCCTAACGCGCAGGGCTGGGAGCGAGAGCACAAACGGCTCCACGTGCCATCTGTCGGAATGTTTATAAATTATTAATCAAGTTAACGAACTGTTAAATAAAACACGTTCTCGCCCCCGCTTTGACAAATGTACCTTCATCACAACAGAATTGGAAAGATGTATAAGATGACGGGTTATGTTTTGATAACTGAGAGCTGGCGAAATATCAAAGAGACGCGCGCGTGACGGTTCCCGCGATCCCGGGTGTTCCGCTCACGGCCGATCGCGCCGGGATGAGTCACCGCGCAGAGACGTGCCTCAGTTATAAATGACTGTGCGGTGATTCTGTAAAATGTATTTTCTTGCCTTCGTTTCAGCAATATCACTAATTATGTTGTTATAATTAAGATTTTCATGTCATTTGCATTTTATTGACAGCAGTGACAAATGAGCGCCCGTTCCCGAGTCGCCGCAGATCGCAGATAGTTTTGAAAAATGAATTTCAGTTTGGAGAGACTTTGATCCGCCTGCCGAGGCAACGGCAGCTGGGCTGTCGGAAAAATTCTTACGGACTATACCGGTTTGGAAGTGAACCACATTTCTTCGTAATTTTACGTATAATGTTGTTGTTCTTCTGTGAATTCTTATCTGAGGATATTTTTTCCATAGATTTTTAGGGAGCGGAGAGACTCGCTCCGGCTGGGGACAGGCTGGGCCCCCCGCGGTCAGGCTCCGTGGCACGGGGCCGCCCCGCCCGGAGCAGGGCCTGGGGTGCAGCCCCAGGTTCGGGGGGTAAGAGCCCAGCGAGCGTCCTGGGCTGTGCGTCCGGCACGCCTGGGCTGTCTCACCTTCCCGCCGGGGCGCCTTCCCCCAATGCTCATCTCCCCCCTTCGCCCTCTGCTCGCTGTCTGCCGGCTTCCTCTCCGCAGCCACAGTTTTGGTGGAACCACCCCCGGCGGCGACGCCACTCAAACCAGCAGGGAGGTTAATGTTTTGAGGCCCCTGTGTCTGAAAACGTCCCGTTCCACCCTCCCGCTCGATGCCGGGTTTCCCTCGCTGGAGAGCCCCTGAGAATCGGGGGTGTCCTGGATTTCGGGCTTGTCGCCGTGATGCCCGAGGCCACGCTGCTCCCTGGTTCTGTGCACGGGACCCGTTTCCCTTCCCCGTCTCTGCCCGTCTGGGAGGCTGCAGAGGCCTCTCCGCGTGTCCGGGTCTGACGTTTCCCGGGTTCTAGGTGCCGGGAGCGTGACTCGGGGACCCGGCTGCCTGGGCGTCGGGCTGGCCCCGGGTCCTTGGCCGTGTCCGCGCCCCAGCCCCCCGCCGCCACCTTATCAGCCCCGCCCCCGGCCCACGACGCGTGCTGGGTTTTTCACTGTCCTCGGTACCTGCTTTCCCTGGAGCCCCCGCAGCCCGATGGCCTGTGCGGATGTTGTGATGTTACCGTTCCCCGTGTTATCTTCCCGCAGCTTTAATTTTCTTTTCTTCACATACGACAGAAACCTGTCCCGGGGCAGCGTGGTGTTGGCTCCACAGGCCACCCTGTGGGCAGGTGGAGGCCGGGGGTCCTCCGCTCCCCCGAGGATCAGGTCTCAGCTGGGAAAGGGCCGGAACCCGGCGCCGCAAGGCTGGGCCTCAGCGCCCGGGGGCGCCAGAGTCTGGGTGGAGGCCTCCGGGCTGAGCCTCGCCCACGGGGGCACCTCACCCACCCCGGGCCGCAGGGTCCTGGGCTCCTCCGGGCCCGGGGGCCGAGACTCTGGGAGACGGACCCAGACACACCTAAGATCCCAGATCGAAGGGGGTCGTCTAATTAGCTGACATTCCTGCCAGTTTTATTTCTCTGCTCATCTGTGCATTTTGATGTGAAGAAACCCAAAGGGGGAGTGTTCTTCACGGTTCTCACCTGAAGCTCGCCGCAGGCCTCGGGCACACTCGCCACCATCCAGTCCTTCTCAGACACAAGCCAGTCACCCGCAGCCCCGCCAGCTCCGGTCATTCGTGGACGTGGTGGGCCGTGGGGATGGCCGTGGTCGGGGCCCGACGTGTGGTACCAGCCGCGCCGGGGCTTCATGCACCTGAGTCGACCTGAGTGTGTGAGCTCCGGGGGGGGGCCTAAGGAGACGGGGTGCTGAGGGGAAAGCGCGATTTCCCGCTGTCACTTCAAGCTTAATACATTAACCAAGTGCGGTGATCAGAAGAGCTACTAAAAAATGATTTATTGATACTTTAGGCTGCTAAAACAGGCTAATGCCAATACCATTAGCTTCTGGACCAGGCCGTCCTTGCAGAGGGAAGTTGATGAAACGGCGTCAGGTGCCACTCTGTCCAGGGCGGGGGGGTCAGTGAGGACACGAACCCCAGGGGAGGGGAGGGAAGGAGAAATGTCCTTCCCAGTGTCCAGCCCTGTCCGCCCCCAGGCCACACAGGCCACAGTCAGAGACCCCGGAGCAGCCCTAAGGGAGGGTCGGCGTCCGGGAGGCTCGTGGCTCCGCTGGTCCAGGGATGGCTGCCTGGGAGCAGCCGATGGGAACACTGAGCAGCTGTTCTGCTGGGAGAAAGGGCAGGACCAGGGGAGTCCCCGGAGCCTTCTCAGCAGCCAGGGCGCAGGGGACACTGGGTGGAAGGCCAGCGCCTGGGCCGGAGTCCTCACCTTCTGCGCCGGGCTCCCCTTGGTCAGGTCCTGTGGGTGAGGCACAGGCAGTGGGTGCTGGGTGGGGTGGGGGGGGCCCTCGGCGCCTGCTTTGCCCCTTGGCCCGGCCTCCCTGCTCCTTCAGGGAGCTGGGCCAAGGCTGTGGGGCCTCAGTGTCCCCTGGTTGGTCACCGGGGTCTTGTGACCACTGTGTGAGCTGTGACAATCTCAGTGTCACCATCCCTGTCCTCAGAGGTGTTTGAATGGTTGGTGGCCCTTGTAGGTAAGAGTGGACAGAAGAAGATGACTTGAAGGGCGCTGTAGAGAGTGTGGCCCAGCGTCCGCCTCCCTCCCTCCTGCCCCAGCCCCCCCCCCCCAAGGCTGGCCGGCTCATCTCCCAGAGTGGTCAGGCCCAAGGCTCTGTCCTCTCACTCCTGTGACAAGGGAGCCAGGTGAAGATGAAGGCAGAGGTAGCTCGTGTTTCTGGGGACACGGAGGACCTGTTGGAAAAGACCCGGGGTCTTGTCTCTGCCGGGAGCCCAGGAAGGGAGGCTGGTTTCCCGGATCGACGTGTGGGGTGGTGGAAGGACGTCCACCGTGGAAATCACATCATGGCGCTGCGCGGTCCTTTCCTGTTTCTCATCTGAGGCCCCTGATAACTTTGCCAGCGTCGAAGGCCTTGGTGTGACTTGGATGGCTGTCACCTGGTCACCTTGGACGCTGCTGTCCTCCTGGCAAAGCCCAGCTGGAGACCTTGGTGCACCGTGGACAGCGCCCTCTGAACCCCATCTCAGTGCCGCCCGGGTGGCTGGAGCAGAGGGGAGGTGAGAGTGACAGGAGCGGCCAGGACAGGAAGGATTCAGCAGGGCCCAAGGTCAGGCGACCTGGGACCCTGGGAGGCTCCTGCGTGGGGCAGCCCAGGAAGACAGGGCCTTGTTTCCTCTGGGCAGCTGCAGACTCCTCTGCTCAGACCCTGTCCCTCCCCGGGACCTCGGGAGGGATGTTGGAGTGTGGGTGACAATCCTGCTTTATAGTGAGGCCTGGTCAAGGTCATGCAGCTGCTCAGCAGAGGTTCTGGGACTCGACCCCCGACCCTGGGCGGGTTTCCCAAACACCCAGAGGAGGGGGCACATCTAATCTGTTACACTCAGAGTAGCGTGGGCTCGGCTACCTGCACATGATCTCGCCAAAAGCTCACCCAAGTGGGGAGAGGCCTTGTTGGCCCGAGGACTGCCCCTGTGTGTGCTCCCAGAAGGCAAGCGTGTTAGGGACCCCAGCAGTGGGAGGCCTGGTCTCTCTTCCCAGTGACAGAGCCCTCGGCTGTCGGCGGCTTGTTTCGCAGAGAGCAGCTGCTCTGCTCGCCTGGCCGCCCCGTTCCAGTTGTTGCTTGTTGTGTGGCCATGTTAACGTCTCGGATTTGTACGTATTAATGAGCCGCCTCCATCTGCCCATGGAACCTGTTCCATCTCATTCAACTTCGGAAGCTCTTAGGGAGGTGGCGTGATGAGGTCGGAAGACCTGGGTGGAGAGTCTGCAACCTGGCTCCGTCTCCCCCATCTGTGTGACCTTGGGCGCCCTCCTTCCCCTCTCTGGGCTGAGGGTTTTCTAACCAGAAAATGAAGGTCTTGGGCTTGATCTTCAAGGTGCCCTTCAGCTGACATTCTGAATCGCCATGGTTCTCGCTGTCTGCCTGTCTCTCTGTTTTATAAGAGTTGGCATAAAGGAAATGGAGGGACCCTCTCCAGCAGCCACATTTCCTTGGTGGCTTCTAGCACCGCTCTGTAAAATCTGCTCCGTTAGATTGTTACTTGAGCTATGTAATCAGGGTCTCAGGTCTACAACTGGCATCCAGCTTGACTCCACCCAGGGCCAAGCACCTTCACCCACCATCCAGACACTCAAGACACTCAAGACACTCAACCATCCTTCCCATCCATCCATCCATCCATCCATCCATCCATCCATCCATCCAATGTTCATCCTTCTTCCTGTCCATCCATCCATCCATCCATCCATCCATCCATCCATCCATCCATCCATCCATCTTCCTGTCCATCCATCCATCCATCCATCCATCCATCCATCCATCCATCCATCCATCCATCCATCCATCCATCTATCTTCCTGTCCATCCATCCATCCATCCATCCATCCATCCATCCATCTTCCTGTCCATCCATCCATCCATCCATCCATCCATCCATCCATCCATCCATCCATCCATCCATCCATCCTCCTTTCCATCCATCCGTCCGTCCACCCACCCACCCACCCATCTCCCTGCTGTCCATTTGTCGATATGTCCATCACTCATCCTTCCACCACAGCATGTGCATGGAAAGAACCTGAGTCCAGGGTTCAGAATGACTGAAGATAGAATTCCAGATATTTCACTAATTGTGACAATTGTTATTTTTGTCTATCAGATCATTTTTCCAGGAAAACTTGGCCGGGCAATGTGCACATTCCTGACCATAGGGGTGACTCGGGGTATGTTCTGTGAGTCTCAGGTGAGGGAGGGTGGAGCTGGGTCATCTGGAGGCTGTGCCGAGATGGGAGCCCAGTGAGTGCCTGCTGCTCCGGCCCCAGAGCTGCCCTTTCTCTGTCTGAACTGCTCCGGCTCACCCGGGACCCCAGGACCTGCCCAGTGTCCTCCAGTGAACCCCAACTCAGCACTGACTTCTGTAGCTTGAGACCACACTTACCGTCCGTTCCAGGGGCTCTGCCCCGGGAGCTCACACTCGGTCAGAGGGAAACAGACAAAACGAACAGGTAAGAGGCCAGTGAGCTCCCGGGAAACCGCCACGGGGGTCAGGGCCGTGGGAGAATATTGAGGGAGACGAACACTGGGGGCCTTGGGTGAGGCAGCGAGGACAGCAGGCGAGGGAAGGCTCTGCCACTTACAGAGAGGACACCTGGAGAGCTGCTTTCAACTCAAGGACTGTGGGAATGATGTAAGGGCTAGTTGGGAAAAAAGGTACAATGATTCCGTGGCAGAAACTCATCCCGAACACTGACTTAACGTCGGGGCACCTGTGTGACTTTCCTGAAGGCAGTGGCCAGGGCGGGCCCATCGTCCAGTCTGCCCCCTGAGAGGCCCGTGGGGCACGGGCGCTGCAGAGGGGGTGCCTGGGACGTCCCGGCCTGTCCCGCAGCAGGCGGGAGATGGTCCCCTCCCTGGTGGGGGCATCAGCTCTGGCCGTGCCTGCTGGGGGCCCAGGTGCAGACTCCCTCCAGCCCGTGGGCAGGTCTGGGCAGGGGTGGGCTCAAAGCTGGGGTGCTAATCCCTGTCTCCATCTCCAGACTGGATGGGAAACACTTTCCTTTAGGGAGCTATTCCCGTTACTGGAGTCGGATCTCCTCCCCCAGATGAGCTTGTTTACAGGAGGAAAGATCAGGGACGGCGCCCAAGTCACCAGGCGTTCGTGTCGAACTTGACCACGCTCAGCCCTGTGTCTGCCTCACACGGCTCCTCACGAAAAACACGAGTAACCGGGGTTTGCTGTAATTGCCCCAGTTTTCAGACGAGGCAGCTAAGGTTCGCAGCTTCCCTAAGGTCGCAAGTACAGTCCTCGTGGAGTGGGCCTGTGAATTCAGGCACCGCTGTGGCAACATCCGGAGTCCAGTGCCCGTAGGAGGAACCTGCCGCCGGTCACCTGCTCTCGGGAGACCCTGTTCCGATCCCACCGGGCCCCTGCGCTCACCCAGCGCCAGCCGGGGCCAGCGGTGGCTTTGGCAGGAGACCTGCCATCTTCTTAGCTGTTGATGTCACTTGTCAGTGTGCCCAGTGCTGGGACCCACCTCCGAGGGTCCCTGGTGGATCAGCTGCCCAGCTGATGAGTCCTTACTGAGCACCTCCCCTGGGCAGGATTCCCTGAGATGCCCGAGGCCCCTCAGAAAGTGGCCTCTGGTCTGCCCATCTCTGCCCCCCACCCCTCGTTGGCCCTGTGTCACTTGGGTGCCAGGATGCAGAGGTGGCGACACCCTGGACCCTGCAGGACGGGCTTGCGTGTCATGTGGAGTCAGTCCAGCCCATGTCCCCTCACCGCCCGGAGTGTGGGTTTGGCTGGAGAACTCGTCTGAAATAGATATTTCTGTCCACCGCCGGAGGGATTTATTGGCACAACTAACCATCTATTAACATGATCTGAGGACTCGGCACCGGTGAGAATGGACCCTATAAATCTTCGTTGTATAAAAACCCAGAAGCTGGAAGGCTTTAGTGGACAGCAAATGAAAAAGCCCAGTGAATTCAAACCTGTTTATTTTACTTAGAAGGCGAGAACGTTCTGTACTCAGCCAGGCAGGAAATGGGTTTTGGGGACGGCCACTTAGCCCGGCTGTTGGCCCTGAAATCGTGGGAGTCGCCGCTGCCTACAATTAGAGCAGGCGTCTCCAAGGACCACACTTTGTAGCCGGGGCCGGAAGCTTCTGGGAAAGTACGGCTTGGACCTTCAGGCAGGTGTGGCCCCTCCAGTTCTGTGTCCAAGCCTCCGCCCCACGGTGACGGTGTCGGGAGGTCAGGGGGTGGAGCCCTCCTGGTGGGGTTAGTGCCCTTGTGAGAAGGGACAAGGTACAGGCGATCTCGGCCACATGAGGACCGAGTGCAGGGGCGGGTCCTCCCCCAGGCACCGAGTCGGCCTTCACCTTGATCTCGACCTCCCAGCCCCGGCGTGTGAGAGAGACGCTGGCTCAGGCCCCTGTCTGTCCGTGTCCTCCTGTCCCAGCGGCCGAACTGATGGGGACGGACCTTCTCCATCTCCCGAGGACGCCCTTTCCGGCATTCACCGCCTCTTTCTAACGTGTCCCTGAGTCGGGGGGACACTCGGGGAGGCCATCCACGCAGCGGCAGGGACAGCCCGCAGCGCCCGGAGGCACGCGGACCCTGCCGACAAGCTCACGGCGCCCACTCGGGCCTGGAGGCTGCCGACAGGCGTGGGGGCCGCTGATGGCCACGGAAGGTCGGGGCTCGGCCCCGAGACCCGCCCAGGCCCCGCCTCAGGCTCCCGTCAGGTTTCCGTCCGCCGCCCGAAAGGGCAACAGGACAGGCCCCAAGCCCTTGGTGGCAGCTCTGAGGTCCCGTCCGCATCTCCTGAGGACGCTGACAGGTCTGGAAATGATCGGGGAGCCGCTGTGTCCCCTCCTCCGGCCCCCACCCCATGCCTGGTTCTTTCCCTCCTGCGAGGTGCAGATCAAGGCAAGATGCGCCGGGTGGCAGAGTGGGCGCGGCTGGCACGGGGCGCCTTGTGCCTGCTGGGACGCTGTGGGACTGGACCCAGGGCCTCAGTTGCCCGTGGCCAGGAGCCTGGGCTGCGCTCCGAGACCCCGGGACCTCCCAGGTTGCCGGGGACCCCCCCACTCCGCCGTGTCTGCCCGTCGCTGAGCAGCGGGGCACAGTCCACAGTCGGAGGGGCGCTAATTAATATCGACGCCGCTGCGGAGGCTGCAGGTCGGGATTAAACGAAACAAAGGAGAGGCTCACCTGTAGCCGGTGAGACGGCGGCTTCTCCCGGCCTCCCGCCCGCTGTGGGGCAGCACAGGCCCCTCCGATTCTGCCACTCGACGGACGTCCCGTCCCCTCCCTCCGCAGCGGAGCCCACGCTTTCTGCAAACCGAAGGGAAAGGAGAGACCCGGCTGCGGACACAGGCGCCTCCCCGGGTGCAAATGCCAGGGCGGAGGAGGGGCGATGAGCCCGCGGGGCTGAGCCCGCAGCAGGCCCGGCGGGCGGGCGGGAATGAGTGAGGCCGCCCAGGAAAGCCCGCGGGCGCTGGGAGTGAAGCCCAGCGGGCTGCGGGAGCTCAGGGCGAGTTTCAAAGCAGAGGGCGCGGCCGTGGACTCATCACCCCCCACGGGCGGGGTCAGGGCGGCCTCTGTGCGGCTTCAAACCTCCAGGTGGGAACTGCAGCAGGCGGCCCGCTGGGGCCGGTGGCCTGGGCGGGGGTGACGGCCTAGGCCCCGGCGCCTCCCCAGGCCCAGCCCTGCGGCTGCGAGGACAGCTGCAGGCGCTCGCTTGTTTGGGCCCCGAATTTAGGAACCGGTGGGTTTGGAAGGGCCACAAGGCCGACTGAGGCCCAGGTCTGGAGGGGCGCATGGGGAGGGGGCCTCTCGGTGCGTCTGCCACCCGTTGGGGCTGTGCCACCTCCGTGCCAGCGTATTGGGCCCATGGGCGGCCCCTCCTGCGCAGGGTCAGCAGGGGGGCCCGCTGAGGTCCGGGCCAGCTTCTGCCTGATCCGCTCTCTTGTCCGACAGCTGGTCCAGGCTCTCCGTCCGCCCGCGGGCAGCTGGTAGGGAGCGGAGGTGTAAACCCCCCGAGGCCAGGCTCAGATTGGGCTGGTGTCACTCTTGCTGATGTCACAGACCTTTGGCCCAAGCTAGCCACCAGGCCCTCGGATATTCAAGAGGGAGCTCAGAGACCAACTCTTGCGGGTCCCATGGCCCCGTCCCGTGGCCGGGCGTTGGGCGGGACACTGGGCTGGGGCTACAGGCTTTATAGTTTGTCTCGAAGCCCAGAGGAGGGACATCAGGTGCGGTTGGTCACAGAGGGCTTCCTGGGGGAGGCGGGACTCTCAACCTCTAAGCACCAGTGTGTTTTATCAAGTTCGTTTCTTTGCTGAAATTCAAGGCTCATTAAATTTTCCTTTGAAACCTGGCCTGGCGGAAGGCAGGCTGCCTCGCATCTCCGCTGAGCTCACGGGCCGGCCAATTGCAAGCAGGTAATTAAAGGAGCTTGACAAGAATCGAAGGAGACTGGTTTCCACGGGAGGTTTGGGAGTTAATTGCGGGTCTGTACTCGGCCGCGATGGGTGTGAGAGTTTGAGGGGAGGGCTGGGAGCTGGCGGGCGGGTGCGGGGGAATGTCCGTGCCAATACTGATCTGTCAACAGCAGCCCACGCGCTGGACGCCTGGAGGGGAGGGAGGGCGGCTTGGGGCTGCTTTCGCCGGTGTTGCCCTGGAGACTGGGGCTCAGGGAGCGGCCCCACCAGGCCCCCAGGTCCGGGGAGAGCCCCCCTGCGACAAACGGGGTGTTGAAGGGGTTTCCGGGTGGACTGACGGTGGCGTTGGGGCCCTGGGCTCATAAAGAGGTCCTTCTGCTGTTTGGGTCTCTCTGGCCCAGAGTCCATGCGGGACAATCCAGTGGCTCTCTGCTCGTAGAGGGGAGTCCAAGAGCAAGGACATGGGCCGCTTCCTCCTGACCTCTCTGGGGCTCGAGGCCCCCCCACTTCTGTGTTCTGTTTGGCCCCCGGATTTTGTCTGTGCTGCTTCCGTTGTCCAGAGTGCTTTTCCGGAACGTTCTCAGCCCCTCCCGCTCCTGCCACGAGGAATGGCGGGGCCAGCAGAGCCCACGGGAGTTCACGCAGCTGGACTCGCCCTCTGCACCCTTGACCCCCTTGCCATGGGGCTGTGGTTACCGTCGTGGGGGCACCGTCCTTGCGTTTCGGCCCCCGGGGGCCTCACCCTCCTTCACCTGGGGCCCCCGTCCCTCGGCCTAAGAATAAGTTGTGTGTCGCACAAACTAGATACGACTGATTGTTTAGAAAACTTGTTTTTGGGCGCAAAGGTGATGCACCCTCGTGTGATAGCATAGAATACAGTTAGCGGCCCGGAGAAAAGAGCCCCTCGAGTTGTCAGCACCCAGCGACAATGTCTGGCATTTGCCCGGCCCCTTCCCTGGTTTATTTCTTTTAATCCCTACCCGAGGGTATTTTTTTCACTGTTGCTTTTGTGAGAGTGTGGGAGGGAGACAGAGAGAGAGACATTGATTGGTTGCCTCCCGCAAGCGCCCCGACTGGGGCTGGGGATCGAGCCTGCAACCGAGGTACCTGCCCTTGGCTCAAATCGAACCCGGGACCCTTCAGTCCGTGAGCTGATGCGCTAACCACTGAGCTACACCGGCCAGGGCGAGACAGAGCATCTTAATGTCAGGTTTATACGTGAACCCACCTCAGGCCGCTGCCCATGAGGACGCCAGGGACGGGGAGCCCGTGGCCGGGACCGTGGCCGCAGCCCGCAAAGCGCCCTTTCTCCCCGCGGCCCGCAGCCCGAACTCCCGGGGAGCCCCACCCTCCTAACCCTCCCCTGGTCTTCCGTTGACAAATATAATGCTGGAGTTTTTTGTGATAATGCTAATGGGTTTTGAATCTAATTGAACTTTTTATATCGAATATTTCAAACTAACGATGGCATTTCCCCGGGATCCACAGATGTTCCTCCCAGAGCCGGCATCTTTCCGTGGGACCCACATTGTCACCCCGCCCGCCGCCGCCGGGGGGGAGCGCTGCCGCCTTCACGGTCCCAGAGTTGGTGTTTTTGCTCCGAATCCGTAAACTTTGTCGTGAAACGTGACCAGTCTCACGTGGTTCTCGCGATTTTCCAGTTGAGCTCATTTCGGTGCTCGGGGCGCCGGGTCGTCAGCTGCGTTGGGAGCCGGCGGCTCCGCCCAGATGAGTCCCTGGGGCCAGAACCGGGCCGCAGGCCGAGCCTCCCGGCCGGGCGCTGACCCCGCTCCACGCGGAGCTGAACAGCCGGGACTCAGTGAGTCCCTCACCTCGAGCATTTCCGACTGTGGGCGGAAAGGGGCCTCATGCTCACCTGACCGCTCAGGGAGGCCTGCAGGCGGCCTGGCAAACTCGGAGACCTAAGTAACCACACGGGATGGTCTGAAATGAAAAGTTTCTACCTTAAAAGCGGTTTGTGGTGGGTAGTCGTGTCCTAGGCCGGCATCTTCCCTGACAAAGGTCCGTCTTTACCCGAACTGAGCCTGTCTGTTGACTTTTTGCATCTAGGATAACATATCGTTGGAATATCAAAGTGATTTTCCTTTTTGTGTTAGGCTTGCTTGGCCCGGCCTGACGTTTTAAATCGTTTTATATGTTTTTATTGATTTTTTTTTGAGAGAGAGGAAGAGAGAGGGAGAGGGGGAGAGAGAGAAACATTGATGAGAGAGAGTTGTTGATCGGCTGCCTCCTGCACGCCCCTACTGGGGATCGAACCTGCAACCCGGGCCTGAGCCCTGACTGGGAATCGAACGGTGACCTCTTGGTTCACGAGTGGACACTCAACCACGGAGCCACGCCGGCAGGGCCAGGCCTGATGTTTTAAAGATGACGCCACATGTTCCGTGCAGCTGTGATGCGCTTGTTTTAATCGCCTTTCCTGAGTCATCCGTCCATCCGTCCATCCGTCCATCCGTCCATCTGTTCATCCGTCCATCTGTCCGTCCGTCCATCCATCCATTCGTCCATCCGTCCATCTGTCCATCTGTTCATCTGTCCATCCGTCCGGCTGTGGGCGAGCAGCCGGGCCCTGTGTGTTCCTGCGCGTCTCCTGTCGAGCGCGCACCTGGGAGCGGCGCCCGTGGTCACTGTCTTTGAGCGTCTGAGACGATCAGAGCGTTTCCCTGTGGTTTCAGGTTAGACGCGGTGGGTGAGCCCCAGCTCTGCCTTCTCCCCGCTCCTCCCAACTTCAGCCCTTCGGGCGGGTCCGTGGAGATTTCTCACTGAGTCTTCAGTGTGCATTTCTCTCCTGACCGAGGGGCCACCACTGTCCACACACCTGCTGACCAGCCGGAGACCTGCCTCTGCGACAGGCCCGTTCGAGCGCTCGGCCCATGTTCCAGCCGCCTCTGTAGGCCCGAGTCTGTGTGTGCCCCTCGGAGGGGCCCCTCGTCCGTTCCCCACGTGGCAGCATTTTCGGCCACTACGCGTGTCTTCGTGCTTTTCCAAGTGAACGAACACACTTAATTTTTACGTGGCCAAATTTACCCGACGTTTCCTTTATGGTTATTGCATTTTGAAACCTGTTCAAAAACCTTTCCGCATCTGAAGGTCATGAGGATGTTCTCAGATCGTCTTCTAAAAGCTTTATGAGATGTTTGAGTCACATCCCAGTCTGCTTGGAATTAGCGTCTGTGTCCCAGGGGTGGTAAGGGGGCAAATTTCAATTTTTTTCCTGTGTGGTGGCCGGTCGTCCCAGAGCCATATTTCCCCTCCAGTGTTCTTCGGAACCATCTTTGTCCGAATCAAGTGTCCACACACCCATGGCTTATGTGTGGCTTATTTATAGGGGCTCTGCGACAGGTCTGGGTGTCTGGGAGAGCCGATGCCCTCACGTGTCACTGACGCCCTGGCCGTTCTTGCCCTTTGCATGCCACATACATTTAGAACTAACGTACCACGTGCCACGGAAATTCTCACGGAGATTCTGGTTGCGATTGCGTGGGATCCGTAAGCGTGGGGGGCGCTGACTTTAGCGTAACAGCGTGTCCTCAATCAGTGCAAACTGCGTTTTCTCCACACTGTAGAGCGTCTCCGTGGTTTATCATTTCCCGAACAAAGACCTCGTACGTCTTTGTTAGCTGTATGCCTTCTTTTTATTTTAAGGTGCTATTGTAAATTTTTTTTGCCTGAGCTTTTCTCACTGAGGTGTAAATTTGCATAGGATAAATTACTGAGAATTTAGAGTAGAGTTCAACGAGTTTTGACATATTTACGCACTCAGGTGACAAGGCCTCCATCAGGAAGGTTCCTGGGGCCTCTTCCCGGGCGATTGCTCCGTCGCTCTCCCCGAGGCTGCAGGTCTCTGGGTTCCCGCCACTGTGGGTCAGGCCGGCCGGCCCGAGACGCCTGTGCCAGCGAACTAGACACAGGGTCTGGCTTCTCTCACCCAGGCAGCGTCCAGAGACCGACCCGTGCACCGTAGGTGCTTCCCTCCGCCATTCCCCTGCTGGCGGTTATTTGGGTGGTTTTTGGCAAGAAAGAGCCGATTTGCTGTAAAAGTCTGGTAACGTCTTCGTGTGGGGTGTGTTTTTATTTCCGTGGGTGCATTTTCACTTTCTGGATGCAGACTCTCCGATTCAAAGGGTGGGGATGTGTTTAACTTTATGAGAAAATATAGGTTTTCGAAGTGGTCCTGCCACCTTCCCCCTCACACCAGCCAATATTCTAGGACACTGGCCACTCCACATCCTCACAGCATCTGTCCCCGCCTGCCCCTCGAGCCTCAGCCTCTCTGAGGGTGAGGGGCTGGGCCTTGTGATTTTGACACGCATTTCCTTGGTGACTGTGACGTGGAGCATCTGTTCATGTTCTAATTGACTATTTTAAAATATGTTTTTACTGATTTTAGAGAGAGAGAGACAGAAACATCAATGTGAGAGAGAAACATCGATCGGCTGCCTCCTGCTCGCCCCCCATTGGGGATCGAACCCCCAACCCGGGCATGAGCCCTGACTGGGAGTCAAACCGGTGGCGACCTCTCGGTGCACAGACGATGCTCAGCCAATTGAGCCGGACCGGCCAGGGCCTTACTGACTACTTTTAAATCTTCTTCTATGAAGGCTCGTGTCAAATCTTTCCTCCATTCCCACCTGCCTCCTTGTCGCTGAGCTGTGGGAGTTCGTTGTGTTCTGGATGCCAGTTCTGTTAGGATAAGTGGCTGCAGATCCCGTCTCTGGTCTGTGACTTGCCTTTTCATTCCCTGGCGTGGTTTCGAGAGAGGGGTAGACCTTCTGAGTTTCAGAAAGTCCAACTCACCAACATCTCCCTCGGTGTTTGTGCGCTGTGCCTCCTAGCAAAGCGATCTCTGCTATCCCAAGGTGGCAGAGACATTTCCCCCGAACTTCCCTAGTTCTAGCCCTTAGCGTAGCTGTTTCCTTTCAGTGAATCGTTTCAGATACGAGCCTGTTGTCTCCGGATGGAAACAGTCCTGTTTCTTTTTTCCGGCCCCGATGCTTTTCCGTTCTGGTTCCTGCCTCGTGGCCCTGGCGAGGCCTCCAGGACACTGCTGAGCAGCAATGACGAAGGCAGACGTCCCCGCCCTGTTCTCACTCTCAGGGGCACATCCTTGGTCTTCCGTTATTAAGTACAATGAGAACCATAGGTATTGGGTGGGTGGTTTTTTATCATTTTGAGGAAGTTCTTTTCTATTCCCAGTTTGTGGAGAATTGTTTACACAAATGGGTGTTCATTGGAGCCGTGTGCTTTACCCACATCTACTGGTGCACACACGGCTTTCCTCTGTATTTTGTGGGTACAAGGAATTAATCCCCTGACCTTTTGGATGCTAGAGCAGCCTTGCCTTCCTGGGATATGGGATAAATGTGGGAGGGTTTGATTTGCTGAGATACTGTCAGAGGCTTTTGCATCTCTGTACATGGGAAATCTCTGTTAATAGGTTTCTTTTCTTGCAATAGCTTTATCGGGTTTTATGAATGGGCAATGCTGGCTTTATAAAGTGCATTGTGAGGCCGTCTTTCTTCCTCCGTTTTGAGGACGTAATTGTGCGTAGGTTTTACTTTTCCCTGGCGTGTAATGCTGTTCATTAGTGAAGCCATCGGGACCTAGGGTTATTTTTGGGGGTAGATTTTAAGTTGTGAATTTAGTTTCTTTAAGAGTCATAGGGCTATTCAGGTTTTCTATTTCTTTTTGAGTCAGTTTTGGTAATCTGAGTCTTTCAAAAAACGTGTCTATTTTATCCAGGTAGTTGAATTGATGGGCATAAAATTATTCTTTTTTTGAGGTGGGTAGTGATGTCACACCTGTCGTTCCTGATGGGGCACATTTGTGGCTTCCACCTCATAGTCTTCATCAGCCACACAGATGTTTATCAGCTGATTGTTCCTGAGAACCAGGATTGGTGTTATTATTGATTTTCTCTACTTGTCCTCCCCCCCCCCCACTTTATTTACTTCTGCTATGAACTGTATAATTTCCGTCCTCCTAATAACTGCATTTTACATATATTCTTTCTCTAGCTCCTTATGGTGAAAAGCAGGATTATTAACTTTAGTCGTTTCTTTCCAATATGAACATCTAAAGCTCCACAAGCTACCTTAGCTGTTTGCATGTGTGGGCTTACAGGTCCCCCCAGATTTGGAACATTTGAAAACAGGATCACTCCTGAGATGGTGCCCTCTGTGGCCGGATACTGGAGGCTGGTTGTTGGCAGAATGGTCTCCGCAGGGCTGCTCTCGTGCCCCTGGGTTGTGGCACCAGGCTCCCCTCGGAGTGAGTGACACCAGAGAGCGAGGTGGAAGCAGCGAGGTCGTTGTCTTGTCATTTCCGCCACATGCTATTGGTCCCACTGCAGCCCTACTGACACGGGACCGTGGGACACGGGACATGTGTGTAGGGGCTGAGAAGCATTGGGGGCATCTTGGAGGCTGGCTGTCACGCCCAGTAACTCCTCAGACTTTACCTGCCTTATTTCTTACTAGCCCTGTGCCACCCGAACTCTGTTACACACGGGCCTGTCTCTCGCCTGCTGTCTGGTTCGCAGCCTGAATATTTGCTTTTAAGAAGCAGGCTCATTGACTTCTATGCTCATCCCGGTGCCCGGGAGGATCACAGTGGTGGTTCTGTAATATTTGTTGAATAGATAACTGACAGGTTTACCGGGAGCCTGGAGGGATCTGGGCAGAAGGAGGAAACATTACAGACGTGACTAAGAGACAGGACCCGGGAGGTGCCGGCAGTGTGAGGAGCGGGCGCGGCTGAGCTGAGAGCCCGGGCGGGAGCTGCGGACCCGGAGCTGGAGGCCCCATCACGGTCGGGGCTGAGCCGTCCGCCGAGGGCAGAGATGGGCCAGGAAACTGATGAGCACCGCGGGGACGCTGAGCTGTTTAATCTGATATGAAGTCGGAGTGCAGAGTCCTGAGCCGGCAGAAGAGAAGCTGGGATGGAAATTTCATTAAAAACCCCCCTGATGAAGTGTGCAGCCTGTGGCGGCCACTCGGGGGACCCAGACGGAGCCAGGGGCCACGCGGAGACGGGCTGTACGGATTGGTGACACAGTGCTGGGTGGCTGGCAATATGCTCAGAAATGCCGGTGCTCGGGTGAAAGTCCCAGTGGCTCTGGTGCTCGGGCGTGTGACTGACACAGTGGGCGAAGATTTAGTCCGTCTGCGTGTTTGCTTCTGGGTGTTCAGTCAATATGGCCGGGAGAGCCTCCCCAGAGCTGTTCTTGAGGATGACATACCCATTTCTATAAGTTAGTATTCAGACCTTAGCACGCAGCGTGCATCTTGAGGGACCCGGCGCTCGTGGGGAGCGTGGGCCCCAGGAGCGGCCCGTGTGGGGAAGACCCTGGATTGTGCTCGGCCCGCTGCCGGGCGCGGGTTCTGTGCGCACGGGGCAGGGGCTCGCCTGGGCTCCCCACCTCCTGCTCGGGTGCTTCGCCCTTGGTGTCCTAGCCCAGCTCTCTCCTGCTCTCCCTCCCCGCTCCCCGTGGTGCTGGCTGACTCCACTCTGGCTTCCGTGGGTGGGCCCGCGGGCCTGCAGGACCAGCCCTCTGACCTCCGGGCGTTTGGAGGGACCTGGAGCGCCAGGCCGCAGACCTCGGATGAGTCCCTTAGCGTCCGGGCTGACCGTCCCGCTTCTGAGAAGCTAATGAACCGACCCGAGTGACTTAGCTGGCTAACCCTCGTTGGCGCCATCAGGAACGACTTATTGGCTGGTTTAAATGAGAAATCCCAGAAGGGGGATACTATCAATTCCCCCCCCCCCAGTGAATCCCACATTCAGTCTAACAATGAAGAGGTTTTCAAGGTAAGCGTGGAAAATAAGGATTTCACACTAAAGTAAAACCGCCTTATACCCTCCTGGTCCTTAAGAAATAAAATTATTTGATAATTAAAAAAACCCAGCAGTGGCAGTCAGACCAACCGCCTTATTTTGATGTCCCAGCCCTGGTCCCGGTCCCGGGGCCTGCGGGTACCAGCCCAGGGGTGGGGACGCTGAGTAGCCAATATCCTAGGACAAGGGGAAGGGAGCAGGACGGGAGAGAGGAGGGGCCCCGGGGTGGCCTCCTGGGAGCAGGGCTGCCAGGCTGTGAGGGGAGGGCCGGGCGGGCCGGGGGAGTGGGCGGGAGTCGGGGGGCAGAGCGCAGACCTGCCTCCTCTGAGCCCCCAGCGTGGTCCTCTCTCCTGGACACTTCCCACCTCGCTGTGCCCAGAGCAGGCAGCCCTGAGCCCCGCACGCTCAGCACCCAGCAGGTGCCTGGCACACGGAGGGCTCCGGGCAATGCACAAGTCGCTGAGCTGGGCTCCCTGCTCTGGCCCCGTTTCCAGGGGGGGCCCCAGTGGCTCCTGGGCTGAGGACCAGCACTGGCGAGGACATGTGGAGACCACCACCGGTGCCTCGGTGCCCCTCTGTCCTCAGAGGCGCCTGCGTTTGTTAACAACCCACCCGACCTGTTTTCCATGGTAACGAGGCTGCGGAGAACCTCCTCGATATTAATCCCGATGTGCTCTGATGATTCCCTAAAATAGCGCCCCGGGCATGCGTGAGCAGGAGCGAATGTCTTCCAGGGGGTCAGGATAGGATTTTGAGGGTGTTGATTATGGCAGGAGCCCAGGGGTGCCCGCCTCCCGTCTGTCACTCTCGCTGAGACAACCCAGGAGCACCAGCCGAACAGGAAAAAAATCACTGTGACCGGGGCCTGGGACCCGGGGCCGGGCTCTGTCCCCCTGGCTGGCTGGAGCCCGAAGCTCAGGCTTGGGGCTTAGACAGGGACCCCGAGTTGGATCTTGGGGCTGGTCACCAGCACTGGGTTTCGGGGTGGCGGGTGTCGTAAGCAGCATGCAGCCTGAGTGGGCGGGTTGAGTGGCGCAGGGTGCGTGTGCTGTGGTCGCCCGAGGACATGGCACCGGGTGGCATGGAGGAGGAAGAGGGACAGAGGGAGCAGATGGCCAGACTCCCTCGGGCTCAGCGCGCTCACCTCCCCTGGGAGGCGGGGAGGAAGGGGCGGAGCAGGAGCGGGGATGCTCTGCAGGAGAGGGAAACCCGCATCGGAAAATCGGTGACTCCGTCAGCCCTGGGTGGTCTCAGCCACCCATAAACCCGCCGCTGGAAACAACAGCCGAAGGCTTAGCTCCTGATTGGGGGTCAGTGTGGTTAGTGCTGGGCTCAGCTGGGGGGCTCTTTGCACCTCGACGGGGTCCCTCCTGTGTCCATGGTCAGCTCTGTGACCAGGTGGTTCTGCCCTGGGGTTGGTGGGCCGTCAGCAGGACCGGTGGGAGCCGGGCCGCGTGTCTGTACCCAGTAGGCTGGGTGCTGGGGTTTGCAAGAGGACAGGCGACCTCGGGAGGCCTAGGCCCAGACGGGTGCGCCATGACACCCCTTCCCGCACGTTCTGGGGTACAAACGTGTCCCCGCCCAGCCCAGCTCAGAGGCTGGAGAACCGGATTCAGTTCCTGCTGAGGGGCTGAGCGTCACGGAGCAGAGGAGCCGGGTGCCGGGAGGGAGGAACAGAGCTGCGGTCGCAGACAGTCCGCCGGACAGCCCTGTCCGCGTCCCCTGTGACACCAGACCAGCGTCCTGGCCTCTCTGAGGGAGGAAGGAACGCGGGAGGCAGTCTCTGCGAAACCGGGGAGCACCGTTCAACTCCTCATAGAGTCTCGGCGTCGCTCCCACAGTGAACCGAAAAGGGCCGATCTCGCCCTGGTGGTGGGGCTGTGGTTAGGGCGTCGGGCGAACTCCGAAGGGTCACAGGTTCCATTCTCCATCCAGGGCACCAACCTGGGCTGCAGATTTGACCCCCAGCCCCGGTTGGGGTGCTTGCGGGAGGCAACCAGCTGATGTCTCTCTCTCACATCGATATTTCTCCCTCACTCCTCCCTCTCTTCTACTCTCTCTAAAAATCAATGGGAAAAAAATTATGCCAGTGAGGATTAACAACAACAAAAATTAAGAAAATAAAAGTGGACCGGAGCCCCCTCCCTCTGGCGCCTTTCCCAGGCCTGCCCAGAAGCTCCCTCCGCAGGCGGCTCTGCCCTGAAATGAATCGGAACCACTTAGAGGGCAACCTGGGGGCGGGTCGCCCTTGGGACCCGGCCGGGCAGTGTGGCTGTGGGCTCACGCCACCCATCCCGCGTTCCCTCGAAGGGACAATACCGCCGCCCTGCTGGCCGCCGGGAGCAGGAGCGGTGCCGCGTGGGGCGCTTCCCACGGGGGAGCAGGAGTGGATGCAGGGAGCCCAGGCGCCTGCACCCCGGACGAGGTCTGATGTTTGGGGAGCCACCTGGGCCCCGTGGCCGTGGGGGCGGCCCCACTCTGCCCGTTGCTCCCCTAACTTGTCCTATTCCATAGCTTCGGGCACAGCGCACAGGCCTTGCGAGTATTGCGAGTGTTTTCCACGTTGCTGGGGAGATTAACCTGCGCAGTAAGAGCGGGGCCGGGTCATATTTCTGGTACTTCGCTGGCAGTTTGTTCCACAGCTGATGTCGCCGCGGGGCCTCCGCCCGCAGCCCCGCTGGTTTTGGACTATGATTGTTTTGCTCGGTTCCCAGAAGCGGTGCGCGGGCTCCCGTGCCCCCGACCGCCAGGCCCGGACGGTGCTCGTAAGTCTGAACCGATTTACGCTGTCACCAGCCACACGTGACGGCGTCCATCCCCCGGACGCCTGCCAGGACCCAGACGCTCCTCAGTGTTTTTAAAGTGGGTGTGGAACGCTGCCACGTTCGTTTCGGTGCGCGGTGGTTCCCCCGCGTGTCAACTGGGCCACGCGAACTACACTTCCCAGAATCCCCTGCCTGTGGTTTCCAGCCACAGCTGCCACGGAGGGTCTCACGGGGGTGGAGGGAGGGGTGAGGCCCCCGCCGTTGGCGGCCGGGCGCGCTGTCCCTTACTGGTTGGCGGGTCTCGGGGCGGGGGCGAGCCTGACGCTGATCCCCGCTCCCCTGGGCCCTCCCCGGCCCCGCAGCACCCGGCCCAGGTGTGTGCTCCGGCCCACGGCAAAGGGCCCGGTGCCTGTGGACACTACGCCGCCAAGGCCAGAGGCCGCCAGGAGGACGTGGGTTTTAATCCATCCTTGCGGGCTCCCGCCTGTTCTCGCCCCCCCCACCTGACGTCCACCCACCTCCCCTCCGCGCGGCCTGCCCCGGGGCCTTTAAACTCCCGTGGGCCACGGCACCGGCCCCCGCGATGGCGCGAGGAGGTTCCCCCGGGCCTGCTCTCCTTGGCCCCCAGCACCCCGACGCTTCCCTGCCCGCCCCTTCCCCGGCTTTGCGAGCCTGTGCGGTCCCACAGGCCCCCTCCCGGCGAAGCGCCGCAGGGTTTTCCACGTGCCCGGCGAGCCCGGCCCGGGCACAGCGGCGTTTCCCGAGCGGGCCCTGGGCTCCGTCTGGCAACCGCAGAGCCTGTCGGCATCCTGTCAAAACGCGGTAACATCGACCTGGACGTGAGAGTATTCGACCGAAAATGGTACCTCACGGTCCTTTTAATTTCAGAAGGCCGAGCGTGTTTATATGTTTCCTACCCCCTTGTATTTCCTTTCCTGTGAACGGGGCTCATATCCTTGGATTATTTTCTGTTGTATTATTGGTCTGCTTATTGATCTGCAGAATGTTTTTTTTTGGTTGTTTTTGTTTTTTAGAAATAACTGACAAATTGCAAACCCTTTCTGCAGTTTGGAGCTTGCCTTGGATGTGGTTTGTGCACATGTCCGGGCAGGAAGATCAGGGTGATGTTTTCCGTAATCTGATGAGTTTCTCTCCCGGATGCCGGGTTTGTGCTGTGCCCGGTGGCGGGCGGTCAGCGTGCCTGTTATTCCGGGCGCCGCTCGACGTTCCTCTGGCCCCCTGGCGCCGGGGACCATATCCACGCTGGTCTCCAGCCTGTTCCTTCTCTCATTTCCATGCACCAGCCCCCGTGGGCCGAGAGACACGCCTGGTTGTCCTGCCCCGTGGACCCTGCTGTGCCTGCTCTGCTCTGAGATCCGCTCCATGAACTTGACTTGCACTATGGCCATTAAACCCGTTCTTGCCGACATCTCCGGGGCTCCCACCCTCTCTCATAAAGCGCCTCTTGTGTCTGATGATGCCTTTTGTCCTAAAAGAAAACCCCTGATGTTGACTGGTGTGTGCACTTTGAAAAAAAAAGATGTTTTTATTGATTTCAGAGAGAGGAAGGGAGAGGGAGAGAGAGAAACGTCAGTGATGAGAGTCACTGACCGGCTGCCTCCTGCAGGCCCCCGACTGGGGATCGAGCCGCATCCTGGGCCTGACCGGGAATTGAACCCCGATCGCCTGGTTCCTGGGCTGACGCTCAACCGCTGAGCCACGCCGGCCGGGTGCATACCCTTAACGTTCTCTGCTCCTAGTTTTATTTGGTTTTCTTTCTAAATCTCAGCGTTTACCTTCATGCTTTCACACATACTTCTACGTCTAGTAACTGATTAATGAGATTTAAATGGATTTTTGTCTCAGTTACGGCCGATGGGGACGCCTCTGTCCTGTGCCCCGTCCTGAGCATCCTGGGTGGCGAGTTTTCCCCGAGGCTCAGGCTTTGTCCCCGGTGTACTTCCCGCCTCGTCCGCGCTCACACTGGACTGTCCTCACGAGCGGTGGCCTTCCTCGCTCACCGAGGCTCGGCCGGTACCGTGGTTCCTCATTTCCTTTGTGCTTGAGGCCAATGTCTGAAAGGAGGAGACGAACCCGCCTTCCCCTCTGCCCTCGGAAAACCGCTTCAGTGGTTAGCCCCGGCCGCTGGCCCAGTGGGTGGAGCGCTGTCCTGTGCCCCGAGGGCGTGTGCTTGGTCCCGGTAGGGGCGTGGGCGGGGGGCGGCCTCTCGGTGTTTCTCTCTCTCTCTCTCTCTAAAATCAATCAAAGAACATATCCTTGAGTAAGGATTAAAATAAAACCTGCTTTAATTTTTATGGACATTGGCATTTCGTTGATTAGCAGTGCGGCGGGCTATAGGAATGAATTCTAAGTGCGAATTCGTAGCACATCCAGTGCAAACGCCCAGCGCAGTCCGGCGGGGCTCTCGGTGTGTCCCGTGTGTGAGTCCCGCACTCTGACCTCCCCGCTCCGGTAGACCACTCCGGATGTCCCCCCAGGCCACCCCAGTACCTGTCACACGTGCGGGTTCACTCGATGCAGCCTCTATAAACACAGCCACACGAGGATTTGTCACAGCGACGAGACCTCCCTTGAATGAATTAAACACAGTTTTCTAGCTGAAACTTAACATAATTATGTGTATGACAACCTCAAGGACACTCAAAGGGCTGCCTCCATCCTTGCTGGGAGCGCGTGAGGCCTGAGAAGTGTTTCCGCATGTGGCCCTGGCTCCCCTTCCCCGTCCTGACTCTCAGACCCACGCTGGGCCTCCCCGCACGGCCCGATGTGACTGTTCCGTGAGGTCACAGCGGGTCAGCCCGTCCTGCTCTGTGAGGTCACAGTGGGTCACCCACTCTGCTCTGTGAGGTCACAGCGGGTCAGCCCGTCCTGCTCTGTGAGGTCACAGTGGATCACCCTGCCCTGCTCTGTGAGGTCACAGCGGGTCAGCCCGCCCTGCTCTGTGAGGTCACAGTGGATCACCCCGCCCTGCTCTGTGAGGTCACAGTGGGTTAGCCCATCCTGCTCTGTGATGTCACAGTGGGTCAGCCCGTCCTGCTCTGTGAGGTCACAGTGGGTTGGCCCGTCCTGCTCTGTGAGGTCACAGTGGGTTGGCCCGTCCTGGGCTCTTCCCTCTGCCGTGCCCCAGGGCTTCCCTGGTCGGAGCTGTGCTAACAGCCTGCAAACCCTGCTCCTCTGGAAGCCAGGCAGTAACCAGCTTTACCTCAAAGCCTGGAGAGCTTCTCACGATTTCTTCTCTAGAAAATAAGAGCTTTGCACTTTTAAGTTGAACATGACGCTGGGAAGCAGGTTGGAGGCCTAGGAAAGCTCTGCCAGGAAATTCAAAGAAGAAAAGGCAGCTGAGCCTGGCCACTCACTGGCCAACGGTCCCTGAGGCCCTGTCAGTGAGGCCCATGTGCCCACAGCAGACGCAGTTGGCTCTAGAAACGCCTCTACCCTCATGCCCCCGAGTCAGGGCCTGCCTTGCACTCAGGCCTGGCCTGGGCACTGCCCGGAATGCCTGCCTCCCTGGAGCACCTTTCCTTGGCGAAGCTTCCTTTAGAGGGAGGACACCTTCAGGTACGGCTTGATCAGGCACGACAGCCACTCCCTTCTGCACGTGACCCTTTGCGTTGTTGGCCAACTACCCCATTCACAGTGGAGACCACATAGGCCACTCTCCACCTGCCAACCTGCCATCATAAGTAAAGGAGATGACCCTCAGTGGTGCGGGTGGGCCTCGCCCAATCAGTGGAGGGTTTCCCAGAAAAGAAGAATTCTGCCTTAGGACTGCAACATCACCTCCGGCCTCAGTTTCCAGCCTGCTCACACGCCCAGTGAATTTCAGACCTGCCAGCCCCATAACGGTGAGCTGATCCCTTAAAATAAACGATATGCACCACCTGTAAGCTCCGCTTCTCTGAAGAACTCAGGCTGCCTCAGTGGCCACCGCGGCTTCTCTCCTGTGACTCGCCTGCACACAGCTTTACGTTTTCTAAGTGCCGATGCCTGGTCAGTTATGTCACGTGAGATGACTTCCCCCTGCTGTGACCCACCTTTAATGCTATCGTTTTGATGAACTGTCTTTCATTGTAGTGTGTGTGTGCATGCGTGCGTGCTTGTGCGTGCATGCATGTGTGCATATGTGTGCATGTGTGTGTGCATGCGTGTGTGTTCAGGAACCTTGGCCTTGAGTCCTACAGATAATCTCCCATGTTTTCTTTTCAAAGGTTTCCCCCGTTTCCCCTCAGCACTCGGGTCTTCTATCCAGTAGAAATGGATTTGCGTGTACCGTGTGCTGTGTGCTGTGTGCTGTGTGTGTGGGGGGGTGCTGGGTGCAGCCCCCACGGGGTGTCACTGACAGCTCACTGCGTCAGAGCTGGTCCGAGTGGAGACTGCTCGCCTGAGTTTCTAGCCGGAATCCACGCTCCTCGGAGCGCAGCCCAGTGGGGTCAGGATATTGGAAAACACTACCCAGCAGAGGATATTAGATTCTGCAGTTTGGCTTCTTAAAGGAGATTTATTCAAGCCTATAAAGTATTTATGCTGGAGTTCCGACGTGACATGATTAGAGACTCTGCCCAACACGGCGGCGCTTACCTCGGGGGTGTGCCGTCCCCGTCAGCGCCGGCCCCAGGCGTCCCAGCGAGGACACGGGGCCTGAGCGCCCGCTCCGCACACCCCTTCCCGCCCCGCCTGCCGGCGGCACCGGCTGAGAACAGAGGCAGCCTGTTCCTGCCGTGAAATACTTCAGCCGAGCTCCAGCCCCGCGCTCCGCAGGATGCACCAGGGTTCAGATTTGTTTTATTTTTTGTGCATGAACACTCGTTCCCGCGACAGTTACAGAATAATTCATCCGTCCCCCACTGCTCTGGGCTCTGCCCTGCTGTGTGCTTGGCTGGTACGGATCGGATGCCGGGCGCTGTGTGGAAATAGTCTCAAGCCTGGGTCTTGCTCTTCTCCGGAGAAGCTTCCCGAGTTTCCAGCTGGAGCCACAGGCGCTCAGGCCCCAGGATGCTCTCACTCCTCTTGAAAAATGAGGGGTGCGGCCCGGCCGGCGGGGCTCAGCGGTGGAGCATCGACCTAGGATCCTGGAGATCGAGGTTCGATTCCCGGTCAGGGCACAGGCCCGGGCTGCGGGCTCGATCCCCCGCAGGGCTGTGCAGGAGGCAGCCGATCGATGACTCTCATCATTGATGTTTCTCTCTCTCCCTCTCCCTTCTCTCTGAAAAATAAAATATATAAAAAAAGTGAGAGGTGTGGAGGGGGGCTCCGGTCCGTGGGAGGGCTCAGCTCTTCCTCCCTCCCCGGGGCTGGGGCAGGACGGGGCTTCTGCCTCCTGATTTTAGTGTCACTTTGGAGAAGGGACATCCTGCCTCCCGTGGGCGTGGCACACCTCCCAAGGTCACTGTGTCGTTCTGTGGTCCTGCATGTATGTTCTTTTTAAAAAAATGAACAGTCTTTATTTTTCAGACTTGACGGAAAAATTGAGCGGATAGTGCGCAGAGCTCCTGCCCACACCCCTCGGCCCGGTTTTTCCTGTTTTCATCCTGCATTAGGCGCCGCGTTTGTAACAGCCGCTGAGCCAACGTGGATACATTGTAACTAACCGAGTGCTCGGGGCCCGCAAGGTTCGCTCTGTGCATGCCGTGGGTTTGGACAGATGTCTACAAACATGTGCCCCCCAAACATGTACCCCCTCAAACACGTACCCCCAAATATGTGCCCCCCAAACATGTACCCCCTCAAACATGTACCCCCAAACATGTACCCCCCAAACATGTACCCCCTCAAACATGTACCCCCCAAACATGTACCCCCCAAACATGTACCCCCCAAACATGTACCCCCCAAGCATGTACCTCCCAAACATGTGCCCCCCAAACATGTGCCCCCCATTAGGCTCATACAGGGTAGTTTCACTGCCCTGAAAATCCTCTGTCCCCCGCCCGGTCATCCTTCCCCAGCCCCTGCATCCCCTGAGTTATTTTGACCGTCCGTCCGTGTTCCGGGGTGTCCCGAGCTGAGGGGCGCGGCCTGTGGCGGTCGCAGCGTCTCCGTCCTTCGCGCTGCTGAGTTAGTTTTTCTCTACGCGCTGAACAGGGCAGAGGGGAGCCCGGGCCCGGCCCTGGGGTGAGCGCCTGGGTTCTCAGCACGAAGCACGGTGTCCGTCAGCTGCATGGACTTTACGACGATGTCCGGCCCTCCCTTCCTAACCTAACGTTCGTGTTTCACTAGTTTTCTCTGTCGGCCTGTCTGTCGGTCTCGCTCGAGGAGCCTCCTATGAGAAAGAAGGCAGCAGGGGGAAGCGGGGTCCTCCGGGTCCCTGGCTGTAGTGACCTGGCCCCTGAGGCTGCTGTCACCCCTGAAAGTCGCTGTCGCGTAACGAGGTCCCGGCCACCTTCCCCTAAGCATTGTTATTCAGGGTGGGCGCTGAATTTCATCAAATGCCGTCTTTGTATCTATTTAGGGGAGAACATATGTTCTTTTCATTCTGTTCCTTCTGTGAGTCGGGACAATAGGCTCTTCTTTTTTTACCGGTTTGACTAATTTTGATGATCTTTTCGTACTCCGCTGGCATTTCCCATGGCATGATAAATTCAGAGTCCACAGGGTTTCATTATTTAGATTGGTATGAATGACCCGCTCCTTGACTCACCCCCGCTCTCGGGCTCGTTGGCAGAAGAGGGGGACTGAGAACCGGCCCCGTCTCGCTGCCGACGGGGGGCAGGCCGCCCGCAGCCGGTCCCGGGGGACAGACCCACGTGGCGCGGCCTTGGGGCTGCGCGTGAGCTGCTGGCATCCTTTCTGTGCGTCCTTCCGCGTGCATTTACTATGTCAGTCCGTGTGCATTTCTGTGTCAGTCCGTGTGCATTTCTGTGTCCGTCCGCGTGCGTTTCTATGTCTGTCCGTGTGCATTTCTATGTCAGATCGCTTTATAATTTTCTCTCCTCACAGTTCTTGTCCAGCTTGGGGTCCGAGTTGGCTGTATATTCTTCTTTCTTAAATAAAAAAAGCACATACAGTAAAACAAACTTTTATTGCCTAGAACTACGAGTTTTGACAAATGGACAGTCGTTAAGCATGTTGATGAAGACACAGGGCAGTTGGACCGTTGTCACCTCCCCCAGTTCCTCCTGCTGTCCTGCCATCAGCCCCCCCGGCCTGCAGCCCTGGGCGCCCCCGGCCTGCTCTCCCTCCCGGCATGTCACAGACGCGGCACGACACGCGTGCCTCCTGAGCCGGGCGTCACGGCTGAGCAGCATGGCTCGCGCCACCCCTTCGCCCGTGTGAATCGAGGCCTGGTCGGAGCCTACGCCGCGGTGCGTGGCTGTGCTCGGCGAGATGGCCGCTCCGCGTTCCTGCAGGGTCCCAGGGCCTGGGCCACGCTGGGGACGTTGCCTCCGTCTGGGCACCCCTGTCCGCTCGCCTGTTGGAGGACAGCTGGGTGGGGCGGCCATGGGTGCTGATCCGCAGGTTTTTGTGAGACTGTGAATTGTGATTTCTTGGTCCGCCCAGGGAGGAGCTTGCTGGGTCACTGGGTGACGACTGAACTTCACAGGAGCCGCCTCCTGCCCGCTGCCCGCTGCCCGCTGCCCGCTGCCCGCTGCCCCGGCCGTGAGGGGGCCGTGTGGCCGCTGCGCTGGGTCCTCACGGCCGCGGGGATTGTGGTGGTTGGTGGCGGTCCTGTCTCAGTGTGAGCAATGCTGGCGGCTGGGAGGTGGCACCACCTGTGGCTTTAGTCTGCGTGTCCCTAGTGACAGGTAATGCCGAGCCCCTTTCCTGTGCCCATTTGCCGCCCAGACATCTCTGGCGAAACATCTGCTTTTTTTTTTTTTAATATAGCTTTATTGATTTCAGAGAGAGGAAAGGAGAGGGGCGAGAGAGACAGAAACATCAATGATGAGAGAGTCATTGATCGAGCCCGCAACCCGGGCATGTGCCCTGACCGGGAATCGAACCCTGATCGCCTGGATCCTAGGTCAACGCTCAACTGCTGAGCCACGCCCGGCCGGGCTCTGTTTTTGTTTTTAACTCTCACCCGAGGATGTTTTTCCCATTGCTTTTTAGAGAGAGAGGGAGGTGGGGAGGGAGAGAGAGAGAAACGTCGACGTGAGAGACACATCGATTGGCTGCCTCCCGCACGAGCCCGAACCCCGGCAGGGGACCGAGCCTGCAGCCCAGGTACGTGCCCTTGGCCGGAATCGAACCTGAGACCCTTCAGTCTGTGGGCCGACGCTCTAGCCACTGAGCCCACCAGTCAGGGCTCTGCTTAACTTCTTGTCTATTTTTGTCATCTTGGTGTCGTCTTATTGCTGAGTTACGGTAGCTCTTCATTCATCTCCAACAACAGCCGTCTGTGAGTTATGCGACTTGCAAAGATTTTCTCCGAGTCTGGCTCGGCCTCGCATTCTCCGTTTGTGTCTCGCCCGAAGTGAACGTTTTTCATTCTCGTGAGCCTGATGGAGGCGGCTTTTCCTGGTGTGGGCCCTGCTCTTGGTGTTGGGCCTAAAAATTCCTCACCTCACCCAGGTTCCCAGAGACATTCTCTGCTCTCTTTGAGGGAAGCTTCGTAGTTCACACTGAAGCCTACGATCTGCTTTGAGCTAAATGCTGTGAAAGGCGCAGGCGTGGGCCAAGCCCCCTCTCTCTCCCGCCTGTGCTTGTCCAGTGATGGGACCGTGACCCTTTATCCGTCCAGTCGCCTTTGGCCTTGGTCCAAAATCAACTCACCGCACTCACGCGGGTCTGTTTTTGGACCCTGTTCTGTTTTGTTGATCTGAGCACCAGCCCGCTTGACAGCACCACACTGTCTCCATCACTGTGGTTTTATAGCGAGTCTTAAAAATTTATCTTTATTGTCGAAAGTATTACAGACCCCCCCCCCCAGCTCCCTCAAGCTAAGATCTGGAAACAGCCCAAGTGCCCAGCAGCAGGTGAGTGGATAAAAAGCTGTGGGACATTCACACCGTGGAATACTACGCAGCTGTGAAAAGGAGGGTCTCGTACCCTTCAGACGGCGTGGAGGGACCTGGGGAGGACTGTGCCGAGTGAGATAAGCCAGGCGGAGTGATCTGGAAATCAGTGAGACTCTCAACTTTGCCACCCCCACAATTGTTTTTAGTTCCTTTGACATTTCATATTCTAAATTTCAAATACTTATTGGATTTTATTTATTTGGTATAGTAAGTTCTCATAAATTAAAAAACCCACAGTAATTGTGGATTTGGGACACGCTCCCGCAGGCTCACGGTTTTTGTTTTTCCTGGTGTCTCCTCTGTACCACCTGCAGTTCCTTTTTAGTCGCCGATGAAAGCTCTTTGCCTTAAATTCTGTCCCCTCTGTCTTGCTACATCCCTTCCTGTTTCACTTGTAGTTAGATTCCATCCCTTTACTTTCAACTAATTATAGAAACATTGAACTGTTGGTTCTTCAGAGAGCGAGCGCACCTCCCCCCTCTCCGTGGCTCCCCCCCTCCGTGGCTCCCCCCCTCCGTGGCTCTCCCCTCTCCGTGGCTCTCCCCTCTCCGTGGCTCCCCCCTCTCCGTGGCTCCCCCCTCTCCGTGGCTCTCCCCTCTCTGTGGCTCTCCCCCTCTCCGTGGCTCTCCCCTCTCTGTGGCTCTCCCCCTCTCCGTGGCTCTCCCCTCTCCGTGGCTCTCCCCCTCTCCGTGGCTCCCCCCTCTCCGTGGCTCTCCCCTCTCTGTGGCTCTCCCCCTCTCTGTGGCTCTCCCCCTCTCCGTGGCTCTCCCCTCTCTGTGGCTCTCCCCCTCTCCGTGGCTCCCCCCTCTCCGTGGCTCTCCCCTCTCCGTGGCTCTCCCCCCTCCGTGGCTCTCCCTGTCCCCACCTGCCTGTGGGTGGAACCTCGCATGAGCAGGGCGCGGCGGGGGGCCGGCCGCCCAGGTGCCTCGGGCAGGGATGGGAGCCTGCGCCCCTCCGGCCCGCAGGACGACGCCTGGCCGCTGAGCCTGCACTGAGGGCTCGTCCCTCGCTCGCTCTCACAGCCGCCGCCCTGGTCCCGGTCCAGGCAGAGGCCTCTGGGCGCCTTTCCCCTGGTCCCTGTTCCTTTCTCATCAAAAACGGCCCCTCCTCCCCCCAGTGGTGTCTCAGGTGAAACTTGCTAAGCTCCTTGACATTCTTAAAACAGTAAAACATTAAAATGCCTCTGAGTTTGCATCAACCTCGTGGGTCTTGAAAAGAAAATGACCGTGTCCCGCACAGAGCTCCCGGGTCTGGGACTGGGTGTGAGGACACCGAGGGCACACTGGAGCCGCCCCCCGCCTCACACTCACTTGTGCTGGGGCCGGAAAGACCCAGGTTTGAGGGCAGCTCTGCCTCCCGCTCTGTGTCCTTCGGTGTCTGACTTCACCTCCTGGGTCTCGGTTTTCCCATTAAACAGTAATAAAGGGTGTTCTCAGGTCTGCACCAGAGGACAGTTAGGAGAAAATGAAAAGCCAGTGAGAAACAGCTGTGTGGCCCGGCCGCGGGGGCTCAGCGGGTGAGCACCGACCTAGGATCCAGGAGGTCGGGGTTCGATTCAGGTCGGGGCTCAGGCCCGGGCTGCGGGCTCCTCGATCCCCAGCAGGGGGCGAGCAGGAGGCAGCCGATCAGTGACTCTCACCATTGATGTTTCTCTCTCTCTCCCTCTCCCTTCCTCTCTCTGAAATCAATAAAGACATATTTTATTTTTTTCTATTTAAAAAAAAAATTTTTTTATATCTTTATTGATTTCAGAGAGAGGAAAGGAGAGAGAGAGAGAGAGGAACATCAGTGATGACAGAGTCATTGATCGAGCCCACGACCTGGGCCTGTGCCCTGACCAGGAATCGAACCCTGATCGCCTGGATCCCAGGTCGATGCTCAACTGCTGAGCCACGCCCGGCCGGGCAATAAAGACATATTTTAAAAAAACATGCTTGTGAGTGTGCTTTCTTTATTAACACCACTAATAATTATTATTGCCTTCGTTCCTCTTAGGCGTCTATCTGGAGCCCGCTGTGCGGCCTCCCCGTGCGCGATGCCGGAGGAAGGAGCTGGGGTGACGTCGCCAACTTGCAAACTTGATGATGTTCTTGCAGACTTGTTTTCCTGGAAACAGAATCACTATTAAGTAGCTGGGACATGGCAATAATACATTTTAATGAAAATCTAATTAATTTGAAATGATTGCTTTGTTGCAAGTAGAAGGGAAAAATCATTAAAAATTGGCAAATGGAGAGAAAAAATGCTTTTATTGACATGCACAGGAGAGACACATCGAGGCAATGAATAATTCTGAAATAAGAAGACATAAAGCTTGAGTTGGTGAAGTTGTTTCTTTAATTTGGAGGGCTGTTTCCCCAATAAAAGGAAAGAGCCAGGCTCCACAGCTTGTGCAAATAAGTAGGGAAGTGAAAGTCGGCTTTTCCCCTTTAAAACTGCATTCTGATGGGTTGAACAGCCTGGGTTCACCCGGGGCTTCAAGTGGTTGGTTTGGTCCCTGCAGTTCTTGTAGGAAATCCCACAGCTCAGGCCAGGAGCTCAGCGAGGTCACTACAGCGGGTTCTGCTGTGGCCCAGGCGCGCCGGCCGGGCCACGTCCCTGTTCAGACGCCCGCAGGGCCCCCGGGTTGCCTCGCGGGTCCAGGGGGGTAGACAAGAGGGGCACCTTGGCGAGTGAGAGGCAGGTGGGCAGCCGGGGGAGCTGGCTCTGGCCTGGCTTGGCCACGTGCGCACCTCTCATCCGTGGTGTAAATACTTCTCCCAGCCCCGTGGGCCACACGGCCTCGCTCCGTCCCAAGTGCTCGCTGAAGCAGGCCCCGGTTCAAGGGAGGGGACTCAGCTCCGCCCCTCGGGGGGGAGAACAGGCTCCAAGGAGCCTTTGGGGTGGAGGACATTACTAGGGCTGTCGCTGAAAAATGCGTTCTGCCGGGTGACCCTCCTTCCAGAGAACTCTTTAAACGCATACAAACGGGCAGTAGACGGCAGGCTTCGCAGTAGATGTGGGAGCTACGAAGGTCCAGTCGCAGACAGACACCCGTGTGGCAGGGTCCAGCTGGGTGCACGAGCTGGGTGCACATAAATAAATCGGGAAATCCGACTTTCATTGCGGCCTGTCCCCAGCTGACAAAGGACAAGCATTTCCCCCTCAGATGTTGGCGGGTCGGCCCACGGACCGGAGGGTCTCGGGCGTGATTCCTGGTCAAGGGCATGTACCTGGGCTGCAGGTTCGACCCCAGGCCCCAGTCGATGTCTCTCTCACATCGATGCTTCTCTCTCTCTCCTCCTCCCTCCCTCCCACTCTCTCTAAAAATCAATGGGAAA
Organism: Miniopterus natalensis; assembly: GCF_054644295.1. Lineage (NCBI taxonomy): Eukaryota > Metazoa > Chordata > Mammalia > Chiroptera > Miniopteridae > Miniopterus > Miniopterus natalensis. Next base: position 185,856,189 of record NC_142082.1, read on the forward strand.
AATATCCTCGGGTAACAATTAACAACAACAAGACGGTACAGCTTAATAAATTTAACTCCACTTGAATTTAACAGGAAAAAAAAAAAGATGTAAAATGGAAGCACTTGCTGAGCTGTGCACCATTTTTTTAAGCCATAAGAAATATTCGTTCCTAAATCATCTCTCTAAAAATAAGGAAATAAATCACAAAAACCATTAGAAACCCAGAGTCATCACTTCTTAAGATACTTTTTTTTTTTTCTTCAATTTTCGACAGCGAGGACTAGCTCCCCGCCTGGGACAACCCGGTGACCTGGGTGCTGCCCCTTCACGCTAGTAGCCGCCCCGTCGCCCCATCGCCCCGTCGCCCGGGTTCTGCTGCTGTTTTGTGTCGTCAGAGTGTGTGGCGCGGTCGCCCCAGTGCCAGCACGGCCCCTCGCGGGACCGAAGGTCTTGTTCTGTGCCGACCAGGGCTCGGAGCTGCCGCTCCGGGCGGTGCGCAGGCGGGTCTGTAACGGGCGCTCGCTCCCCCCTGCGGGTCCTTACTCCGTGTTGCGTTTTATCTGCACCCTTTTTAAAAGGAGGGGCTCGTAGGGGTTTGACTCTCAAGCCCTTCGGTGTCTGAAATGTTCACCTTTGTCCTGTGGTCGCCTCCACCTGGGTCGACTGTTCCCGGGTCCGCAGGCTCGTCAGTACCGGGCGAAGCTGCCGGCTCCAGCCTGGGAGTGACCGTGAGGCCTGCGGCCGACCCTTCTTGTCCCCACCTCATCCGGGCCGGCTGGCCCCCTCCTGCCCGCACCCTGAGGGAGGTGGTGCCCCTTCCGGGGGCGCGTGGGGGTTCGGTGGGGGAGGTGGTGCCTTCCACTGGGGTTCGGGGTTCCCCGTGGTGGAGAGCAGCTGGGCAGAGGGCAGGCCCGGGGCCGCTGTCCGTGGTGCTGATTCTGGGCCGGGCAGGGAGAGGACGCGTCCGGAGTGTCCAGGGCCCAGAGCTAAGCTCTGGCCATTGCACGGTCTGTCCCCAGCTGACAAAGGACAGCTCCAGAAAGGGTCGTATGGAATTTGGGACCGTGGCTCCCAGCCTTGCCTGGCCTGTCGTTGTCAACGGCATGTCTCTGTGGGGTCCTCTGGGTGCTGTGGAGACTGAGCCTGAACAGGCCTCGGGGGTTCAAGATCCTCTTGACACCTTGCGGCCTCTGGGGTGGATGTGCGACTTCTCTCCACACTTCTCCATGCCTCAGTTTCCTCCTTTGTTAGATGAAACCATCGTAACCCCCAGGGAAAGGGCGGTGTGGGCACCGAACGGGTGCTTACACGTGGATGCCGACCATATCCAGGGGCCGAGGAGAGGCACCCGCTGGGCTCCATCTCTATGGGTTGTCGTCGTGGTTACCATGGCAAGGTTCGGAAGCTCCGTCACCGGCATTGTCACTCCAGGCCCTGCCCTGGGCCCCTGCCTGTCCCAGAGGGGACCCCGGGAGTGGCTGCTCCCTCACTGCTCCCTCCCGCCCTCCCCGCCTGAGCTCAGATGTGGGATTTTCAGGCCGACCCTTCCTGGGGCCCCTCTCTCCGGCTGGACCTGGGTGCCGGCCATTCTCTGGGGCCGCCCGCAGCCCTGCTGTCCCTGGGCTCCATGCCTCTCTGAGTGGTGCCCTCCTGGCACCTTTGGTCTAAGGAACCTCCCACCCTGGGCAGCTGTGTGCCCGTTGTTTCTTGGACGCTTCCCATTGAGGCTCCAGCTCTTACCACTGAGTTCACAGCCGAGCGAATGACCACGGCCCTCGTGCCCAGCACCCCCACCAGCTACTGTGCCCTTCTGGCTATTTGAAGTGATTTTTACTAAGTGTCTCTAACCAGCTGCCGTAAAATAACGGAAGGAAAGAGTTCTCATTAAAAGGAGTTTATTTGGTTGTAAAGGCGGGGCTGCCGACTGCCCTGAATGCCAGGGAGTGAGGCTGTTTATCACCTCGACAGAGAGCCGCTGTGACCAAGGCTACATGACATCCAGGCCAGGCCACCAGGAGAGGACAGTCCTGGGACTTCTACAGCCAGTGAGGGGCCTTGTCTGCTGGCGGCGGGGAAAGAGCCCAGGACCGTTGAGGAGGGCTGCCCGGACCACCCTGCGTGCCCAGGGCTCTGGGTGGGGCCTGGCCTGGCCACAGGCTCGGGGACTATGGGCTGGTGCTGTCACCCGACTCCAGTGAGGAGCCTGAGGCCCAGGGACAGATGGGAGTGTACAGTCCCCTCGAATGAGGCAGGTGGTGCTGGGCCGACACCTGGGGCCAGGGACACGCCCACGATGGATGAACAAAGCCCAGGCCCGGCGCAGATAGCGCCTGCTCTGACCGTGACTGGGCCTCCCATTGCAGCCGGCTCAGATTGTCATAGGTGGAAGGACAATTTGGTGACGTTACACTGTGTTATGAGGGCTTTCCCCCCATACAGTCCATTCTCCTGACTCCTCGCCCTCGCCCTGCCAGCCTTTGCCCTTGGCCACGTCAGTTAAGGTTTTTCCTGTCTGTAAGCTCCCCATCTGGGTGGTGTGGATGCTGGATTTTCAGTGAAAAGCTTGTATTTGTGTGGGCAAATTCCAGGACGGTACCTCACGTCTGGCACCAGCTCCCGGTGGCCGTCTGGTGCTTGAGGACCCCTGGCTCCTTTGCCACCAGGACCCGGTGGGGTGCCCTTGGGCTGCATCTATTATGCGGATGAATTGGGCCTCAGGGAGCCAATGGAGAATGCATGGAGCATAACAGCTGATGGAGTTAATTGTAATTAATGGCCAAGAAGCCCTTGCAGAATTCAAAATTAATTCAAAAAGACACCGAGAAGGATGCAAAACAGGCCCAGCCGCCTTTAAATGCTTCACATTTAACCCACAATGAGCAGAAGTAGATACTCTTTGGATGGGCTTTTGGGAAAAGTAAGTGGAAATATTCTTAAAATATGCCAAAGTACAACTCGTTCCCCACCCAAGGGAGACAGAAGGACAGGCTGTGTGGGTGACTGTTAGAGGAGATGGCAAAGTTCCAGTCGGCTGGGACCAGCAGCAGACGGTCAGCAGGTTGCTTTAGGTTTGATCCCTTCAGGCAGGTTCCCGTTGTGGCCAAGCTGGACATCATCTTATTGTGAAAGGACAGACAATCTGGAGTGTAGAGGAGGGTAGGGTTGTGGGAACCTCAAATGCCTTCCCAGTGAGAAGTGTTTTAAAATCTAGGGGACGGAAAAAAGAAGATTGGACACCTGGACACCTCCTCCTGTGGTCATGGTGGGTTAAAGGCGGTCACAGAACCTTTGCTGGTCCCCCATTTAGAGGCATGACCTCTGCACCCTCCCCTTGAAAGGGGGCAGGCTCTGTGGCACTTGGCAATAGAATATAGTAGAACTGACCCTGCATCAGGGTTCAGGACAGTTGTTTTTTAAAATTATTGATTGATTGGTTTTGAGAGAGAGAGAGAAATATCAATTTGTTGTTCCACTTATTGATACATTCATTGGTTGCTTCTTGTATGTGCCCTGACTGGAGATCAAACCCACAACCTTGGCGTATCGGGACGATGCTCTATCTAATTGAGCCACCCGGCCAGGGCCAAGGCACAGCCCTTAGGAAGCTGGTAACTTTCATTTCCTGTTTCTTAAAATACTGACTTTTGGCACTAAGTTGCCATGTTGTGAGGAAGCCCAATCAGCCATGTGGAGCGCTCCCCCCTTCCCCGTGCCAGGCCCCTGGTGGTCAGTGCCGGCCGAGCTCCACCCTCCGGGCAGCACAACTCGCCAGCCCTGCGGGTGAGCTGTCTTGGGAGTGGCTCCGCCAGCTTCCTGCAGCCACCCTCACTGACCACACCCAGCCCAGACAAGCGGTTACTGCTGGGCTCTGTCCAAACGACAGATTTGTAAACAAAGTAAAAGTTCGATGATGGTTTAAACCACTTAAGCTTTGCGGTGGTTTGTTACGCAGCAAAAAAGACTCAGAAAAATAGTGACATGAGCTCTTGGAAAGCTCCTTTCTTGTTCAAACACATACAAATGTGTTAAATATAAACAAACAAATGTTATGTATTTATTTAATAAATAAAGCATCATCTTTTTCTTTTAAAACAGTACGTAGATTTAACTGAAGCTCGGGGAACTCGGCAGGTGCTAATTGGTAAGAGCGGACTCATAGCTCAGCAGTGGGGGGCAGTGCAGGCACCTGAGCCTAGACAAGCAGACACTCACCGTCGGGGCTGGCCTTTCAGTGCCTCCTTTAGGCCCTGAGTGAAGATGAGGAGACTCAGTACTTAACAAGGATGCAGGGCCCTGGCCGGGTGGCTCGTTGGTTGGCACATGCTTTGGAACTGTGTACGATGGAATCACGCTGAATTCCTGGGTGGTCTCTATGTTAGAGGATGAATTTGAGAGGCTGTAGCCCTGCCAACATGTGCCAGGGGTGACACCCTGAATGTCCCCTCCTGCACCCCACCTCCTGCCAGTGCCTCCCACTGCCTCAGTTCAACTGGGGTCCCAAGGGCCTGGCACCCTGGTGACACAGAGGTTGCTGCCAACAGCACAGAGACAGCTAGAGACGGGTCCTGGGAGTGGGCAGGAAATAGGAAAGACCAGCACACGTGTCTTCACTTCCCTGGACATGTGGTCACTCGGTGTGACCAGGTTAGGGTCGTGGCTGCTCCCCAGCTACACTGACATCGGGCGCTGTGAAGCTGCACCACACGGAGGTTTTGTCTGCACTCTCTCATGACTAAAGAAGTGGCACCTGCCACGTGTACAGCCACTCCATTTCCTCAGCTGTAGAGGGCCCAGTCAAGCCCGAGCCCATGATTCTATCATTTTTTTTTACTTTTTTCATATCGATCGACTGATTCATCCCAAATTCTCCACTGAGGACCTTCACTACGGCACCGACCCCTCTTCCAGGTCTCGGAGATGCAGCAGTGAACAAAAGTGACAGTAACCACGGCAGCCCCTTTGGAGCTGAAATTCCACCAGAGAGAGAGACAGATCGTGACAAACACACACGGTGTCAGAAAGCGAAACGTGCTAATCACATCAGGAGGGTTACAGTCCCTAAGTGTGTGCCGCCTAATTATACTGAGTGCCGTCGAGAGGAAAAAGGAGGGAGAGGCACACGGAGTGTTGGTGGCACTTTCCAATGTTGCTGCCCAGGAGGCCTCGCTGAGAAGGGACATGTTCCCAGCAGGTGCCCTGACTCCTCACCTCCCGCAGGCCCGACCTCTGCCGGGACCGCGCCCCAGGTCCTGCTCAGAGGTCACCTCGCACCCTCTCATATTCTCTCTCTCTCTTTTCTTGCTAGAGTTTTGTCACTTTATGTGTAACTTTGTAGCTTTGCGGATCCTGCCTATTGTTCATTTACTTTCTTTTCGCCAATATTGTCTCAAAAATAATTTCCTTCCTCCTATTTTCTCTGTTTAGTCTCTTCTCCTGTTTCTAACTTCCTACGTGGATATTTGTTTCACTAACTTCCCACCTTCTTATTTTCTAAAGTATTAATTACGGCTGTAAATTTCCTTTTATGCACCGATTTACCTGGGCCCTATAAGGTCTGAGATTTCATTATTCTGTCATTTCTAATTTCCGTTGTAATCTTTCTCTTTTTTCCATGATTAAAAGTGTGCTTTTTGTAGATTTTTTCAAATGTATGCAGTCTTTCTAATATCTCTGCTATTTCTAATTTAATGAACGTTTTGTCTGAAATATTGGTCTGTTTAAAACGTTTGAAATTTGTTACGACCTTTTTATGGTCTCGTATGTGCTAATTTTTGTCAACTTTCCATGTGTGTTTGGAAATAGTGTGTTTTCTCCAGTTGTCCTTATGGTTCCATTTAGAACAAGTTTGCTAATCGTACCATCCAAATATTTAGTGTATTTATTGATTTTTTTTCTGATTCATCTATTAATAGCTGCATATGATAGAAAAGAACTTCCTTTTCGGACAGAATATAGTTCTGTTGGTTTTAGCTTTACGTTTTGAAGGTCTGTTAGTACATCTATTATAGGCTATATTATTTTGAATCTATGTTACTCTTACTTGAAATAGTTATATTCCCAGCATATTTAAGTTTCTGTCATTTTATAGCGACCTTTATCTCTATGCATTTTACCTTAAATTCTAAATTGTTAGACTAGTATATACATATACATACTATAAATATAAGTAAATACATATGTATAAGTAAATATAAAAAGTAGGTATATGTAAAGAAATAGATATATTTGCACATATTTCCTATATTCCAGTTTTCTTTTGATTAATCTTCTGCTCATATATAACTTCCCATCCTTTCTTCCCTTTCTTCCATCCTTCTTGCTTTCTGAAGTTTTACAAAGTTTCTTGTAAATAGCAGAGTCTGGAGCTCTGTCATCTGTTTAAAATCCAGTTTGACCATCTTTGTCTTTTAACTAATGAGTTTGGACTATTTACATTTATTGTAATTAGTGATAAATATTGATTCATTTTTGTCATCTTTGTGCCCTTTCTGTTTCTCTTCCCCTTTCTGTTTGCCCTTTTACTATTTCTTTCTGTGTATTGCTTGAGTTTGTTTTACTCACCCATTTTCCCCACTGCTACTTTGGAGGTTTTTAAAAAAATTTTTCTAAATTGATTTGAGAGAGAGGATTGGGTAGAGACACACACACACACACACAGGGAGAGCGAGCGAGACACATCGATTGGCTGCCTCCCATATGTGCCTCAATCGGGAATCAAACCTGCAACCTAGGTATGTGCCCTGACCGGGAATCAAACCAGCACCTTCTGGTATATGGGATGATGCTCCGACCAACTGAGCCACCTGGCCGGCATGTGGATGTTTTTGCATTTTTATGTACTTTTAGTTGTTACCCTAGAAACCTTTATCTTTATACCCAACGAAGCGAAAGCAGTCAACATGTTTACCCTCTTCTCCAGAAACACAAGGGTCTTAGGAGCTTTAACTTCCAGAATTCCCCTCTCTAGTTTGGTGCTGTTTTGTCTATTTTAACAATTTTTAAATTTTACACATTTTGAAGCCCCCAAATTGGGTTTTGCTGGTGCTTTGGCCATTTAGGCTCTAAGTGGCTTATCTTTGTTTGGATTAATTTTCCTATTTTCCAGTCTCTCTCCTCACATTTCTTCCAGTATCTCTTGGTTGCTTCTGGACACGGTTTTACTTCTGTTGGAAGTAGATTCTTAAGATCAATTGACAGCAAATTACCTTAAATTATTTTATTCCCGAGAATGTCCTTATTTTACTGTCACTGCTTGATGCTAGTTTCCCGAGACTCGGTTCTTTTATCCCGTGGAGCGCTGAGGGCGCCGCGCCCTCGTTCGGCATCCTCTGGGCTGCAGAGAAATCAGCCCTCCGTCTCGCGGTGGCCACTGCGTGGGGAGCGTGTGTTTTCCTTTTCTCTGCTTTTTGTCTGCTATCATCCTCGCTTGTTCTGTAGTTTAACTGTGATGTATTTGAACGTAGGTTTCTTTTTAAAAAAATGTATTTTCATAGTGTTCTGTTAAGCTGTCCGAGTCTGAGGATTAGTGTCTCTCTTCTGTTTCTGATAAACGCCGCCTCTGTCTCCCCACCAACTCCGCTGAGAGTTCTGGCGAGAGGCACCCTGTCCTCACTGTGTCGCCCCGTCTCTCGCCCGCCGCACCCCTTCCTTCTACCTTCCAGCTCCACGATTGTCTCATCCGCGTGCACGACCTGCTGTACCCAGTCCATTACGGTTTTTACTCCAACTATTATGTCTTTTATTATTTCATTTCTGGAACTTCTACTTAGTCGTTTTTAAGTCTGTAGCATCCTTTCCTACAATCGCTTGTACTCTGTGCGTATTTAAAATGTTATTTCTTAAAGCCTACTTCCCACACTTGTTTTTAGTCCCCAGCTTGTAAACACGGGGTGGTGGGGCCTTCGTGGCCCGGGTCTGCTCGCTCTCAGGCACGTGACCTGCCCTTTGATGATTTTGTAATTTTTGACCGCGGCTCGTATTTTTTTCATAATGTTACCAGTGGAAATTCTTTGAGGCTGGGGTTAGAGGTGCAGCCGGTGGAAGACACTGTGCATTCGGCTCTGCTAGGGACCTGGGGTTGCTACCAACTCAGGGGAGGACAACTAACTGTAAAATAATTCTCGCTTGAGGACTTTTTTCTTCTGGACGCATTGGATGCATTCAGGCTGCTAAACCACATGAGGGCGGGTGTGGGGTTCCAGATGACTGGGGGAGGTTTTCACTCTCCATCTGCTCAGCACCGGATTTGAGCCAAGATGGCTCTTCATTCTCTTTTTCTGAGGTCTTTCCAGGTCGCCGAGACATGGGAACAGGGCTGTGTGGGCTCCCTTACGGACACCCCTCCACATGCTGCCTGGCCTTGTCCCCTGTCCCAGGCCTGTGCAGCTGTCAGGCCAGAAGGTCCGGACCCTTGGGGGTCCGTAGACACAGGGAGCGCAGGACGAGCCGGGGTCCCGTCCCCTCCCCACGCCCACGCCCACGCCCACGCCCGCGCGGTGTCAGGCTCTGAGGGCCTGTCTCTCCTGACCCCTCGGCAACACGTTTCCAAGGGGTTTTTGGAACAATGTTTTATTAGGCGCGTCCAGTTATCAGAAGCGTTCTCCTAACTGTGTGTTCTTCCTTTGCTTTATTGCCGGTTCCCCTTGGCTCTGGGTCTCCCCCTCCGTTCCGCCTCTGAGCTCTGCACTTGGCGAAATCTCCGCGGAGCGTTTAGTGTTGTTACAATGTTGCCTGCCTGCCCTCAGCGCTCTGCGCAGGCGCGGCCCCGCCCCCTCAGCTCCGCCCCTGCGGGTGAGGCTCCCACGCGCTTCTCAGGGCTCCTGACGCACACAGAGCCCCCCGCATGTCACACCTCGGGCCCCACAGACGGCACCTGGGTGAGGCAGTGGAAGGGAAAAGCTGGCATTTTATTATTTGTTTGTTTGTTTATTTAAATATGTCTTTATTGATTTCAGACAGAGGAAAGGAGAGGGGGAGAGAGAGACAGAAACATCAATGATGAGAGAGTCATTGATCGAGCCCGCAACCCGGGCATGTGCCCTGACCGGGAATCGAACCCCGATCGCCTGAATCCCAGGTGGACGCTCAACCGCTGAGCCACGCCCGGCTGGGCGGCATTTTATTATTTAAAAAATATATGCTTATTGATGTGAGAGAGGGGGAAGGGAGAGGGAGAGAGAGAGAAAATCAGTGATGAGAATCACTGATCGGCTGCCTCCCGCTCACCCCCGACTGGGATCGAGCCCACAACCCAGGCATCTGCCCTGACGGGGAACCGAACTGTGACCTCCTGGTTCCTGGGTCGATGCTCAACCACCGGGCCACGCCGGCCGGGCTCAAGCTGGCATTTTAAATCTGTTCTTTCGAGGCAGAGTGGAGGCTGGTGTTGGTGGCGCGGGGCTTGGAGACAGGGGTCCTTGACTCGGTTTCATGAAATCACGTGAATTAATTACTGGCTGAGCTTCTGGCCCGGCCACGTTGGCATGAAAATAACCCATCATGTTCGTGGATGCCAAGAAGGGTGGCTGGGAACGGGAGGCACTTTCCTGAGCAGCTGGTGCTTGGAACGGACGTGCCGACCTGGGTCCGCTCATGTCCAGCAGCAAGTGACGTGGGGGCCACGTGAGTCGCTCATGGTCAGGGTTCCTGGTCTGTCCTCTCTGCAGACCGGGCCCCCTGAGGGCAGAGTCCAGGCGTCCGAGGGCCCCGTGGAGCTTGCTCAAGGTACGAGGCAGTGCATTTTGTTAAATGTACACTCTGGTTTTCTTAGAATAGACTGTCTGACCTTCCGGCTGCTAAGGAGCTCATTAGCCCTCTCCTGCCCATTCCTCGGTCCACGCACACGCACACGCACACGCACACGCTGAGCACACTGTGAGATGCTCAGCCGCCCAGAGAGGAGGTGGTGCAGGCCTGCCAAGCACGTGGGAGGGTGGCCAGGGCTCCTGGCTGGAAGGTGGTCAGGCCGACATCTTCCTCTGGACCCCCAGCCTCTCCTCCCTCCCTGCCCTGTGCCCTGTCAGCTCTGTGATGTGGGGTCCCGAGGAGAGCCACGGGGGGAGCCACCCCGCCCCCGTCATCCATCTGCATCACTCCCGCATCCTGGGAGAGGTTGGGGGAGGCGTTCGGATTTCTCATCCGACTGGCTTTCACTGGATGCCCCTTTGTGCCCAGGTCCACTCTGTGCCTGTGCCCCAGCCAGGTGTCCAAGGCTCTGCACGGTTGCCCACCTACCGGTCCAGTCTCCACGGGGGCCCTTCCCTGTCGGCTCCCACACAGGCGACAGCCGTTCACTGCTGCGGGTCTCCGAGCTGAGCTGCCCACTCCTCTGGTCTTGCTCAGGCTCTTGCTCTGGACCCCCCCCCCCCCCCGTTCTTCACGTGGAAAAAACTATTCATTTATTGAGAGTGATTCCAGCCTCCTCCAGGGAGCCTTCCATGACTGCCCCAGTTGGACGGAGCGTCTTTCTCTGAGCCCCGCTGACACCCTGTCCTTCCTCGGTAGTGGCTGTGTGTGCCGTGTGTTCCCTGCTCACCTGTGTCCTCACCTGGGGGGCCCTGGAGGGTGGGAGCTGGGCTGTGTCCCAGGGCTGCTGGGGGACAGGCACCCGGCCCACCCTGCTCACCGGAGGGAGAATGGCTCGTGCTGTTCAGAAGGGCCGGAGGTGGGGATGCTGGAAGGAGTCCCCACGATGCCGCCCCCTCCCTCTGAGCCGGTTTCCCGGGCCGGAGCCCTGGGGAGCAGCGGGGGCAGCGGGGAGCGGGCCTCTCCGCGCCGGGGCTCGCGCCTGCCGGCCCGTTGCTCTGCTCCACGGCGCGGGGCTCGGGGACGATATTTATTTGTCTCATAACCGCAGGAATGGGATCCTGTTTCCTCCCTCCCGTTTATGAGTGAAACGTCCTCTTAGGTTGTTCAAAGAAGCAAGTTTTAGACCATTAACGTTTTTTATCTTACCTTTTATTGGAGTTTAAATAACAAGGTGAGCCTGGAGGGCCATGCGGGTGATTACCAGGCAGTCGCTGCGTTTAGAGTCCTCGCGGGGCCCGCGGCGGGGCCGGGAGAGGAAGATGGCGGGGAGGCAGCATCCGTCCAGCCTCCCCTCGCCCTCTGACGGCCACCGGTGAGGACGGGCCGCTCCTGGCCCGCAGCGGCTGCCCAGGCTGTGAGCGCCGCGGGGAGGCGGGGGCGTCCCAGGTGGGGGCCCTGGTCTTCCTGACGGGGCAGAGGGCGGGGGGCCCTGTGCTGGCTGGTGTCAGCCCCTGGGGTTCCAATCCCAGCCTCTCAAGTGCTGACCGATGACCTGGGACAAATGCTGACCACGGTATCGCGGTGCCTTGGGAAGAGGGCTGATGCCGCCCACGGTGTGCGGAGACAGGCCAGTGCCACAGTGAATGTAAAGTCACCTTGACGTAAAAACACTACACAAACGTCAACCCCTATTGACAATGTTGCCTGGCGGCTTTTCTTATCAGCGCCAGCACTTGCTGACTGAGAGACGGCAGTGGTGGGGTTCAGGGCGCCCTGCGAGGCGCGCACAGTAAAAACCAGGGACCTTAGCTGACTCCGACTGCCGCTGTCTGCGTTTCCCCTCCTGGAAAAGCCCGGGTGTGCAGTCTTTCTGGCGATGGCACCTGCTCCGCCGCCCACTTCCTGCAGGCCCCGTGAACCCCTGTCCCGTTGCTGGAGAGCGGGGACTCTCTCGTCACCCCCCACCCCGTCCTCACTGCCCAGCTTTGAGCTCCTCGGTGGTCATCTCATGGACGGGCCCATGACGATCCCGGGAGGGCCCTGGCACGGTGAGCTCGGGCCAAGGCGCAGGAGCGCGTGGATGCCAGCGGGCGGGTGGGGACCCGCCGCAGCCAGGGGCCAGGAGAGCGGCCCGCAGGGACGGCGCTCGGCCTCGGCGAGGGGGTCGGGCGGAGGCGGGCAGGCCGGCCGTGCCTCTGGTTTCCCAGCCAGGGTTCGGGCAAGGCCACCGAGTGAGAGGAGGGCCGGGAGGAGTGAAAGCCGTTGTCGAGGAAGGCGGGGGGAGAATGAACTGGGCGAACCTGGTGGAAATTTCGGGGCAGCACTAAGACCCCACGTAAAGTCAGGGCTCAAGAGCTTACGGGGAGCCCTCAACATGGTCCCACACTTTTCCGTAGCCGCACTGTCCTGAGCAGGCCAATCATGAGGATGGACAGTTGGATAGAATCAGAGAGGTGGTTTGGCCCCGGAGAGTGATACAGCGACAGAGATGCAGGAGAGCCGAGGGTGCATCGAAGGCAGTGGCTGCAACTGAATCAGGAAAGGTCACGAACCATCGGCCGTGTGGACAACGGGCGGGACCAAGGGGGAGTGGTGGGGGAGGCAGGGTAACCCCCGCAGGAGCTGGGCGGTGGGGATCGATACACGGCATTCAGAACGGGTGTGCTTAGTGGAGGAGCGGGGGACACTGGTCTCGGGGCCGGGGGACAAGGACACCTGCCTCAGCTGGCTGCGAGGACAGGGAGCCCGGCCGTGACGGGGGCTGCGTCAGGATGACAAGGAGCCGGAATCGCCAAGAGCACGTTCAGAACCGTCAGCCCCCGGGCAGCCTTAGTGTGTGGGAACGTCCTAGGGAGACTCTGGGCTTCGGAGCCACGCAAGTTTGGGTGTAAACACCCAGATTTACTACTTATTCTGGATAAATTGTGGTGGATTTCTTTCTTTCTTTCTTTTTTTAAGAATAGTTTGTTGATTTTTAGAGAGAGAGAGAGATACGGAGAGAAACATTGATGTGAGAGCAGCATCGATCGATCCCGCAACCTGGGTGTGAGCCCCGACCGGGAATCAATCCACAGCCTCCTGGTGCCGGGGATGGTGCTCAACCGGCTGAGCCACACTGGCCCGGGCGTGGCGGATTTCTTAACATTTCCGACCTTCTGGCTCCCCGTGTGAAGTGGGTAGAGAGCTCTTCCTTCCTAATTGTTACAGACGTTAAACAGCACATACACTTATTTGGTGCCCAGTCACTACTATTTGTTCGCTTTTACCTTCCTCTTGGGGACTAGGTTTCCTCGTCTGTAAGTGTATGATCGTAAATATTTGGGCTGTCAAATGAATTAAATTAGATGATATACGACATATTTACTGGTTCATAAGAGGCACTACAGTAATTTAAAAAATTAGCGTTCACCTTTCTAAAACAGACCTTTGTTTATAAAATTGGGGTAATACGTGCTCCCATGAAAAGAAATATTTGCCTTAGTGTGCCCTCACTCAACTTCACTTTTCAAACCAGCTGGTAGGAGGGGGAGAGAGGAAAAACCCACAAGGCAATTTCCAGATCTACTCTGATAGTTGTGCTCGATCTAATTGCGATGAAATTGGATTTAATTATTGGCACTTAGAAGATGAAATTCTGCTCTATACCTGGGTGTTACATGCAGACCCAAGAACTCCAAATTCCAGCGAGCGATTAGTTCATTATGTAGACTAATTGCTTTTACAGCTATAAATTCAAGCGATCGCAGGCCTAGAGCACACACCTGTGCGCTAATTGCTTTTCTGAGAGCGGTTTCCATGGCTGCAGATGAGGCAGGCTGCCACCCACAGAAAGGATGGGACAGGTGGGTCCCCGAGACGCGCTCCAGGGAGGGCTCGTTCATGCCAGGCTCTGGCAGCCACGCGCTTCAGCACCGCAGTCTGGACGGCACCACCCTGACTCCAGGTTTCTGCACAGCCCCGAATTCCAGGGCGTTAATCGGGGCCGAAACGGATTGAAAACAACAAAAAACAAAAACTGGTGCAGACGGCGGGCCTCTGAGACTTTCCGTGGCAACCTCAGCGCCCCGTGGGAGACAAAGCCACAGTATGGAGCCGGTGCCCTGGTTCTTCTGAGTCCAAACTTTCTCTCTCCTGCCAGTGGCGACAGGTGAAACCAAGGTGTTCTTATTGGGAACGTTTTTATAAAGAAACTAATGACTGAAAACTCAGGATGCTTTAGTTAAATATGTGCATTTTAAAAAGCTTGCTTCTGCCTGAATTTGCATAATGGTCCTTTCCCACAGGCCAAAGCTACTTTTTACTGTGTAATAGACTCAGTGTTGCATTATTAACAACCATATGCAAAGCGATGACCTCAGGAGGCTCCTTCCCCCCAGCGCCCGCCTCCCTGGTCACGCGCCTGTGACCTCCGTGACAGAGTCAGCCTCCTAGCGGGGCCGGAGTGGTGTTTTTGGTCCAGGTGTCTAAGTGGAGCCTCGCTGCCTGGTGATCCCAGGGGCTGGGGGAAGAAAGGCTGAAGGATGGAGAAATGACCTTCCTTTCTGAGCCTCAAGCTCACACGAGCCCTTTCATCAGAATTTAGCAGAATTAAGGCTATTCCTTTTATTTCCTATTGTCCCCTTTCCTTTTTATTTTGAAACAATTTCAAACCTACAAAAAATGTTGCAAAAATTGTAACACTTCACTCAGGGACCCCATTCGAGCTTCACTCTTTGTCCCAACGATGTCCTTCATGGCGAGAGAGCCACTCCAGGACCTCGATAGCCTCTTGTCGTGTCTCTTGAGTACGTCTCTGGATCAGTCCTCAGTCTTTCCTTGACTTCCACGCCCTTGATATTGTCTCAGACTATGGGCAGCCTTTTGTAGAATGTCTATGAACTTGGGGTTGTCTGATATTGTGAACAGGCCCAGGTTGTGTTTCTTGGGCCAGGATATCGCATCTGTGATGTCACCTTCTCGTTACATCCTGTCAGGTGTCACATTATCAACGATGTCAACTCTCATCACTGTTGCCGTCAGCGATGGCTGTGTAACAAACAGCCCCGGCACCCAGCAGCATCGAACCACCAGTTTATGATCCTGATGGTTTCTATGAACCAGGAATTTGGGAAAGACTCAACTGGGAGTTCAGATTTGGGTTCTCTCAGGTGGTGGCAGTGAGCTGGTGGCTGGACATTTTTCTACCCCTTCTTGTGGTCTTAGGACTGTGTCATACAGGGCAGTTGGGGCTTTTCTGGAGCTGGTGGACTCCGGGCATGTGGTGGTTGACTTCCCCAGAGTGCTGGTCTAAGAAAGCAAGGTGGATGGATGTGCTTGAGGTGTTTATCATCTGGCTTCAAGTGTCACTTCCGCCATACCCTGTGAGCCAAGGTGGTCACATAGAACAATCCACATTCAAAGGGAGGGGATAGAGGATAGTCAAGGTCATGTGAGAAAGGCAGGTAGGGTGGAGATATTGTTAAAGGCAACTTTGGAAAATATAATCTGTCACAATTATTTGATTAAGACAGTGTCTGCTAGGTTTCTTTCCTATAAGTTTTTTTTTTTTTTTTTTTGGTAACATAAGTATTCTGCGGGGAGATACTATGAGACTATATTAAACACTTTCACACTTAGTTTTAGCATGCATCGATATTTCTTGCTTGAATTGCTTATGACTGTGTAGGTTGATAAATGGCAGTGCTCTAACTTTATCATTCTTTCTATATTCATTTTTTTTGGCGTCCTCCTGTAAGAAAGACATTACCCTGCTCCTTATTAGGTAATTGATTAATTAATATCAGTATAATAGATACCGACGCATACTTGGTATATACTGATTACAGGGGCTCAGAGTCCGGGTGCTATTCAAAGATCTCACCATCAAAATTTACTTTGATGTTGACATGGTCCCACATTTGGCCGGTGGGAGCCCCTTCCCGCTGGCTTTTGTGTCTTTTTCAGCAGCTTGATTGAAGTATAATCAAATATCACAAAATAAAGGCGCTACGACCATCCATGTACACGTCTTTGCAGGGGCACATGCTGGCACGATCTTTTGGGCAAATACCTAGGAGTGGAATGATAGGATCGTATGGTCAGTTTGAACTCAGCATTTTCAGAAACCGCCAGGCTCTCTCCGTAGTTTCCAGTCCCAGTCTCCAGAGGTCCCTGCTCCTCCACAGCATCCTCAGCACTTGGGGAGCTTGGTATTTTAAATTTCAGCCATTGCAGTGTTTGCAGTGGTATCTCTTGGTGGTTTTTCACTTTGCGTTTCCCTAATGATGATGATGCTGAGCATCTCTCTTCAGGAGCTTGGGCTCCATCTCTCCATTTTCCTCTGTGAAGTGTCTGTGGCTGACATTTTAGTCTTTTTAAAAATTAGGTCAGTTTCTTGAGTCTTGAGAATTCTTTTCACATTCCAGATACGTCTTTTGTCTGATATATGATTCGCAAATATTTTCAAGTCTGTAACTTGCCTTTTCATTCCCTTAAGAGTGTTTTTCAAGAAGCAGAAATTTTACTTTTACTTTTTTAGCTTTACTTTTGGTGCCATCTCTAAGCAAGCGAGCCTACCTCAAGGTCAAAAAGGATTTTCCTTCTAGGAGTTTTATAGTTAGTAGTTGTATATTGAGTTAATCTTTGTATAGGGTATGAATTAAAGTAATTTTTTTTGCATATCCATATCCATGTTTTAAACACTACTTGTGTAAAAGATTATTCCATCTTTACTGAATCACCATCACATCTTTATAGAAAGTCAGCAGCACACGTTGGCGTGGGTCTGCTCCTGGACTCTCCATTCTCCTGCATGCATCTGTTTGTCTAACTTGTTGATATCCTGTTGTCTTAACTAGTGAAGCTTTGCCATGAGTCCTGAAATCAGGAAATTCTAGCTGTCCTGCTTTGCTCTTGTTTTGCAAAGTCGTTTAGTTATTCTAGGTCCTTTGCATTTCCATAAATATCTTACATCAGTTTGTCTATGTCTACAGAAAGAATCCTTTTTTTTTTTTTTACTGATATTGTATTAAATCTATGGTCAATTTGGGAAGGACTGGTATCTTAATAACATTGAGACTTTCAATGAACATAGTATATCTCTATTTATTTGCCATCTTTAACTTCTCTTGGCAATAATTTTAGTTTTTAGTTTAAATATATTTCACACCTTTTGTCAGATTTATCCAAAAGTATTTTATATTTTTATGCTAATGTAAATGTTATTGGTTTTTAAAATTTTCAAAATGTGATTGTTACTATGTAGATATACAATTGACTCATGTGTTGATCTGTAACCTTGTAACCTTGCTAAACTCACATATTAATTCTGCTAGTTTTTCTTGTGCATTTCATCCAATTTTTTTACACAGACAATCATGTTGTCTGTGAATGAAGATGGTTTACATCTTACTTTTCAATCTGAGATGCCATTTGTTTTTTTAAATTGTCATTTCACTAGCTAGTATCTCAAGTAAAATGTTGGATGGAAATGGCGAGAGCAGAAATTCTTGTATTAATGCCACACTAGCTGGGCATAGAATTCTGGATTGGCAGCTTTCTTATTTCAATGCTTTAAAAATGTTGCCTCTCTGTCTTCTTGCATTTTTTTTTTTTTTAAAAGAATGAGAGATAAGCATTTATTTCTCCCATCATTTTTTATGTGAAATTTCTTGCTTGCGTTTTTTGGGAGGAGAAATTTTCTCTCATACTTATCCTCGTTTCTTTGTATATAACTTGCCTTTTATCTCTGGATGCTTTTAAGAATTTCTATTCATTGCTGGTTTTGAGCACACACACTATGATGTGCCTTTGTGTGGTTTTCTTCAGTCTCTTCTGCTTGGGGTTCACTGAGCTTCTTGGATCTGTGAGTCTGTAGTTATCAATTTGGAATATCCAAATATCTTTTCTCCCTCCCTCCCTCACCACCCTCTTCTTCACGGATCCAAATTACATATTTACAAGGCTGGTTGAAGCTGTCTTGTAGCTCACGGATGCTCTGTTCATTTCCTAAAAGCCCTTTCTTCCCTGTGTTTCATTTTGGATAGTTTCTGTTGCTATGTTGTCAAGTTGACTCATCTTTCCTGCTGCCTTTAACCTAACCCATTGTATTTTTCATCTCACGCTTTGTAGTTTCATTTCTAGATGTTCAATTTGGGACACTTAGTCTTCCGTCTTTAATGAACATATGGAATTAACTTCTTGAACATATGGGACGCAGTCATGACAACCGTTCTAATGTCCTTCTCTGCTAATTCCGTCGTCAGCTAGGAGTCAGCTTCAATTGATCATTTCTTCATCCGGGGTCATATTTTCCCACTTCCTTGCAGGCCCGGTAATTTTTGGCTGGATGCCAAGCATTATGAATTTTATCCAGTTTGATGCTGGGTATTTTGTGTTCCTAGAAATACCCTTGAGCTTTCTGTCTGGGGTGCAGTTAAGCTACTTGAAACCATTTGACACTTTCATGTCCTGTTTTTCAGGTTTGCTAGGTGGGAATTTGGACAGTGTTCAGTCAGGGCCGATTATTTTCCATGACTGAGGCAAGATTCTTCTTAATAGCATCTTCTGGTGGAAAATGAGATTTTTCTGGTCTGGCTGGTGGGGCAGGTGCTGTTCCCAGTCCCAGTCATGTGTGTGTGTGCATGTGTGTGTGCATGCATGTACGTGTGCATGTCTGTGTGGGGTGTGCGTGTGCACACATTGGTCACTGTTACCTTCAATGCTCTTTCTCTGGCCTCAGATTGTTTCCTCACATTCACGTGCAGATGAGACTTCTGCTGAACAATGGGAGGGACCCTCTGCACCCCTGAAGTCCCCCCTCTGTGCAGTGCTCTCCTCTCTCGTCCTCTGCCAGTGGCCCCCAGCCGCCTTGGTTTCCAGAGGCTGTGCCTGGGTTCCCCCTCCAGAACTGTGGCCTGGACACTCAAAGCTGTAAACTGGGGTCACGATAGGGCTCCCTCATTTGTTCTGCATTCCTCAGAATTACCCTCTTCTGTTGTTGGATGTCTAGTATCTTGCAAATCATTGCTTTATATATGTTGTCCACTTTGGGTTTGTGTTTCTTGGGAGGGGAGGGAGTATCAATTCAGTCCCTGGTAGCAGAAGTCATTTCTGTGTCTTTTTGACATGTCCCCATCATGCTCTGAGCATCTTCTCTTCTCCTGGCCCACCCAGCTATTTCAGCCTCAATGTGCACTTCCCTGTCCAGGCCTGTGGTCCGCTTTCTCTAAGGAGCCTGGCTCCTTCCAGGGAGAAGGGAACTCAGACGAGGTTTGGGCACAGAGTGTGCTCACTACTGTTGGATGTCACAGCTGTCAGATCCGCTCAGTGGGACAAAGTGTGGAGGCTCTCTCTATATTCATCAACATTTGTTTTCCTTTGCACGTCTCTCTAGTGGAGACCACGAGCTCACGACACCCGTCAGTCCCCACCTGCCACCACCAGGCTCAGCCCTTTCTGCTTCCACATCTGGACTCCCCCCTGAACTTCCCTGTGAACTCTAGAGCACCATGCTAAACAAATGGGGGGTGTCCGATGGCCACAGGGTGTTCTAGTCCTTCGGTGAGCCTGCTGTGTGCTCATGGGACAGGGAGCCATTGCCTGCGGAGAGCAGGGCGCCTGGCAGCAGACCCGGGTGTGACTGAGCTACAGCTGTGAACCCAGGAGACCAGGGATTTGGCGGAACTTGTGTCCCCTCATCTATGACACCGAGACACTACCTCCCACTGTGTCTGTGACAGCAGCAGGTTGCTATGGAGATCCCGAGGGTGGCTGCTCCTGGGGACCGACCCCAACTGAGGACAGCAGCTCCTGGGTCAGCAGCAGGAAGGGGGTGAGAGAGGCGCAGTGTCTACTTGTCCTGCGTGCGTTCCCTGCCTGCGTCACCTGCTGGCCCTGCGCTCTCCCTGCGAGGACACAGGTGTGTGCTAGTGGAGGGGATGGGCAGGTGGATGGGTGGAAGGCAGCAGGGGATTTACTTTAATGACTCTGAGAGACAGCCTCCATATGTGGGCTGGTGTCGCTGGGGCCAGTGGGTGCAGAAGGCAGGATTTCTGTGCCCACCCTGCCGGGGACTGGCCATGTGACCTGCCCACACAGCTGCGTGCTTCTATGAGCCTCAGTTTACTTATCTGTAAAATGCTGGCTGTGGGGAAGGCAGGCTGGACAGCTGAACCATGAGTGCCCTTCATACTCTGAGGTCCCCTGTCTAACAAAGTGCCTGGGACATTCCGATGAACGAGTGAATGAATGAATGAGTGAATTTCGAAATCTCGAGGCCCCAATTTTAGGCAATCACTTGATCCGTGATGGTCACCCTGCTCCCCCCACCCTTCGGCAATTCCTGCAGTTCCTCAGCCTCCCTGACACCGAGGGACGTTCTCGCCCAGCGGCGACCACCCTGCCCCACCCTCAGCTGCAGAGTTCCCTGAGGGCTCTGGGACTCAAACCCACTGCGTGGCAGAGGCTCCTTCCGGTTTCCTGGTCTCATTGACTCACCCGAACAGCCTCAGGAGAGGATGCTGCTTCCATTCCCATTCGAGGATGGGGAAACTGAGGCACACAGAGGCCAACTAACACCCAGCTGGCCAGAGTCGGCTTGAGGGCAGGTCTGTGAGGGTCCCTGGTCCCAGGGCTCCCAGGACGGCCCTGCCTGGAGAGGGAGGCGCAGGGGCGAGTGGGGGGCAATCTGTGTCAGAGGAGCCTCCAGTTCAAGCCCTTGGGAGAGCTTCATGGACAACAGGGAGGCTGGGGGCAGGAACTCAAGGAGGATCTGGAACCCTTTAGAAATGTAAATATGAGCAACAAGAATCCGGTTTTTGTAATCTCCCACTTCCCATTGTGTTGCAAATTCCTGTCCATTTTCTCACTCTCTGGGAAGGGTGAGGGCAGCCGGTTTAATAGCCACGCGATTAGCAAGTTACCAAGTGTCTGACTGCGTCTGCAGAGAGCCCCTTGGTGGCTGGGGGCCATTTCACATCTGCCTTCTCCACTCGCACTCAGCACTTGCAGCCTCTCAGCAGGGACTCCTCGTTATAAAACTGTCTGTGCATCGCACGCGGTTGAGGGGAATTGTTTTTTAAAGGAAGGGAAAGAGAATCCAATTGGCAGATGTCTTGTGTAAGTGCGGAGCCGGAATGCCTCTTCCCAGGCCCCAGTGCGGGCGGATTTAGCACCGTTGCCAGAATGCAGGCGTGGGTGTCAGATGGAGGCAGCTTTATCAGAGTTCCCAGGGGGGCTCAGGGCCTTAACTTTCTGCGGCATCCACTTAGGGCATCGTGCCCTCCTGCTCCCCTTCCCTCACTGCGGTGGCTCTCAGTCTTTTCTGGAACGTTTAGGAGAGGGGGGCAATGGCCTGTCCTTTCCAGGGTGCACCAGGCTTTTGGTGTGGTCTCACGTCTCACCTTGTTTACCTGGTGTCCTGGGAAAGCCTGCTCCCTCCCTCCCTCCACACACAACGGCCCCAGTGGGCTCATAGTCACAGGTCCTTCCCCTCTCAGGGGCCTCTCTGCCTGGGACAAGTTTATCCTGGTCCGTGGGGGGGTACCCTGTTCATCCCAGTCTCAGTGTGAATGTCTTCCCCTCGGGGAAGCCTCTTGTCCTTAGGGGGAGAAGTGAAGTCTGCAAAGGGGCAGAGCCCATTGGGACCACGCAGAGCTGAGAACCTGCTGTGTGTAGGGTCTTTGTTGCATTGTTTGCAGCTGATACTGTTGCAATTAGCTAGCTATTAATTATGGGAAAGGAGCAAAGGAAGGCCAGACATTACAGGCATGTCATCTGGCAGCTTCACCAGGAAGCTGCAATTTCACATTCCCCGAAGAACCACCGGCCCATTCCCTGCAAATCACTGGAGGAAGGAATCAAAGGGGGAGTGGATACATGCACAGTGAAGTTGGGGTGCTGAAGGGAAGGTGTCTGTCAGTCAATCCTGGGAACAGAGATCATTGGCCTGAGGGGGCAGGACCGCTGAAACGTTGGGACTGCATAATCGCCTAGACAAAGGTGTGTGGTTTCTCAGCCCTTGGCGCACTTGTTGCTCTTGGCACTCTTGGCTTTTGGCCCTTGGCTTTCTGGTTCCTCTGGGCTTTGCTCCTGCCCAAACCAACCAATCTGAGTCCACACTCCCAACCACCTCCTTACCTGACTCTCACACACCTGTCCAATCCCCACTGCCCTAGATCACCCAAGGCCAGTGTCAGATGACTAGGGACCACCCCCGTGCCCCAAGTCCCCCAGGGTTACTCAGACTAGCCACGCCTCACCCAGTCCTTCCCGTGGAGACCCTATAAAGGCTGGTCCAAGGCTTCCCTTTGCTCTGTTCTATCTCCTGCCTGGCTCCTGCTCTCCCTATGGCCCGGGGTGGGAGGGTCATGCCTTTCATTTCTAGGGGAGTTATGAGTAACATTGCATTCTTCTTTCAACAGCATTGGTCTATCCACGTTGTCATTAATGGTTGTTGGCACCAATTCAATGCCAACAGGAGTCCCCAGTTTGGGATACAGTGAAGGAGGACACTTTATTCAATGCGAACAGCTCAACGGCAATACAGCATGGCTGTGACACTGCCCTGGGCCAGGCCCCTCTCCACCTAGACATAGCTCTGCTCTGCTCCTGCGTGGTCGGCTTCGCACTGGGCCGGGCTGCTCCGCTCTGCGGCGGTGAGATATCTTTGGTGTTTCAGTTCCAGCTACAGAGACACAACCTTCAGAGTCTGCTGGGAAGGGAAAGTGCGCACTCAGAGCCACCGCTGAGCTGGCTTATATGGACAGAAGTCCCCGCCCCTGATCCCTGGTTGGTCCACCTTCATGCAAATGAGGACTCCAAATCCTCTCAATTTGATTGGTCCAGCTGTTCTGATTGGTTGGTGAAGATGTTGGGGGGGGGTGTAGCTTCACAGCTCTGATTGGATGGAGATAGAGCTGCATAACTCTGATTGGATGGGGAAAGCCTCAGTCCTATTGGTTGAAACTGGGCTGCACAAACTCGTGCATAAGGGCTGCTCAGATGGCAGGAGCTCGGTGCAGGCAGGCAGGTCAGTGCAGGCTGCTCCCTGAAGTGCAGTTTGCATGCAAGGCCCCCCGTGGAAACGGCTGCTAGGCTCTGTTTTAGTTGTTGTTTAGGGACAGACACAGAGAGAGAAACATCGATCTGTTGCCTCCTGTATGCACGCCGACCGGGAATCGAACCCACAACCCTTTTGGTGCATGGAATGATGCTCCAACGAGCTGAGACACCCGGCTGAGGCTGGGCTCTGCTTTTTAAAATTTGAGTCCAGTGAGCCACCAGGAGCGCTTCCTAGTAGGTAGCTTCTTTCTCAGGTCCACACCACCTTTACAGGCCTGGGCACAAATCTTGTTGTTAGCATTTTTTTTAGCACCACGTGGTCTGCAGGGAAATAAAACAATCACAGGGGATAGGGCAGTATTTTCTAAAAAGGTTGACCTGGGGTGGGGAAGGCCCAGAGTCCTGCACAGGTGTCTCTGCCCCAGGGGCAGCCTGCCCCTGGTAGTGGGGCCACCCAGTCCCTGACACACGCTCCTGGGGCCCTGTCCACGGCTGGGCCTGCTCCCGGCAGGCTCCTCCCATCTCGATCCCACAGTGTCTCCCCCTAACGACTTTCCTGCGTCGCCTACATAAGACAAGCGTCTGCACGTGAGAGCAGCCCTTGTTTTCTGGAAGGCGGCGGCCTCAGCTGAGGCAGCTTTACTGTGCCACTCAGCCTCCGCCTGGCTTATGAAATCAGTGTATCTCCTTATGTTAATAAGTAATCAAAATTCAATGACTAACAGTGCACTCTGCTAATAAAATGCAGCATCTGCGTCCACAGAGCCATCAGCCGGGCAAATGGGTGTGTGTCCTGAATTCCCCGGGGATGGGAAGCGGGGCGGGGGGAAGCAGCCAGCCCCTGGTGGGCGGCTCTACAGCGAGCAAGTGGGGGGCTCCTGCCTTGCCCAGGGCTTGCCCCACCTGCCGCTTGCTGGCTGCTTGCATTTGGATGGCTTCTGCTTTCTCAGGGTAACCCCATAAAGAAGTCTCTTAAAATGCATCTTTGAAATTCTGGCACTGTCGCCTCCAATAAAAGCCGTAGAAGGGAAATTTCAATAAGATAACTCAAGAACATTTAATTTTCTGCTCCTTTGGATTTGCTGTCTCATTACAGTCATTCCGTTAGCTAATAAATGTCCAATCCTGTCCAATCTTCATAGCAAGCGAAGAGGCTGGGATTTGAATAATTGGGTGGAATGTCTGGGGGCAGCTTTTAGCCGAATCTGCCGACAAAATGGGTGGGTGCGATGTCAGGCCTATTGCGGGGGCTGCTCGCTCTAATCCTGGCCCGGCCCCCCCACCCCAAGGGCTGCTGTTTACCTGGAAGGAGGGGCCGTGTAAGGGGGACAGGGACAGGGACAGGAGCCGAGAGGCCTGGGGTCCTGATTTCATTCTCAACGGAGAGGGGCCTGGGCTGGGCTCTGAGGGGCCCAGTGAGGCCAGCACGGGATGTTGATGGGGGAGTGAGAAGCTGTGAGGAGCTGGGGTACAGTCTGGGAAACAGAGGGCAGGAAAGTCAGACCAGGGAACAAAAGCCTGGAGCTCTACCCCTGCCGTTCTCCATCCTGGCAGGAGCGTTGCCGACTTAATTTTACCGGCCACCTGTTCACGGCTTTCCTCTCCCGATTTCCTGAATTGAGACAAAAACCGGTCTCAGCCGGATTCAGTAGCCCTTGACCTACGAGTGGCCAACAGGCCTGACTGGCTGCGAGGCTCTGCGTCCGCTGCCCGACACCCAGGTGTGCGCAGCCCAGGTGTGTGTGTGGGGACAGGGCTCTCCCAGGTGCACGTGAGCTCTGTGGAGGGACAGACACACGGGACCTCCTCTGCGCAGGGACACGGGAAGCTCACGGATACTTTCGGGCTCCGTGAGCTTTCGGGCAGGCGTCTTGCTGGGCTACAAGTAGACTCAGGTGGGGGCCCACGGCCACACCGATTTACAGCCCCGGCTCCACAGTGAGAACCGGGCAAAGCTGGAGCTGGGCTGGGCTTGCTGCTCGGGCCTCACAGCTGAGACCGGGTGCAGAGACCAGGCCCTGGTCTGGAGGCCCGGCGAGCGGGTGCTGGTGCAGGTGTAGCTGAGGGTAGGGCAGGGGCAGGTGAGGTGGGGAGACGGCCCCTCAGGGGCTCCGCCGTGGGCCCGCAGCCCCTCCCTGTGGACGGGAAACATTTTCCTACGACTCCAGGCCCCTGCGCAGCTGTGGAACCCGAGGCTGGAGAAGGGACACACTTGGGCGGCAGTGGGAGCTGGAGCCCAGGTCTGGCTGCCCCCCTGGTCCCCATGAACCCCCAGCGGTGGATGAGCTGCACAAATGATGCTCCAGTTTTGGGTCAGGTTTTCCAGTAACAACCACACGAACAGCCTGGTGCATTAACCCAGGTCAATGTCCTCCTGCCCCGCGCAGGGCGCCTGAGGCCCGGCGCAGCGCTGGCTGTCTGTGGGCCAGGAGAGAGATGGCTTTATTCCCTGTCACTCCCGGCAGCACAATCTCACTGTTTACTTTGTGACACAGATGGGCCGTCATCAATCACAGGGGAGAGACGGGAGTCAGCGGCTGGCTTTACAGGCAGCCGGAACTCGGGGATGTCGCCAAGGCTGCGTGCGCGGCGGGGGCGGGCTTGGCGTGAGGATTGGGGGGAGTTTCCACGCCCGTCGCCTGGCTACCTGTGGGCTCGTCATGTCCCCCAGGGTGTCTCCACTCTGAGCAGTATTCTAGAAAGTTCCGATGGCCGGCTCGGAGCCACCTCGCAGAAGCCCTCTGTGTGTCCAGGAAAATTGATAACCGTTACTTCTCCATCGTCT
The DNA here is from genome assembly GCF_054644295.1 of Miniopterus natalensis. NCBI lineage: Eukaryota > Metazoa > Chordata > Mammalia > Chiroptera > Miniopteridae > Miniopterus > Miniopterus natalensis. Next base: position 185,881,744 of record NC_142082.1, read on the forward strand.
AGTGTGGCGGCGACATTACTGCTAATTGGCAGTGAGCAATGCTAACTGGAGCGAAGTTCTGTATTAACGAGCCGTTTATCGGTACTCAGCGGCGCTGCTCTGTCCACCACTTAATTGGCACTCGTCTACTGTGTCGCAAGCTTTCTCAGCCCATCGAGCTGGCCACGGTTCCCCCAAGGTCCTCGCAATGTCCTCGGCCACAGCCTCTCCCTCCCTGCCCCTCCTGGTTTGGTTCGGAAGCTCTGGCGACGAGAGCTGCCCGGCACTGAGGTCTCCTGCTCCTGAGGCCCAGAGAGGCCGTCAGGTGGCCAGCAGGGGACCAGCGCGAGGGACACGTTCACGGAGCCTCAGTGTGGTCGCATCTGACCGTGGCTGAGGCGGAGGAGCCAGCGGTATCTCTTTATATATATATATGTACATTTTTATTGATTTCAGAGAGAGGAAGGGAGAGGGAGAGAGAGAAACATCAATGATGAGAGTCACTGATCGGCCGCCTCCTGCACGGCCCCTGCTGGGGATCGAGCCCACAACCCGGGCCTGGGCCCTGACCGGGAATCGGACCCCGATCTCCTGGATCAGAGGTCGATGCTCAGCCGCTGAGCCACCCGGCCGGGCAGTGGTATCTTTATTAGTGTGTTTTCTGGTTTAGGCCAGTGAGGCCCAGAGACAACGCTTGACTTGCCCCAGGTCCAGGTGGCCTCCTGAGTCCGAGTCCAGTGCTGACCTGCGCTGTCCCAGTGACACGCGGGCCCCGTGCAGGGTTCTGACCCAGTGTGATCCTGCCTCCTCCCCAAGTCCCTCCTGTGGTCCCCGCATTGTCACAGGAAGCCACACGGATCTGTGGAGTCTGCGGGTGAAATGAGGTGACGGGGGTCACAGTGAAGGGGCAGAGGGAAGACGGTGGGGAGTAAGCCGGCGTCATGCTGGCAGGGGGAGCGGAGCCCTGATCCCACCCACAGCCGGGGCAGGCGGGTAGGGCCACGTGGTGCGTCCCTCCTGCCCCTTCCCAAGGTGGGGGGCTCCCTCTCTCAGGGACTGTCAGGACTTGGGCTTGCACCCTTGGGCCACGGGGACAGCTGTGGAGCCGCTGGCATCTGCCTAGACCAGTGTCCCCTGGAGTTGTCCAGCATGTTTGATGTCTCACCAGGTGAGAGGGACCTGGCCACTGTGCGTCACTCCCCGATCTGTGTCTGCCCTGAGCCCCAGGAAGCTGGGCCCCTGGGCAGCACCCCCCTGTGGACACAGCCACGGACAGTCCTGGCGGGAGATGGGGGTGAGGGCAGAGGAGGTGGGCCCCCCAGTCCCTCCCGCTCCCTCCTGAGGCTCCAGCACCCCCAGTCCTCCCACCTGCCCGCCCACCCGCAGCCCGCAGCCCGCAGCCGGCCCAGGCTCCAGGCGGCCGCCCCTCCCCTCTCTCCCCTCTGTGAAGAGCCCTCATCAATTTCCTCGCTTCAGCTTCGAGCAGATTCTGGTTCCTGCTGGGGACCTGATTTTTCCAAAGTGGCATCATGATTAATTGGATGTATTTAATTACTAAAAGGACACCATCTCTCTTCCCCTTCGCCTGCGACCCCTCCTCCCAGGCCTGGCTTTGGCTCCTCTCCCTGAGAGAAACTTTCCTGCCTTGTCCTCGCCTGGGGAGGGGCAAGAGCTGCCTCGAGTGGATATTATCAAATGAGGACGGTTTCGTGGGGAGCTCAGAGCGCGTTGAGGAAACCTCATTCCCGGACTCGGCCCCTCTGAGCAGAGCCGCTGCGTGGACACCAAGGCCCCTGGGTGAGCCGGTGGCAGTGACCCTCTTACTAGGGCCCCTGAGCTGTGTGAGCCCTGGGGGTGTCCCTCCCCCACGCCCCTTTCCTGTGCAGGCCTGTAATTCACCTGGTCAGATGTCCCCTCCTGAAGTGCCCGCATCTCCTGACTGATGAAGATGCCCAGAGCTCACCTGGCCCATCCCGTGGGTGAAGGGCGGTGGGATTGCCAGGCCTCCGTCTGCCGGCTCAGGGTCATTGTTTGGAGCTTGATCTGGGCTCTGGTGACAATGGGGACAATGGTGCTCCCAGGCAGGGCTGTTTTGAGCCCCACACCCCGAGATTGGCTCCGACCCCCAGCCTGGGTGCGCCAGGAGCGAGGCTGTGAGCCCCGCGTCAGAGGCTCCCGTGGGCGACGTCCCGCCCGGCTCGGGCCATTTCCCGTTGGCGTAATTGGTCCCACGCCTTCTTTCCAGGCACACTGCATGGAGCCTGCGGAAGGGATAATCAATTTCGGTAATAAGTTAAATGGGTTTACTTTTGTCTCCAGAAAGTCTCCCACCGGGAGAGGGATTTTTTAAAAGACTCTTGGGTCGAGTTTTACTTCTGAACTCGGGCCTCCGACTGCTTCGGAGCTAATTGAGTGGAGAGCATGAATAAACACGGCAGGGCCGCCGCACACACCCACGCCCGGGTAGGGGCGGGAGCACGCGGGGGACAATGGGGGCCTTGGGGACAAGGCTCCTGCCGATGCCTCGGAGCCCGTGTTGCGAAGGGCACATTGCGGTGTCAGCCACTCCCCACCACTCATGTTAAATGTCGCTCCAGAGCCAGATGGCTCCTAGAATGTGATGCTGGCTCCCAGGACACACGATGGTGTTTGTCAAACACGCCTGACCCCACCTGTCTAAGTTACTGTCACAGAAACGAGCCCGGAAACCCCCTGCGTCGTGGACAAACCCAGGGTCTGCAGCCGTTTGGAACGCTCCTGTCTGTCCTACTGTGCGCGTGGGTCATGCTCACCTCTGTTTTCGGGGCTCAGGAGGAGGGACCGAGTACGTTGTGTCAGCGATGACTGGATGAGCCAGTCGCCTCCAGACCATCGGGTTCCCGGTGTGAGATGCATTTCTTTGGGAAAACCAGTGAGATTTGTGCTGGGCGTACATATGCCATTATTTTGTGAGCACGCTTCCTATATTCCACGCGTGCTCCGCAAATACCAACGAGAGCCCCTCAGTCATGGGCTGCAGCCCAGGAGCTCCTCGTGCGGGATTGAAACTCTGATGACGGCGTCCTGAGTAGACCAGCTTCCCTTCGATAACCCTTCTCAGCACCTGTAAACATCTCTGCGCTGTGATTTCTGAGAGTCCACAGAGCTGTAACCAGCGGGTGTCTCTTTCGTTGAGGACTGAAGTCCTTGGCTTGCATGGAGGGTCGTTTCGTAGTAAAACACTGTCTCGGAAAAAGCTGACGAGTGGCTCACGTCGTGAGGGAGGTATGTGCCTTGCTCCCTCATTGAGTGGAGAGGCGGGAAAATAAACCACACTACTTAAGTTCTCTTATTTTCTTCCTCTTTTATACCAGGAAAATAGAGCTGAAGTGACATAAATGAAATCCATGTATAAGACGTCTTCACTGTAAGTGCTCTGGTCAGATCCACTCATTGGTACAGTACAGGGAGAAAGTTTTCTGCTGGATGGGAGGGTCAAATTTTTGTCATTTAGAGATAAAAGCAGCTATTTAATCTACCCACCCACCCATCTGCCCATCCACCCATTAACCAACCAACCAACCAGCCAACCAAACCAACTAACCAAGAAACTAGAAACCAACCAACCAACTCAGAACTAACCAACCAATTAAACAATCCCAAACCAACCAACCAACCCAAAACCAACTGAAACCAACTAACCAACTAACCAAGCAACCACAAACCAACCAACTAATGAAAACCAACCAACCAACCAACTAAAAACTAACCATCCAACCAACCCAAAGCAAACTAACCAACCCAAACCAATCAAGCAACTAACCAACTAGTTGACCCATCTTGTCTGAATTGACTAACCAGCAAGGATCGTCATGTGGAGCCCAGGGAAGGGACTGTGATTTGCTAACCGGGAAAATACCGTGATGACCTGACGGTGGCATTTGGTGCCACCACGGCCCATCTCCTCTTCTCCACGCTTGGCCTCCATGGTGATGTGTCCTCGTGGTTCTTCGCCTACTTCTCTGCTGCTTATTCCGTCTCCTTCCCTCGGCCCCCCCCTCGTGCACTCCCCGTGGCACTGGCCTGTGTCACCTCCAGGCAACTGTATTCACCTCTTTGGGTTCCATGGCTTTGTAGTGGAAGTGACGTCCTTGTGTGCCTGACAGCACAGACGGGCAGGTTGAGGGGACCCTTGATCCACTGAGGCAGAGACATGACGAGCCTGCATGCCCTGGACGCCCACGTGGGCATCCGTGCTTGTTCCTGGTGCACGGGGAGGTGGCCGTGGGTTAGAAGTGAGTGGACATGGGTCTGAGCCCTGGAGGAAGCTGCCCAACAGCTGTGTGACTTGGGGTGTCAATCTGAGCTTCGCCATCTCTAAAAGGGGACCAGGACTGCATCCGTTGAAGGACCTTACTTTGTAGATTCAGTGCAAGTTTCCCCCGAGGCCCTAGTACGTGGTCAGACGCCGGTGGATGGTCATTCGTGGCCCCTTCTCTCCTCCGTGTTCGGCTGCGTCTGCCTTTGACTTCGGGTCCGGGACCTTCAGCATTTGTGGAGCACCAGCCACGTTCCTGGAATGTGCTTGGCGCTGGGGACATGCAGGAGAACGGGACGCGCCCTGGACAAGGTGGCAGGCACACGTGGGGAGTGCCCACAGGCGGGTCAGCGGCGGCCCCTTCCTCCTCCCTCCTGCCCACCCTCTGTCCGCAACGGGCTCTGTCCTTCCCTTGCTTCTCACTGGGTGTCCCCGTGGAGCCTTCGCCAGTCCGCAGGCCACCACGTGTGACATCCCCCTCGACCTGAAAGACACGTCGCAGCCTATCCGAGTGGACTCCCTGCTCTCCGCCCCCGTTCACACCCCCGTCCCCCCGACTCGGCTCCGCGGCCTGGGCGACGCTGTAACGCAAATGACCAAGGCCGGGGAGGTTCGCACGGGATCCGAAAGACTGAAGAAAAGCTGCGGAGCCCCTGCGGGAAGGACCGCGCCCCTGAAGGTCCCGGGCCAGTCTTACAGGACCCACAGTGGTGGCTCTCGGCCGAGCGTGGGCCTGACGTGACGTCTGCTATGACATCACTGTATCATGGCTACATAACAGGCCTTTTGCCCAGTGTCGGGAGAGCCTAGGTGTCGTCACTTTCCCCGCACACGTGCAGCCTCTTAGCGTCACTGGCTGCTCCTTGAGCCTCCTGGATCCGGACCAGCTACGCCGTCCTCCTGCCTGGCTGCTGTGCCGGCCGCCCACCTAGCCAGGTGCCACCCCGTCGAGGCCCCGGGGTGCTGTCAGCTGAGGCTCCCCCGTCCCCACTCCTCTGTACCCGTCTCGGGCAAACTCTCGAGATTTGTGCTCACTTCCCAGTCCACAGGCTGCTCCTCCAGGACAGGGACCCCACTTCCTTCCTCTTGGTCGGAGTCGGGGGGGGGTGTCCGGAGAGGATGCTGTTGAAAGCGACAGGGGTTCCCAGCTGGGTGACGGCGCAGCTGGTGTCTGTCGTCTTGGGCGGCGCGAGCTTTTCAAGGCCAAGGACTCACGGCTGTGCATTCGGTGTCCTTGGTGAACACGCGACGTCACAGGGGGCGCGGGGGCCACGTGCTAAAGGATGCCTCCACGCGAATGGCTAAGTGTGAGATGCTCCTGCTCTGGACCACGCCGTCCCCAAGGTGTTTTTTCATTTACGTGCTAAGAGCCTGTTCTTCCTCTCGAAAGGCTCCGGTGGCCGAGGGCAGACAGAAACGTGCTCTCTGGAAGGGGGGCCCCTCGCGTCCTGCCACAGCCTCTAGGAGCGCCCCCTGTGGGTTCACAGGGCGGCCGGTGAGAGCCCGTGCGGGGGGAGGAGCGCCCGGCTGGCACGCTGGTCCCTCGCCCGGGGGGCCCAGGTGCTCCCACAGCCCCAGCTCCCCCGCAGTGGCTTCTAGGCCATACCGTGAGCTCACCACCTCCGCTCTGTCCAGCAGTGACCTGGCCCAGTGGCTGTCCCACGCGCCCTGGGTAGCCAGGGGTCTCAGTGGCAGGCCGCAAAGCACCCGCTGGGGACGCCTTCCTCAGAAGGGGCTTGTTTTTAATTGGCCACGTGGGTTTTCTGGAAGGACAGGGAGTCAAGTCGGGGTGAGGAGAAGACTCCGTACGAGCCACAGGACGGCTCCGGGGAAAACGCCGCTGTTCACCCCCCACCATGCGGCCAACACAAGGGACAGGCTGGACCCGAGGCCTGGCCCGGCTGCCACCCCCCAAAATCTCAGGCGCCTGTGGCTTCTGGAGAGGTTGCTGGGCAGGAGAACTCTCACTCCGTGGGGCACGAGGAAGGATCATCCTCGGATCCCTGGGCTCCGCCCGCCATGGGGGTCTGCTCGGTGTTGCAGGGTCTCCTGTCTGTCCCCATTGTCACTTAGTGAAGCTCCAGCCACAGCAGTGACAGGGGCCCGGCGCCTCCACGCTACATCCACACCCCCCAGTGGGGGGCCCACGTCTAAGCCAGGCACAGGGTCCTTCCTCCTGCCCTGTCCCCACCCCCCACCTCTCCCACTGTCCCACGTGGCGGGTCTGGTACGGGACCTTCTGTCCCCCACCCGCTGCCGTGGCCTGTCTTGGCCTGAGCTGCCCCGGCCATCTGAGGTGCCGGGGTCTCCCCGAGCCTCTGTGCCGACCGTCCCTCCAGCGTTCCCCCCGGCAGCCATGTGGGGCTTGGAAAGATGCAAACCCGTCGGGTTGCTCTGCGCGAGCGTCCGTTTCTCCGAGGGCCGTGCAGCTCCGTGGCAGGCGGGGTGGAGGGTGCTGTCTCCTCCTGGTCACCTGCTCGCAGTCTGTGTCCCGTAAACACCGGGCCACCCGCGGTTCCCGCCCGGCCCACGCCGCTTCCGTGGGCGCCTTCCGATCGCCGAGCTCGCCTGGACGCTTTCTCCCCCGACCCCAGGACCCGAAAGCTGCCTTGCAGCCTCCAAACCCCATTCAGTCTCACCCTGGGTCTGAAGTCTCTCTTCAAATACCCCAGACAGAGATAATCAGCCTCTTTATATTCCTTTCTGCGCCTCCCATGTCCTGCGGTTACTGCAGGCACGGCTCTGGAGGTAACTGCCTGTTTGCAGGGGAGCTGGATCCCGTACAGAGTTTGGTTCTAAGGTCCCCTGGGAGGTACAAATTGCCTGTAATCACAATTACCCTGAACTCCCCCGAGGTGCGCAGAAAGAGCGGTGCACCTGGTTGTGTGTCAGCAGCTCTCCCAGGCTCCCTGCCCCAGTGTCAGAGGTTCGCTCGGTCTCTGCTTTTCTGGATGTCGGGGAACCCTTGCCTGCCTCCTGCACACAGGTGTGTGTCTCCCCCTTGCCAGTGATCAGGGACAGACCGAGACCCCGGGTCCTCTCCAGGGGCCTGCCGCTGGCCTGGGCCGGCTCGGGCTCCTCCGCAGTGGACATGTTCTGTGGTGCACGCTCACGGACAGCCGCGGCCAGAGGGCCTCCCCCTGGAGGCCTCCTCCAGGGGCTTCTCTTAGCCCCCCCACCTTTTAAAAAATGCAGAATCTCTTCTCAGAGCTGGCACATTCCCTCAGCTTTCCACCAGGAGAAAGGGAGTGATTGTCAGACCGGGTGGCTGAGGGTCAGGGTCGCCCCTGAGAAGAGGGATGGTGTCCATATGTCTCTGGAACTGTCCCCGGTGGCTCTGGGCTCTGGCTCCGGCCACCCCAGGAGCATCCACAGTGGAGCCTCAGGGTCCTAGGAGTGGAGGCTGGCTCTGGGCGGACAAGGACCCCAGACCAGCTCGGCCACTTGACGCTGTGGCCACAGCACTGACGTCACCTCTGCGGCCACAGCGCCCTCCCCTGCAGGGGGCTAACGGGGCCTTCTCCAGGGTGGGGCTGTTTTAAAGGCTATGGAGCTCCCACGTGTTCGCCCACGAACAACACTCGCCAGGTCTCAGTTTTCATTATTATTACTGACACGTGTTGAACGAGGCTTCTCCGTTTTCATTCTTAGTCAGCCTGTTAATGTTTTGTGTCTGTCACTCACACCTGCCTGCGAGGACCTAGGTGGAGGCCGCGGGCTGGGCCTCCCTTTCCCGGCTCCTGCGGTGGGGAGGTGGCCACTGCGCACCTGAGCCATTGAGACCCTGCCCCGGGTGCCACACTGCTCGCACCCTGCGGGCTGGGAAGGAAGGCTGGCACCGCGACATAGTCAGGCACACACACAGTTTATTAACTCTGACTCTAAATTAAACACCCGCGGGACAAATTAGGGTGAGCAAAGGGGAGATGAGAATCTGCTGGGATCTGAACTCCGACAACTCTAACATGGATGGATTTCAGATATCGGGCCTTTCTGTCCTCGTGGTTCTAAATCCAACTGAGAAATCTCACCGCCTCCGTGGGGATGGGCTCTGCCAGCGGCTGGCCTGCCCCGAAGGGAGCAATAGCAAAGGGGCCAGGGGGCGAGGGCTTCTGTGATGTGCTCAGGGAGCCGGCCCGTCCTAGTTGAACCTTTCCCGGGCTTCGAGGCTGCCCTGCTGATGGGAGGACAGGGGCCAGAGGAGGATCCTGCACGTTCAGACTCCACACCGCACGCTCCGCACCCCACGGCCAGGCGTCCAGGATGAGCTGTAGCCACGGTCCAGGGACGCACTCACACTCAACACACTTGCAGAAATAGCCGTGTGGGTCAGCTGCCCCGGGGTCATTCAGAATGGCCCAGAGCAGCTGAGCAGGGGGGTGCTGGGCCCCTGGGTGATGAGGCTGAGAGCAGAGAAGGTTCTAGTGGTCGGCCTAGGGCAGCTGAGGTCTCCCTTACCAGTGCACAGTTCAAAGTGTTCGCTGTGGGTGCATGCGTGTGCGCACACACATGTGTGCATATATGCCTGTGCATGCACATGCATGTGCCCCTGCCTCCCCACTGTGCACGTGTGTGCACATGTGTAAACATGCACGTGTGTATGTGTGTGGGTGCGTGTGGGTGAGCATATGTGCACGTGTGGGTGCGTGTGCATTTGTGTGCATATATGCATGTGTGCATGTGCGTGTGTGCGTGTGTGTGGGTCAGTGGGAACCCCCACAGTATCACTGCAGAAGGTCACCTCCAGTGCTTGGGGGCATCCCGAGGGCGCTCTGCTCCTCATAGGCCCTGCAGAATCATTTTCCATCCTGTCTCTTCTTGAACGTGAGCTAAGAGATTAAAGAGTGCAAATCCCGAGCAGGGTGGACATAAATGGAGAGATTAATCGGGCTGGGCCTGCGAGACTCTGGGGAGGTGAATAAAATACGTGCTGAAGGGAAAGGACACGTCCCTGAAAACGAATGACAGGCCCTCTCCTGGTGGGGACAAAGCTGCAAAGCAAGTGGACAAACTGTAACGAGAGGATGTGAGCCGGTGGGCGCTGGGGCGGCCAGAAGCCCTTCCTCAGAGCCCACTGCTCCCCACCTCCACCAGCCGGGAAAGCTCAGGTGCATTTTGGGCACGTCCGCCTCCCCGCCCCTGTTATTACCCTGCGGACAAGCGCATCCATGCGGCCGCAGCTCGTCCAAAGGCCCAGACGCCAGGCCCTGCTGCTGGCCTGGGGCTCAGCCTGGCAGCAGGCAGGGGCGAGGCCTTCAGGGGAGGGACAAGCTCACCCATGGGAGACACTCACTGTGTCTCTGTCCTGAGCACTGTGGTACATGAAGCTTTCCGCCTGCAGGCTCCTCGCCCATCTCTCCCAGGACCTCCCGGGCTTCGTGAGCCATGGGCCTAAATTCAGGTCAGACCCTGGCTCTGTCCCCTGCGAGCTCCCACCAGGTCTCCTGGGTTTTCTCTGGGGACACGTGGGGCACCTATCGTGGCCCATGAGGGTAAGTGAGATGATGGGTGTGAATGCAAATCCCGGTGCGGGACACACAGGAGGATGCCGTCAAGGACAGCTGCCTCTCTGGCAGTGGGGCCTCCTTTCTCCAGGCCACTGTGTTCTTGCATTCACGGGGGGAGGGGGGAGGTGAGAGAGAAAAATCGGTCAGTTGCCTCCAGGACTTCCCGCAACTGGGGCTCAAACCCACAACCTTGTGGTGTATGGTTTGATGTTCCAGCTCACCGAGCCTGGGGCCGTTCCCTCTGCTCGGACCTGCCCACCTGCCTGTGCCCGGGCAGCCCCTCATCCCCCTGGAAGCTCTGCCCACAGCTCCGCTCTCCCCACTGTGATCTAAAAGCTGGGCCAAGCATCCCTCGAGCATGGCCTGGCCGCCGCCTCCATCCCACGCCGTGCCTCTCACGCACGTTCTTCCACCCCAGCCCGCAGTGGGGAGGCGCCTCCTGGGCCTGAGTTTCCTGGAAAGTGGGCCCAGCCGAGGGTGGGCTTTCCATTCGAGCGCAGATCTTGAACGGGTGCCCCCCAGGCGCGGATAGCTCAGGTGACCGAAGGATGGTTGGAGTCTCACCAATGCAGTGGGCACCTGGGGGCCCAGGACGCTCGTGGTCACTGCTCCCAAGGGCCTACTCTGGGCTCCCAGCACAGCCCCGCGCGTGGGGCCTGCAGACGAGGCTCCAGAGGCTGGGGGAGGCAGAGGAGCCTGGCAGGCGCGGCCGCCCTGCCCGCCAGAGCTCGTTGTTAAACTTGCAGGAGTTTTGACAGTCGGTCGCTATCACATTGGTAGCTTGAAATTGGCCGCAGCGAGGGGCCTGGCCCCACAGATGCTGGTGCTGGTGGGTACTGGTGAGGCCTGTAGGACCCCCCCCCCACCCATCACGGACAGCTGGCTGCCTGGGACCACGGTGGCCGCCGCCAGAGGCCATCGTCCTGTTTCTTCGGCGCCTCTCCCCAGACGACCTCCATGCACGGACCTGCCATTTTCGCTGTTGTCCTGGACTTGATGCCCCAAGGCGCTTGCCTCTCGGAGCCACGGCCCTGCCCACGTTGGCCCCTCAGTGGGCACAGGGCCGGCCGGGGTCCTGCCGGGGAATGGTGGGCGGCAGGTGGCCAGGACATCAGGAGAGAGGCGAGCCCCCGGCTCATGCCCCTCAGCGAGGTCTCACCCCTGCGTGACTTCTGAGTGACAGCCACTTGGGGGTCCCGCGGCGGGAGAGATGTAACCGAGGGCGCCCTCTGCCTCCAGGCTGACTGCCCGACGGCGCGCGTGGCCCGCTGGGAGCACGCCCTCCGCGCGGTGCAGACCCTGGTAGACGGGCCTTCTGGGGTCTTCTGTGGACAGGCTGGGTTGCACCCGGCAGACCCAGCCAGTGTCCCTGGCACAGTGAGGGCCACTCCCATCCCCACAGCCCTGGTGCCATCCTGTCGCTCCTGTGACCGCGGCTGTTAGTGTCCATCTCCCGTAGGCAGTAGACCCCTTGGGGCTGTGACATCACTCAGCTTGGCTCTTTATTGTCATGGGCCCAAGCCGAGCACCTAGTAGGTCTTATAACATGTAGCCTGAGTCAGTATTGATCATATTGCCTGTGACTCCATTGCTGGGTGTGTATCCTCACTCTCACCCCCGTGTGTCGTCAGTCCCACTGTGTGTGTCACCATTCCCACTGTGTGTGCGTAACATGTCACTCCCCTGTGATCACGTCACTGTCATTGTGTGATCACATCACTCCCAATGTGTACATATCACTCCCACTGTGTGATCACATCACTCCTACTGTGTGTGATCACATCACTCACTGTGTCATCACATCACTCCCACTGTGTACATATCACTCCCACTGCGTGATCACATCACTCCCACTGTGTGTCATCACATCACTCCTACTGTGTGTCATCACATCACTCCCACTGTGTGATCACATCACTCCCACTGTGTGTCATCACACCACTCCCACTGTGTGATCATATCACTCCCACTGTGTGTCATCACACCACTCCCACTGTGTGATCACATCACTCCCACTGTGTGTCATCACACCACTCCCACTGTGTGATCATATCACTCCCACTGTGTGTCATCACATCACTCCTACTGTGTGTCATCACATCACTCCCACTGTGTGATCATATCACTCCCACTGTGTGTCATCACATCACTCCTACTGTGTGTCATCACATCACTCCCACTGTGTGATCATATCACTCCCACTGTGTGTCATCACACCACTCCCACTGTGTGATCATATCACTCCCACTGTGTGTCATCACATCACTCCTACTGTGTGTCATCACATCACTCCCACTGTGTGATCATATCACTCCCACTGTGTGTCATCACACCACTCCCACTGTGTCATCACATCACTCCCACTGTGTGTCATCACACCACTCCCACTGTGTGATCATATCACTCCCACTGTGTGTCATCACATCACTCCTACTGTGTGTCATCACATCACTCCCACTGTGTGATCACATCACTCCCACTGTGATCACATCACTCCCACTGTGTGTCATCACATCACTCACTGTGTCATCACATCACTCCCACTGTGTGTCATCACATCACTCCCACTGTGTGATCACATCACTCTCCCTGTGTCATCACATCACTCCCACTGTGTGCCATCACATCACTCACTGTGTGCCATCACTTCCAGGTGTGTCATCATTCCCATTGTGGGTGTTGTCACCTCCAGTTTGATGGTGGCTCTTTTGTTACAAGGACGGTCTTAGCTCGAGTCGCTCCAGGCCTGGCATTTCTCCATCACGACTTGTTTATGTTCTCACCCCGAGGTTTGGAAAAAATATCGAACCAATTGTTTTTAATTACATCCGTGTTGTGCATTTCCCATCACGGAGCAGCTCGGTGCCGCGCTCCAGTCCGCGAGCCGAGGAGCGCAGGGTCCCCGAGTGGGACGCACACGCTCTGTTTGCCTTGTGAACGGGCCTTACGGAGCCCGCTTCCTGACTTGGTGGTGGCCCTGTATGGCTCTGGCGTGGCCCTGGGCATGGTCCTGGGCACGGAGTGAGGCCATGGGAACCGCTAACCGTGGTGTCTGTTACCCGCAGACCTGCTTGCATGTGGGGGGCCGGCCAGGGGTGCGAGAGAAGAGGCCTTGCACAGGAGGCAGGTGGCCGGTCGGGGTCTTTCCAACCTTCCTCTCGGCTGCGTGCCCCTGGGCCCCCGGCGCGTCTCTCTGAGTTCGGGCTGCTGTTCCATGAAGGGAGGAGGTGGCACTGAGGGGGGCAGTGAGCAAACACCCGACACGCGTGTTGGGGCGGCTCTGCGAGACAGGACCTGGCTCGGTGGCTATCGTGAGACACACCGGTGACAAAACTCAGCTCAGAGCCTCCCTCGCCGGTGGGCCTAGCGGGTCATCCCGGTTCTCTGAGTTTGGATTCCACCATTTATAGAACAGGCAAAACAGATTCACTTCTTAGGGCTGCTGACAGGTGAGATAAGGCCCCTGTGCAGTTTCTTGTGAACGCAGATCCCTGGAGGCCTCTCTAGTTGTCACTGTTGTACTTTTGAACCAAAGCCAAGACCTGGAGGGACCACCTACATCTTTTATCTGTTAGAATCACTCCGTTGCCCAAATTAGGGAGGAGTTTGCTTTGCCCTTGACCCTGTACACGCAGTTCCTGGTGCGGCTGCCGAGGTGAGGGTGCTGCTGGGGGAGGTGGGGCTGGCAGAGACCCGGCCTCTCCCCGTCTTAGCTGGGAGGCAGTGGCCGAGACCCCAGGGAGCCCGCCCTGTCCTCACCCCAGGCATCAGGATTCTGCACACAGGCCCTGCAGCCCCAGCTGGAAGCAAAGCGCCAGCGGGACCCAGGGGGCCGATCTGGCCCTGGAAGCACGCCTGCCTCGCCGGCAGCCTTGGCAGCAAGTGGAGGCTCGCAGGCCAGGCCCTCGTTTTGGGGAAGAAAATCGCCTGCACAGCCTATGAAAAGGCCCAGCAGTCCCCTGGCCCAGAGCTGACCAGGGGAAGAGGGATGCGTCACTCCCGCCGCCCAGATGCGGGGCTCTCAAGGCGCACAGAGTGGGCGCGGGGCGGGGCAGGTCACCAGCTTCAGCCCGGGGAGGGCCTGCGGGAGCTGCCTCCGCCCGCTTGTTTGTTTAGTTGGAAAGGAGGCCCTGCGGCGGAATGTCAGGGCCAGGGCCTGCCGGCTGCCCCCTCGCCCCCTCGCCCCCCGCCGGCAAACCCACTTCAGACTGTGTTTCTACAGCAGAGCCCCGGGTGGGCAGGACCCCAGCCCTTCTCTAGGCTGGGGGAGGGCAGTGGGCTCTGGAGTGTGGGCAGCCCGGCCGAGTTCATGGAACTGGGTGGGTAACAGCCCCTGTGCAGGAGGGAAGGGGGCCCAGGTGCGGACAGGTCAGGGTCCTGCGCGGTCAGGCGCGGGCGCTCCCAGGGCTGGCGGGGCCCCGCCCGGAGCCGTCCCTCCGCTGGGCCTCCTGTGCAGGAGCCCGGGTGCCTGCGCCTCGGGCCGGACGAGGCTGCCCAGTGTCCGCGCCCCCTGTGCCCTCCCTGTGCCCACCTGTAGGTCCCGCTGCAGCACAGGTCCCCCCTGTTCCCACCTGTCCTTCTGCTCAGGCTCCCAACACTTGCTCTTCCCTGGGTGTCCGGTAAAACTTTCCCAGCCCTTCCCCCTTCACACCCTAGTCAGAATGAGCCCATCCTGCTTTGTGTCCCCAGCATCCTTTGCACCTGTCCTGCAACTGGTTTCCCAGAGGGACGCAGAGACAGAGAGAGAGACAGAGAGAGACAGAGAGAGACAGAGAGAGACAGAGAGAGACAGAGACAGAGGGAGAGAGATACAGAGAGAGACAGAGAGAGACAGAGACAGGGATTTCATCCATCTGAAGGGCAGCTCCCACCCCACGTGGCAGGTCTTCCGTGGCCACGTGCCTAGAGGGCCCTCCCCCACTCCCCTCACTCCTGCCCCCTGCTCCCTGGGCCAAGCGGCGGTGAGTGCCCCCCAGCACTCAGGACCCCAGCCCTCGAGGCCATGGCAGCCCGGTGCTCTCTCCCTCTCAGTCTCCCCTGGACTTTGGGGCCCCCGTTGGTTGTGGAAGGAGCCCCCAGGGCCCTGGAAAGGCGAGGAGCCAATGACCCATCTTGGTGCGTAGCGGGTGCTCCGCGAAGGCGAGTCTCCCATCCCAGCCGGGCTCCCTCGCAGGTGGCAGGTCCTGGCATCCTCGGGGCATGCGTCTCCCTGCCCGCGCCCTGGCTTTGCTGTTCGAAAAATGGATATGGGAAGATAATTTGAATTTATAAATCCAATTCCAACAGGCTTATTGATGTGCAAAGAAAAGAATACATAAAAGTGTGGCCAGGTGTACACTCGATTAGCTCCCCGATTATTTATTTATCCCTGAGAAGCGCTTACTGGGGGATGACAAACATTAGTTTTACAGATGGAGCCCAGAGGACTGACCCTGCTGAGAGAAATCGGATTATTAGTGCTCCGACGATTGAGTTCACACCAACTTTTACTTCCAGTTATTAAGAAAAGCAGTGAATTTATATGCACGGGGCCCCACAGTGTTGCAGGAGCGCAGGCTGCCGGGTGCCCGGGGCCAGCGGGTTAAAGCTGAGCCAGGGCCGGGCGGAGCAGGGGTGACTGATGCAGGTGCCTTCCGACTGACCACCTGCTCGCTGCCCCCCTGCCCCCAGCTCCTCGGCCCTTCCTCCCCCGGCCCGCGGTGGCCTCGTTCCATCCCCGGAGTTTACGGAGGCCCAGTTACCTGCTCCAGACAGGTGCCTATCCAAGGAGCGAGCCGGTAAAAAACGAGATGTAACTGCCCCCCCAGCAGGCCTGCCCGCCCACCGCAGGGCTGGCACGTGACAGCCAGCTGAGCCTAAGGGCAAGAGATGCCATGCAGCCGTCACCCCCAGGGCCCCGCTGTGTCCCCTGCACCCCCGAGGCTCACCACTCCCCTCCCAGCCCGGACATCTGGCTTGGGGTGGCTCAGCTCTCGATCACCCCCAGCTGCTCCTCCCTCCTGCCCCTCGCACTCTTCTCCTGGGCTTCAGGGCTGCGCTCGGACCCCACCCTCTGGGCAGCCCCTGAGGCCCCAGTGGACCTCTCCTCCCCGGGGAACCCGCCGGGCCAGGGTGGTTGCTGGGCGGGCTTCTTTCCCCTGCCCATGCCCGTGGCTCCCAGGAGCCTCCCCCGGGTCCCGAGGACGGCCAGCTGAGGCCCGGGCAGGGCGCGTGGGTGCCGGTGCCCGGGGCGGGGCGCCTGTGAGGGCAGCCCCAGGATGAGGGATGGGGGCTGAGGTGCTGATGAGCTCGGAGCTCCAGGGTGAGCAGTTCCGGGTGTTGCAGGAAGGGTTTCTGCAAACCCTTATTTCTGAGGGTAAAGACCGCAGCAGGGAGCAGGGGTGTTTTGCAAAGGGGACCCCGAGCGGCTGGGACCCCGAGGAGCCTGCCTGAGGGTTCACTGCTCCTGACTCACTCAGTCACTCTGCTGGCCGCGTGTGACCAGCGGTGCCCTGAGGGAGGCCCTGGGCCGGGCAGGACGGGGAGGAGGGGCCCCCGGTGCCCTCCCAGGGGACCCCCAGCGGGCCCCTCTGCCTCCCAGGCCACTCCACCCGTGTTCGTCTCAGCTCTTTTTTCCCACCTGGTAAAATTTGCCATTTGCTTTTGAGTGTTGTTTATAGTGTTTTTGCAGGGATAAAGTTCTTTATTTTCATGAGGTAAAACCATAAAACCTACGCATCTTCCCCTTTATGGTGCCTGCCATTGACACCGCCTGGGCAGGGCCTCCTATCCTGAGGCCCTGGCGTCAGGAAAACGTTCATCTCCACTTCCTCCCGGTACCTGAGTGGCTCTGGGCGCCCGCCTCCCATTCAAATATTTAATTGGCAAAGGAGGGGAAGTGGGAGCCAGGCTGGCGGTTTCCCTGAGTCCCCGACTGCAGCCCCTTAGAGCCCCTGTGATTTTCACGGCCACTCGCACCCAGGCCCCGATCCTTACAGTAAAAGCGTCTGCTCCTGGCATTTCTGTTTCTTTCTATTTCTCATGTTCTTGCCTGATCAGGCCGCTTTAACTAGTGTTATTGTCTGGGCTGTCCCCCCCCATGCGGAGGGAATGAATTGCATGACTGAGCAGTAACCCTCTGCAGGTGTGCTCCTGACATCGCTCTTACGAAACAAAGGGGCGGTCCTGGCGCTTTCCCGTTTTATTTATTTCAGGTAAAACCGAAGTCCCCAGGGCTGCTTTCCTGCGGCCGCCTCGCGCGCTTCTCTCTAGAATCGGCATTGCTGTGAGCTCCTGTGCGTTTTGCAATCGAGTCTCCCTGGTGTTACTAACTACAGGTGTAGGGACAGCCATCCCCATGCTGCTCTCAGGCCTTGACACCTGCAGACAGGGCCTTTCTATTCTCCTTTCCGTCTCCACGAGCGTGCCTACCCAGGGCCCCAGGTAAGTGCAGTTGGGCAGGATCTGTCCGTGGGGGCTGATGGCTGCGCCGGGTGACGTCCCCGGGGCCATCCGTGCTCACTGGGCACCGCCTCTCACTCCTCATGGCCAAGCACAGGCCCGAGTGTGGATGTGCCCGCGTCGAGCCCGCGTTCCTTCACCGGGACACGTGGCAGCTGCTGCCTGGTGGCACCCCGAGTACACGCACAGGACTTGACCGTGCTGACACACCTCTGGGCGCAGGAAGGGCCGCCTGGGCGCGGTGGCTCCGTTCCCTGCTGAGGAGGTGCAGTCCCGGGGGCGGCGGCCAAGGGCGCAGGTGGACCCCCCGCCGAAAGCTCGCTGAGGTCTCGGGGACTTGGTCTGGCTCGTCCATTCCGCAGCCCTGATGCTCCACAAAGACCCAGGGACTGACTGGTGACCGACCCAGTCCCCTCGGGCCCCTCGCTCCAGAACCTTCCACGGACCCCTGCTCTTCCCTGTGCGCCTTTCTTGGGGGTCCTGCAGACTGAGGCGAGGCTCCCCCGGAGTAACCCCTTATTCCAATAAACTCGGGAAAGGTGACAGGCTCTGGTCAGACTTGCAGCTGACTTTGAGCCACTGTCCTGGAGAAGCTAAAGAGAGTGGCGGTTTCTATGGTAACCAGCAATGTCACGTTCATTAAATGCCACCGCGAACAGAAATGGGGTTGCGCTCCAGGCCGCCGTGGGCCCCGCGGGCAGCCTCAGACGGGAGTGATGGTTTCCTTCCGAGGTTTCTCTGTCACCCCACTTCCTCCCCACCAGTCGGAACAAGGTCACTGCCCACAGGAGGGGCCGTCCCCTCAGGGCCGCTCGCCTGAATCGATCTCCCCTGTGCTTGGAGTGGAGGGGACGCTTCCCTCCGCAGAAGGGTGTCACCTCCCCGAGGCCAGAAACCTGGGACCGCTGAAGCCAGGGCGAGTCTGAAGGTCACCACAATGTCACCCCAAGTGCTGTGACCGAGGTCGCGTCCGCAGGTGGCTCCTGGGACACCTGTGTGTCCTTTGACTCTCCCTCCTGAGCGTGCCCCTCCTTCCGGCTGCTGCTCCGCCAGCGGGCTCGAGTGTTGGGTCCTGGGCCTGCTCTTCTCCCTGTGTCCTCTCTGGCTCCCACTGTCCTCCCCCTCACGTCCCCTGGCCCCGAGCTCTCCCGCTCAGGGCCCTTTCCTGCTCCGGGACAGTCCTTTCCCTTCCTCTGCCCCCGGAGATTCTGGAGGCTGCTCCTTCCCAGCATCAGGGCTCCTCCTGACGCCCCTTCCCACCCCCCGGGCTCCGCACTCCTGCTGTCCCGTGTGGGCCGCGGCTGGGCTGCCCGCGAACACTCTGGATTTCAAACTCTGACTTGGAAACAAGGATGTGGGAATAAATGGGTCAGTCATTTGTCACACCGGTTCCTTATAGAAATGATTACGTTTGGATCAATTGGGGTTAATTAACTATATTATTAAAACCAACTTCACCCGTTTCTCTCCGCGTTCAGTGTCCCCCCCTGGCTGCGCTGGGGCTTGGCTGCGTTGTGCCTCAGTTTCCTCCTCTGCCCGGGGCAGGGGCGGGAAGCCTTTACCCAGAGCCGAGCGGGCGCTGCTGGCCCACTGACCTCAGCTGCTGGCCGCATTGGTTTCATTTGCGCATTTCGTCGCCTGTGTCCGGATGTCCCTCTTAATCACCTGGGCACCTACCTGCGTCTTCTCTCCTCCTACCGAGTGTCAGCTCCGTGACCCAGGGACTGGACTGCTTTGCTCACAGTGGGTCCTCAGTGCCCGTCCCAGGGCCCAGCACACAGTAGGGGCGCAGGCACGGGGCTGAATGAAGGATGAGGCCGAGCTGGGCTCCCTCGGGCCTTTCCCTCCCCCCGTCACTCCCTCCCGCACTGTTGGAAAGGAGCCCTCGGCCGGGCGGGGCTGTGCGTTTGTAGCACAAACCGCACAAGGACGGGTGGGGGAGGAAACGGGTGATGCCCCCCCACTTCACGCCCGGGCTGAGGGTCCCAGGGCCGGTCCCAGGGGGCAGTGAAGGTGGGTGGCGTGTCCCATCCAGTTTTCATCCACCCCAGGCCCCACCCCCACCCCCACCCATCAGCTGCCTGAAGCCTCCACCTGGACACCAGCACCTACCTGGCAGGGCTGATGTGCCGAATTTAAAGGCGGGAGAGGGGCAGGTGGATCTTGCCTGCCCCCCCCCCCACCCCGGGGTGGCTGCCGGTCCATCCCCAGTCCAGCTCTCAGCAACCTCCCAGCAAGGAGTTTGTGGGATGAACAGATGAGTGGCTGGGTCAGTTAAAGCGAAGCCACTCAAATGTGGGTGGATAATCCGTTTAAAACCCAATGGTGAAGGAATGTGTTTAGCGATTACACCCTAAAGATGCGTTTTAATTAACCTGCATGAATATTTCTCTCCCGTTGATTGATTGCTCCCCTTATTGCTCCCCGAGGGCAGCTGCTTTCCCACTTGCGTCGGCTCTTTCCTGAGCGGGCTTTCCTCCGGCCGGGCCAGGGCTGGGCCGGCCCCTCAGCCTTCCTTCCCGGCTGGGGACGGGCTCGGGACAGGAGGAGGTGCAGGGGCCCATGTGAGGGCAAAGTCGGCTCCTGCAGGGCCCTCTGCCCGGGTCACGGGGGGTCTGCCCTCCCGTCGCCTGGGTGGCTGGTCTGGTTGCTAGTTCCCTCCTCTCCGCCTGCCCCTCGGCTGTCTGGGGGGTTCCCGCCTGCCCTCCTGGACTCCGTCTTGACCACCTCTAACCCTCAGCTCCTGTCCTGAGTGCCGGACAGGAGCTTGACTTTAGGGCCCCCAGCAGTGTCCCCCAGCTCCTGCACCCCCACCAGCCGGGGCTGCTACAGTGTCCAGAAGCCCCCGCCTCCCCTGCCGGTGGTGCGAGGGGTGGGGACGTGTGTGGTGGGCACAGAGAGGCCTGGTTCCCTTTCACAGGAACACGTAACACACCTGCGGAGTGTCAGATGGCAGGCTCACCGGGTGTGAAGTCCCCTGTCTGAGCCCCACCCCGGCTGCTAAGCTGTGACGTTATGGTGAAAACAGACGCTGAATCTGGGGGTTCCCCTTGGCCTGACCTTCCCTGACACAGGGAACCATGGGGCAGGGTCTGTCACCGTTTATAGACTGGAGGTGAGGCCCAGAGCGGTGGAGAGCCCACTCAAGGCAGCCCTCCTGCAGCCGCCTGCGTCCCCCTGCGTCCCCCTGCGTCCCCGGCCGCCCCTTATCAGCCGCCCAGCAGATGAGCACTGGGCCCCGGCTGGGCTATCACATCAGGCCGGCGTCTGACCCTGGAACGCGGCCACTTCTCTCTGTGGCTCCATCAGAATCCTTTATTCCTTCTGAGCTGTGACCCAGAAAAACCCCATTTGTGGAGCACAAAGCTTTCTGCCTGCTTGGAATTCAGGGGCACTGAATCGCTCCCTCCGGATCCCCGGGGTGCTGGGCGGCGGGGGGAGGCGGAACTGCCGGGAACCAGGCCCACATCGGTGGAGGTGCAGGAGCCGGGGCACCAGGCGCTCAGCGCCCTGGGCTCTGAGGGGTCAGGACCCTGGCGAGAGGCAGGGCTGGTTCTCCTGCTCAGGTGAAGGACGGGTGGAGCCTGTGGGGGCAGAACCATGTGGGCAGAGGGGGTCCCCACAGCGCAGTGTGCCTCAGAGCTGGGCCCTCTGGGGACAACCTGGAGGCCCGGTCCGCACCCTCCTACCCCGGCCTGACACTCAGAGGCAGAGGGCTCCCGGGCAGTGCAGGGGTGAGAAATCAGGACACTGGCAGGGGAGGGATGGGGCTGTGCCCCCACCTGAGGGAGAGTGTCTAGGAAATGGAGCCACTGTGTGCCCGGTGGTGGGGCTCCCAGGGCACAGAGGACCCGCACAGTCCTGTGAAAAACCAGAGTCCACACTCTCAGCCCTTCAAACCCCAGCCACAGATCCTCAGGACCCGGGAACTCCTGCTCCCCAGCTTTCTGCCGCCCCGCCCCCGCCCGAGAGCCAAGGATGCGTCCAGCAGGCTGTATGGCCACAGGGACAAGGCCCGCTGTAGCCAGGTAGGGCGCGTGAGACCCCAGGCCCCCCCGTGCAGAGTGGGTGTCGTTCATGTTTTATTAACATTAAAGAAGAGAAGACCATGCGTCCACAGCCTGGGAGGGTGCTGTGAGGAGCGGACGCTTCACTGGCCTGACCCCTCTGCCGGTTCCCTCCAGCACCCGGCGCTCTTACCACCCACCCGCCGTGTAACCCGTTCAGAGAATCCCTCACACTGCCTGACCTGCGAGGCAGCAGAGGGCACGTCTGGGTGAACTCCCCTCGTTTTACAGACGGCCAAACGGAGCACAGAAGACAGGTTCTGAGGCAGGGAGGGTCCCCCAGAGGGCGAGGGGCTGAGCTGGGTGCAGGACCTGGGTCCCCTGCTCCAGACCCCGCGTCACTCCCCTCCCCACACGCTTCGCGGAAAGCGGCCGTGGCGGCAGAGCCCGGGCGCAGGAGGAGCTGGTCGACGTTCCTCTCTCATCCATGTTTCTCTCTCTCTCCTCCCTTCCTCTCTCTGAAACCTAAAAAAAAAAGTCCTTAAAAATAACCAGTGGAAACAGCCCCAGGGGCCTTCGCCGGTGAGTGGGCGCATCCATGCAGGGAAGAGCTATCTGGCAATAAAAGGGTGAACGCGCGTTGACAGGTGCACAGAGGACGCGTCTCCAGGCCGTACCTGCTGGGAGGAGTGTCTCACCGCGCGGTTCCATTTACATCGTCTTCTGGAAGAGCCGGACCAGAACCACAAGGAAGTGGCCAGGGGTTGCCTGGGGCCGGGTGGGCTGTGGCCCGGGTGAGGGCGCTGCCCAGCTCCAGGGAGCACTTTGGGGGATGAAACGCTGTCTCCCTTCGTTGTGATGAGGTTACGTGGGACCATACGTGTCTTAAATCTCAAACAACTGGAAACCAACAGGTGTCTATTTCATTGCATGTTAATATTTAAAGTTAAAATTTGAAAAAATGATACAGTGAAGACGCCTGGCCCACAGGCATCATCCCTCGTTGAAGTAATTAAAAATCGCTCGGAAGGCTCCCCTGCAGTGCTGTGAGCCGGATGGGCACCTGTCCTGGGGATGCCCAGCGCGGCCGCCCCGCCTCCGGGCGGCGTCCGCCCCGCTGTGGCCCCAACACCGGGGTCGCCCCTACCTGCCTGCGTCCCAGCCTCTGAGGGGCCTGCTAAGCTCATCTGACAATGGTCCTAACTCTCCTGCTGGAGATTCTGGGGTGAAAGCTCAAAAATGATTTGACCCCACCCCCAGCCCTTTGCCGACACTGCTCTTTCACCTTCCTCTCCCCTCCCGAGCTGGGATCCCCCGTGTCTGTGTCTGTGTCTGTCTGTGTCTGTGTCTGTGTCCGTGTCTGTGTCTGTCTGTGTCTGTCCGTGTCTGTGTGTCTGTCTGTGTCTGTGTCTGTCTGTGTCTGTGTCCGTGTCCGTGTCTGTGTCTGTCTGTGTCTGTCTGTGCCTGTGTCTGTCTGTGTCTGTGTCCGTGTCCATGTCTGTGTCTGTCTGTGTCTGTCTGTGTCTGTCTGTGTCTGTCCGTGTCTGTCTGTGTCTGTGTCCGTGTCCATGTCTGTGTCTGTCTGTGTCTGTCCGTGTCTGTCCGTGTCTGTCTGTGTCTGTCTGTGTCTGTGTCCGTGTCCGTGTCTGTGTCTGTCTGTGTCTGTCCGTGTCTGTCTGTGTCTGTGTCTGTCTGTGTCTGTGTCTGTGTCTGTCTGTGTCTGTGTCTGTGTCTGTGTCTGTCTGTGTCTGTCTGTGTCTGTCTGTGTCTGTGTCTGTGTCTGTGTCTGTCTGTGTCTGTGTCTGTGTCTGTGTCTGTCTGTGTCTGTGTCTGTCTGTGTCTGTGTCTGTGTCTGTCTGTGTCTGTGTCTGTGTCTGTGTCTGTCTGTGTCTGTCTGTGTCTGTCTGTGTCTGTGTCTGTGTCTGTGTCTGTCTGTGTCTGTGTCTGTGTCTGTGTCTGTCTGTGTCTGTGTCTGTCTGTGTCTGTCTGTGTCTGTGTCTGTGTCTGTCTGTGTCTGTGTCTGTCTGTGTCTGTGTCTGTCTGTGTCTGTGTCTGTGTCTGTGTCCATGTCCGTGTCCCCTCCGTGTCCCTAGCACCTGGCCAGGGAGCAGAGCCATGCTCGGCAGAAGGTCAGCCCTGCTGGAGGTGCAGGTGCCCTTGGACCCCAGGGCGTCCTCGAGGGTGGGGCCGGTGGGTTCCAGTCCAGGCGCTGCCCCAGGTGCCGGGCTGGGGCTGAGGGGCCTGTGCAGCTGAGAGGGGCTGTGGACACGGTGGCCGTGCCTTACCCAGGGGCTTGTCCTCCAGGCCTACTAATGAAGTACCCTGTGTGCCCCGGCGACTCGGAGAAGCAGGAGTCAGAGAACAAATCAGCGTGAAATGGTATTTTGGCTAAATCTCTGCTCCCCAGCCCTAGAGCCGCATGGGGCTGTTAGCGGTCCCGGGAGCGCGGGGTGCGGATGCTGGCGGGGACGCTAGGCCTGAGTGATGAGGGAGCGAGCAGCCTGTGTCCGCTCCGTCCCGCAGCAGGCCCGTGATTTTCAGTTATAAACCACCAAGGTCTCGCAGCTCCTAATAAAGGCCGTAAAATCTCTGAGGCGTGGACAGACGTGCACCCAGGAAGGAAAAACAGGCCGAGTGTCTAAGTGATCGCTCGTGTGGTGCTTTTGTTTGTGCTGCGGACTCGCGCGTTGAGTGTGTGGGAGAAATTCTAGACTATGTGTGCCGGGAGGAGCGGGAGGCCGAGGGTCCTGCTAGTGGCCTGGGATGTCCCGAGAGGGGTCCCACGTTCCTTCGAGGGGCGCGTCCGTCCAGACTCAGACCCTGCAGCGGAAGCAGTCAAGGTGTGTCCGCGGGATCCGGGGCTGTGTCCCCGCCGGACCGGGAGGTGACTGTCAGGAGCGGGCGAGAGGCTGCGGGCATGGGGCCCAGGCAGCTCCGCTCACCCTGATGGGACCGCGGCTTCCTCCGAGCCTCCTGACCGCCTCCAGCAGGAGGATGACCCTGCGGCCCCGCTCCCCGCTCGGCTCATCTACGCACCGGTCAGCAGCGCGGGCGCTGACATGGCCACGGAGCTTGCCAGCTGGCTCCTTACGGCCCCTGTGGGGAGGAGGGGAGCGGGAGGGATGGGACGGGGGACCTTGCAGGCGGTAGGCGGGCTGAGAGCCGGCACGGGGGTGACTTATGCGCCTGGGGAGGGGCCCCGAAGATGCAGAATTAAAGCAAAACGGGAGACGGGGAAGAGGAGCTTCTCCCTGAAGAAATGGCTCATTTTTCAGGTGGAGAGCGCGTGTCGCGTCACGTTCAAAATGAGACCCAGCCAGTGAAACGTTTAAATGCAGGACAGAGGGAACCGCTGTGAGCAGCCGGGGAGCAGGGAGCTGCTCCGACGGGCACCGGCCCGCGGCCCCGTCAGGCCAGAGACCGGAGGCAGCGCTGCTGGGCCTGAGGCCGCCCGTCGGGGGCTTTCCTCCGGTGGGGCGGCCCTGGTGTCCCGGCCCCGCCGTCGGCCCTGCTCCGTGCAGGGTCCCCTCCAGGGGGCCGTGAGTGGGAGGCAGTCGTTGAAGGAGGGCGCGTGGTGACCGCTCCCGGCAGGTGTCGCTGAGAGTGGGAGCAGGTGGCCCCGCCTGCTGTCCTTCGAGGGCGTGCTGGCTGCGTGGGCTGCGGGGGTCTGGAGCAATGCAGACGAAAGCCATCTGGCCAGTCCTCCCCCCGGCCAGGGGGGCCCTCACTCGGAGTCAGGACACACGGAGAGGGTGACGCGCGTGGCCGCCCGGCTTCTCAACTGTGCTGGCTCTTCTGGTTGAATTGTGTCCCCCCAAATCCATATGTTGACGTTCTGGCCCCCAGGAAAGAAGGAATGTGAATGTTCTCTTAACTCACTATTAGGAAAAAGAAAGAAAGAGGGAAAGAGAGAGAAGAGAGGAAGGAGGGAAGGAGGGAAGGAAAGAAGGGGGAAGGAGGAAGGAGGGAGGGAAGGAGGGAAAGAAAGAGGGAAGGAAGGAAGGAGGGAGGGAAGGAGGGAAGGAAGGAAGGAAGGAAGGAAGGAAGGAAGGAAGGAAGGAGGGAAGGAAAGAAGGGGGAAGGAGGAAGGAGGGAGGGAAGGAGGGGGAAGGAGGAAGGAGGGAGGGAAGGAAGGAAGGAGGGAAGGAGGGAAGGAAAGAAGGGGGAAGGAGGAAGGAGGGAGGGAAGGAGGGAAAGAAAGAGGGAAGGAAGGAAGGAGGGAGGGAAGGAGGGAAGGAGGGAAGGAAAGAGGGAAGGAAGGAAGGAAGGAAGGAAGGAAGGAAGGAAGGAAGGAAGGAGGGAAGGAAAGAAGGGGGAAGGAGGAAGGAAGGAAGGAAGGAAGGAAGGAAGGAAGGAAGGAAGGAAGGAAGGAAGGAGGGAAGGAGGGAAGGAGGGAAGGAGGGAAGGAAGGAAGGAAGGAGGGAAGGAAGGAAGGAAGGAGGGAAGGAAGGAAGGGGGGAAGGAAGGAAGGAAGGAAGGAAGGAAGGAAGGAAGGAAGGAGGGAAGGAAGGAAGGAAGGAGGGAAGGAAGGAAGGGGGGAAGGAAGGAAGGAGGGAGGGAAGGAGGGAAGGAAAGAGGGAAGGAAGGAGGGAGGGAGGGAAGGAGGGAAGGAAGGAAGGAGGGAGGGAGGGAGGGAAGGAAGGAAGGAAGGAAGGAGGGAGGGAGGGAGGGAAGAAAGGAAGGAAGGAAGGAGGGAGGGAAGGAAGGAAGGAGGGAGGGAGGGAAGGAGGGAAGGAAGGAAGGAGGGAGGGAGGGAACATTTGCACTGCAGACGGTGTTGCAGGTCACGCACCCGAGCTTACAGCGTTCAGCCCGAATACTCCTCCAAGGAAAATGCATCCCCAGGAATGACCTTCTCAGAGGCCAATGGTACGAACGTAACAATTACATCTAATAATTATATCTGTCAGCTGTGGTGCCTACAGACCACCCAGGGCTCGGTGACTACATCCCCTGTCGTGTTTGGCCCTGTGGGTCCACTTGGCCGTTCCTCCAGTCTGGGTTGGCGTGGGTGGGCTTGCCGGGCTCTGCCGGGCTCTGCTGGGCTCTGCCGGGCTCTGCCAGGCTTGCTGGGCTCTGCTGGGCTCTGCCGGGCTCTGCCGGGCTCTGCTGGGCTTGCCAGGCTCTTTCCTGTGCCCAGCGCGGGCAGGCAGCTGATGCGGAGCCGCCTGAATTGCGTACCTGGTGGCGGGCCAGCGGTTGGCGGGGGTCGCTGGTTCCGCAGAGGCCTCGCTCCCGCGCCAGCCTGGGCTCGGTCACACAGGACGGTGTCAGGCTTCCAGGGGCGGCCCGGGAGCGAGCCCGGGCGGAAGCTCTTTCCAGGTCTCTGCGTGTGTCCCGTTTGCCGCTGGCCCCGCAGTCAAAGCGACGCACGCGGCCAAGCGCAGCCAGGCGGGAAGGGCCCTCCCCGGGCAGCATCCGGGCCGGGCAGTGCCACAGCCACGGCTGGAAACGGCTTTTAATTAAAACTCAGGGAACCACAGGGAAAGAAGGCGCCAGAGCAGGGGCATTTTTTCTGTAATAAAGATGAAAGAGAAAACAACTGGCGTAGAAAATAGAAAAGAGGCAGAGCTGGTAAATGTTTTCAAGGACTTATTCTCTGTAACAGAAGCAATAAAATTGATAAACATCGGCAAACAGAAACAAGAAAAAAGAATGAAACGCCAATAAATTTGCCTCTAGAGTCAAAAACAGTAATGAGAACAAACACGGGGAACTCGAAGTTCCGTGCGAATCCAGTCGACTGGTGCACACGACCCAGGCGGGCAAAGGCAGGCTACCGCGGCGAGGGCCCGGAACACGGCGTCTATTCTTGTATTGCTATTTATTAATTACTGTATTACTTATTAGTAGGAATAATTTAAAATTACTAATAGTTATTAGTAATAATAAATTTAGAAATTTAATAAATTTGAAAATGTATTAAGTGATAAAACGTAATAAGTGATATTCTGAGCGTGTGCACTCTACCAAAAACCAACTCAAGGAAGCATATAAACCCTAAGATCAATAACCAGGGGGAAACGGCGAGCGGGAGATAAAGTCAGGACCAGCCGGGCCCGAGAGCCAGGCGGAGGGCGCGGGAGAGATGGGACGGCGGGGGACTGGTCACAGGAAAGGAAGCCGGCACCCCCCGCACACCCCACGAGCAGTCAGGGCTGACACCCGGTGTCTGGGGGAAGCTGGGGCCGGGCTCTGACTCGGAGCCAGTGTCGCCCAGGCCCCGGAAAGCTCTGCGAGGGCTGCGCTCTCCGCCCCGAGCGAGACGACAGGTCGCAGTGTGAGCCCTCCCGTGACGGGAACCAGCCGCCGCGGGCCGTGGATTATCCAGCGAGGGCCGCGAGCACCGGAGGCAACCGCCAGGCGAGTTATAGACAAGAGACTGTGCGAGCCTCTGTGACAAGGGCCCAGGGAGAGGAAGGACGTGAGCGACGGCCCGAGAGCCCCGGGGCGCGGAGCACATGGGACAGCTCGCCCTGCCCGTGAGCCCCGTCTCCCGGGGATGGATCGGACCTCGCTCCCTGGCGTGCTGGGTGCTGGTCTCGCTCCCTGGTTTGTCTTTGCAGGAACACGTCCCAGAGGCCTCCCGCCAGCTCTGACACCGACTCCCTGTAGCTGACATTTCCGGCCTGACTATTTTTAAAAGGTGACAGTTGTATTGACTGAGGGCCGTGTCTGGATTGGACACTGGGAGTTGGCACGGAGAGGAGAGGCCTCGCTCACCTCGAGCGTCTGGTGCCCTCCCGGGGGATCGAGAACTTTCTAAATTGTCCTTTCATTGTCTCTAAAAGCAGCAGATCCTAATGAGGTCCCCAGACAGCTCCCGGGGACAGCGGAGGTGTGGGGGCCTCATTAGTCTTCAGGCACCCGGCCTCCTAGGGGTTGGAAGAGACATGTGTTGGTGGCAGGAGGTGGGTGTGGTGACGGGAGGGAAGCAAGGACGTGATTCACTGGGGACGAGTGACTGTTTGTCATCCTTTGTGTCCTGAGATGCCAGTGGCGCAGGAAGTTGAAAGGAGTTAAATTGGCAGGACGTCTGAGCCCCAGTGTGTGGGCCGGACCGCCCCAGGCACGAGGACTCCTGGGGACAACTGCTCCACCTTGGCTTCCCGGCTGCAAACGTGGCTGGACCGGCTGCCTCTGTGCCGTCCCCTCCCAGGGTTTTTCCTTCTCAGGAGAAAGCTGTTCCCATGGGTGGCCGCTTGGCACACAAACCAGATTGACAGCCGGGGCCCAGAAGGCCGCTCTCCAGGTCTCTGCCCAAGCGTGAGGCCCCTGCGGCTGCCTCCTCCCCCCAGGAGCCCTTCTGGACTGAAGCCCACGGGCAGGCAGGCACGTGTCTCAGGCTGCTGGGCCCTGCAAACGCCAGCTGGACCGGCCGGCCTGGGCCTCCTGTGTCTGTGGAGGGACAGCTGCCCTTGCTCCTTGACCTCCTCCTGGGGACATCGCCTGCATCCCGGGGACATTGCCTGCATCCTGGGGACATCGCCTGCATCCTGGGGACATTGCCTGCATCCCGGGGACATCGCCTGCATCCCGGGGACATCGCCTGCATCCTGGCGCCGAGCTCTCTGCGCCCAGCACACAGGGCTTTCTCTGCTGTGCGTTTTCCCTGCTGGGTAACAGAGCCCCTCGCCGGGGCTTTACCAGGAGAACTTCATTTTCTCACGGTCTGGGGGCCGGACGTCCGTGGTCAGGCTGAGGGCAGGCTGGCTCCTCGGGGCCTTGCAGAGCCTCTCCCCCGGCCTCCCTCGGCCCTGGGGCTTGCTGGCGATCCGTAGGATTCACCCGCCTCCTCCTCGGCCCCCATGCGGCGTCTCCTTGTGCATCTCTGCGTCCAAGTCTCCCCTTTTTAATAAGGACACAGGTCAGGTTGGGTCAGGGCCCCCCCTTCTCCAGCGGGACCTCATCCTGCTAATTGCACCTCCAACAACTGTTTCCAAATGAGGTCCCATCCGAGGTTCTGGGGTTAGGATCAGCATACGGGTTTTGGGGAGTAAACGCCACACCTGCACTCACCCTAGAAATCAGGGTTCTTAAAACCTTGCCGCACCCACTGCGCACAGTCTGACCCCAGAGCCCTCTGGCTTCGGGGGGGCTGAGTATGTCCGCACGTTTTCCAACCTGTGGCCCGTGTTTTTTTCCCCTATAGGCTTTTCCTCTGTTATAACAGATCCTAAGAGCTCTTCAAATATTAAGCAAAGCAACACGTTGTCTGCCGGTCCGTGTGCCTTGAACTTTGCTGAGGGTCTTTCTCTTCCTCACGTACTTTTATTGTCACAGGGTCAAGCCGCCAGCCTGTCGCTCGGACGGGGAGTGGGGACGAGCGCAGGGGGCCGCCCCGCGGTGAGGACAGCACCTCACTGCCTCACAGATGGCAGAAGCAAACCCGCCTTACAGACGAAGCTTTAGAACACCCCCGGTCTTGCATTCACCCGGATCTGTTTTGGTGCAAGTGAAGGCGAGGCGTCTGTCTCAGCGTTTCCCAAAGGCCTCCCTTGCTAAGGGCTGGGCGTCCGTGTCCCTCTCAATGTTGAAGCTCAACCTCCAAGGTGACGGGCGGGCGGTGTCGGGAGGCGGGGCTTCAGGCGGCGAGGCCACGAGGGTGGAGCCCTCGGGGGTGGGATTAGTGGCCTCACAAAGGAGACCCCGGGGAGCCCCTCAGCCCGTAGAGCACAGTGGCCCAGGACAGCTGCCTGTGAGGGCCGCTCCGGCCAGGTCGGCCGCGGCCTCGATCCTGAGCTCCCGGCCCGCAGGCCGAGGAGTCCGTGCCCGTTGCCTGCCAGCTGCCTGGCCCCGGGCCTTCGTCAGCAGCTCCATGGACAAGCCCCCTCCCGGTTCAAATGCGTCGGTGGCTCTCAGGCTACAGACTGTGACCTCTGGTGTGGCAGGCGGGGCTCAGAGGGCTGGCCGTCCCCTCCAAGGCCTCTGTACCCCCTTTTGTTTGACCCCCCTGAGCCCCAGCTCCCAGCCCCAGGGGCCTCTGGGACCGGGTGACAAGCGTGAAGGGCAGTGGGAAGGGGAGGGAGCAGGTGGATGAGATGAACGAGGGAGGGAGGAGGCGGATGGGAGCAGTGCTTAGAAATGGAGAGTAACTCTTGAATTAGCGAAACCGTTTTCCAGGGAAGAGGTGTGCTGAGGCTGGGAGTCATTTGTTGCTCATAGTGTTGTAAATTGGTGCAATTTGCCCAGAAAACGGTTTGGCAGAGAGGAGCAGAGCTCTAGAAATGTCTCGCCCTGTGGAAATAACCTAAATGTGGAACATTTTTTTTCCTGGGGAAGAAAGATACTCACAAGCACATTATTAATGCCGAGGGGCTGTCGGTCTTCAGCCGGGGCCCGAGTTTGGCTGTTTATGGAATGGGGGGGGCCTGTAATCTGGGGGAGAAAGAAGGGAGCCTCACTATGACCTTCTGCGTGTGTGAGATATTTAATAGATATTTAATAGTTTAACTCTCTCACACCGGAGGGACGTGGAAAGGATGTGGCGCCGTCCAGTCCGCACAAACAGCCCGAGCAGGAAAGCTGATGGGATCTCAGGGCGGTGAAGCTCCCGGGCCCCTCGCCAGCCGTGCCCGGCTGGCCCACACTCGGAGCTGCCCCGGACGCTGAGCTCCGCTCACTCCTGCGGGCCCAGCTCGCTCGCCTGGCCCCTGGTCTGTGCCAGGAAAGGGGCTCTGAGCCAGCCGTGCGGCGTGACCTTGCTCTGTACCCCTGCCCGTGAGGTGACCGTCCCCTTCTCCCGGGGCATCAGCTCCAGCATCACCTCCTCCTTCAGGACCTTCCCTGCTATGTGGCCGACCTCTTCCCTGTCCATCTGTCCCTCAGGGCCTCCTGTCCTGTAGGAGCTTTGACCCATCACCTGGGCCTGAAGCCGTCTTTCGCCCTGGCTCTAATTTCCTCCCCTGGCACCTGCTGTAGCCCACGCTCTGAGCGTTTATGTTGGTGCAGACCAGTGTCTCCACCCCCTCAGTGTCCCTGTCGGACGCCTTTCTGCCTCCCGTCAGCCAATATCCCCTGAACTCCACGCACACTGCAAATCCTGGGCGTCCTGAGAGAGGCCCCGGCCCCCACCCTCGCCAGCCGGCCGGAGAGAGCACAGCGGGCCCACTCGTCTCCTCTGGGCCTCCAGCCCGTCTCTGCTCTCACCCCCATGCCAGGAGCCTCCAGGTTGTCTCACCGGGGCAGCTGTGCCAACGGGGCGCCAACCCAGCTGGCAACAGTCCACGCTGTGGGCCTTGAGGTGCGGATTGGATAGCGTCCCCCAGATTCATGTCTACTTGAAACCTTGGGGTGCAACTGGGAAACAGGGCCTTTGTAGATGTAATTAAGTTACGAGCGGAGATGAGGCCATCCTGGGTGAGGGGGCCCTAAATCCAATGGGAATGTTCTTATGAAAGACAGAAGCAGACTGGGGGGCTGTGGTCATGAGCTGAGGGTCACCTGGAGCCACGGGGCAGAGAGGATCCTCCTCTGGAGCCGCAGGAAGGAACTTGGTGCCTCGACTGCAGACTTCCCGCCTCCAGATCCGAGAAGGAATCCATTTCTGTGTTTCCAGCCCCAGTTTGGGGTAATTTGTGTGGCAGCCACAGGAAGTGGACACGATGGACGGTGTAGGCACCAGGCCACGTCCTTTTAATCCTCAGTGAGCCGTGGCTGCGACGTGGCTGGCTGGCCGGCTGGCCACTAACACCCCGCCAGCACAGGAGGTCTCCTGTCCCCCGGGGAGTGTTGGCTCCCTGGGCTCCTCCCCGGATGCTCGGCTCTTGTTCTAGCCGTTTCTGTTGTGAAGTGTTTCTCTCTCCGTTGTTCCTGCCCTTCCCCCCGTTGGCTTCCGGGGGCCTCTGTCTGTGCCCAGTGCCTCGCCTGCAGATATTCATCACCGGATGGTTGGATGGGTCCATGCGGCCCGTTTGGAAGAGGCAGATGGCCTCGCTCATTAGGAACACGCCATATGCCCGTCAGCCCATGTCCACGTCCAGGCTCCACTGATTTGGACAAACAAGTCCAATTCGGCTGGCAAGTGCTCGCCGGCCCCACGCTGCTCGCACAGGGCGGGGTGGGAGCGGGAGGCGACCCTTGTCCTCGGGGGGTGGAGGGACCCCAGGATCCTGCCGAGCCTCCGTGTCTCGTTGCGGAGTCCGTGCTCACGGAGCGTCACCGTGGTGTCACAGGTGAGGAGGAAGAGGCCTCGCTCACGAGCCCCCGCCTGGGACAGTCGTCCTGGGGACACGGGTGCCCATGTGAGCTCACACCTTTCGATGCCGGCTACACGAGACCCCGCGGTTCTTCACACTGACCGGGCCGAGCGCCCAGCTGTCTGCTCTCATTCAGCTCAGGGAACCAGCCCCCGTGGGAAGATGGGCACGCGTCCCCAGGTTTAAAAATAGGATCCATATCTGGGAGTTTAAACTGGTTTTAAATTGTTAGATTACTATCTGTCATGGAAAGATGCCCGTAGTGCAGGAGGCGTGGAAAAATAAATCGCACGAATCCTCTGCCCTTCGTCTCCGGTCTCCGCGCGTCGCCACCGCTCATGTCCTTCCAGGAGGTTTCCGTGGGTCCGCGAGCAGGTGTGGCTCTGCCTGCGTGTTACTAACCCTCCGAATCAAGCGCTTCGAGGCTCATAGCACATGCGTACAGCCGCCCACCTGCCACCTGTTCACATTTATCACCCATCCTCCATCAGTCTATCATCGATGACTGTCGCCTTTTTACGTAAGTGGAGTCCTTTTGCAGACGTTTTCCGCTTTGTTCGTTTCGCGTCCTGCACCTCACGCTTTTCCGCATCAGCACGTAACAGATCTCGCTCTTTATTTTCCAAGGCCTGTGCCATGGACATTTCTGAGCATCTGAGAAGGTGAAAGGCGTGTTAAAATGAGCCTGCAGACGCCCGTCCCCCGGCTCCGAGCTCCCTGCTCTGCACCCGGCAGGACCCCGGGAGGAGGCGGGCACCGCGCCTTCTCCTCACGAACACCTGGGCGCCCGTCTGTGAACGTCAGCGCTGTTATTATATCTGGAACACTTGACAATATTTCCTAGATGACGGCACAGCTATCGCTCGGTTTCCCTGTTTGTGTTATTACTTTTACTTTTCCATTTCTTTGACTGATGAGCCAAACAGAGTTCACAGGCTGCCTTTGTTGGGACGCCTCTTAATTCCTCCTAATCGAGTTGTTTCCCTCTCTCTTTCTTTCTCGCTGACATTTTTCCCTATTGCTTGTCCTGGAGATTTTCATGTATTGTGAATTTTGCTGAATTCTTTCTGCTGGTGCAACTTAACATGTTCTTTGAAATGTTTGAAAGGAATTGTAGATTGTTCTCCCGCACCTTCGAAGGTTCCGGTGAGTATTTTCTGCAAACAATGGCATTGTCTTTCACAACTGTGGTCGTCGGTGTCAGAAAGTGAGTGAAACAGCCCCTTCACCCCTCCTGCAGACATCACTCAGATTCACCAGGGTTCCTGTAAGTCTCTATGGCAAAAGGACCCCCATCTCACTAGGCAGGGCCATCTGCAATTAGCCCATTACATCGGAGTGGTTGCTTTGAAAGATTTGGGATCAGCTGGGTTTTTGCAGCGGGATTGAGGAGAGTGGCCCCTTGCGATGATGCGAGATGACACGCCTCAGGTCAGCTTCCTCAAACGCCGCTGAGGGAGCTTCGGGTCTGCTTCTGAATTAGCTTAAACATTGAATTAGCAGAGTCTAAAAATTGTCATTTACATCTCTGTGGCAATTTAACATAGTAAAGGTGCTACTGAACTCATCTTCAGAATGACCCCTGAGCCGGCACAAGAGTGGCCGCTGCGTGTCGTCTGCCGGAGGAACCTGAGCCTGGGGTGGTGGGGGGAGTGAAATTGTGCAGAGACAAAGCCGAGTGGGCAAGCGCACAGAATTGGTCCCTGCTAAAGGCAGGTAATGCTTCCAGCAATGGTTTATTATGATTTAGGGGGCAGAGACGTGCTTAGATTATGGTCAGTAGAAGTTATTTGCTGCTTTCATAAGCCATTTTTCATATAATTAATTTTTTGTATGTTTCATTAATTTTCAGGGTAATTATATTCACCTTTCCTGTGAAATACATTACTGCAGACTTAATATCTTCTCCAGGTAGCCAGGGAAGGTCATGCCCTCAGTTGCTTCTGGTGTGACTAGTTGTCCAGGAATTGCAGACACATAAGAATTCTCCTGCCCGGCTGGGCGTGGCTCAGAGGTTGAGCGTTGAACTAGGATCCAGGAGATCAGGGTTCGATTCCCAGTCAGGGCACATGCCCGGGGTTGCTGGCTGCAGCCGATCAATGGTTCTCTCATCATTGATGTTTCTATCTCTCTCTCTCCCTCTCCCTTCCTCTTTCAGAAATCAATAAAGATATATTAAAAAAAAAAAGAAAAAAAAGAATTCTCCAAACTAGAGTAGTGCAAAAACAATCCATCTACTCATCCTCCATCCATCTGTCCACATATCCATCCATTCGTCTACCATCTATCCACCATCCACTCATCCATCCATCCATCCACCATCCATCCATACACTCATCCATCCACCCACCATCCATCCACCATCCATCCACCATCCATCCATCCATCATCCATCCATCATCCATCATCCATCCATCAATCCACCCATCCATCCATCCATCCATCCATCATCCATCCATCCATCCATCCACCCATCATCCATCCATCCATCCATCCATCCATCCATCCATCCACCCATCATCCATCATCCATCCATCCATCCACCCATCATCCATCCATCCACCCATCCATCCATCATCCATCCATCCACCCATCATCCATCATCCATCCATCCACCCATCCATCCATCATCCATCCATCCACCCATCATCCATCTATCTATCCATCCACCCATCATCCATCCATCCATCCACCATCCATCCATCCACCCATCATCCATCCATCATCCATCCATCCACCCATCTATCCATCCACCATCCATCCATCCACCATCCATCCATCATCCATCCATCCATCCATCCATCCATCCATCCATCCATCCATCACCCATCATCCATCCATCCACCCATCATCCATCCATCCACCCATCCATCATCCATCCATCCATCCATCCATCCATCCATCCATCCACCCATCCATCATCCATCCATCATCCATCCATCCATCCATCCATCCATCCATCCATCCATCCATCACCCATCATCCATCCATTCATCATCCATCCATCCACCCATCATCCATCCATCCACCCATTCATCCATCATCCATCCATCCATCCATCCATCCATCCATCCATCCATCACCCATCATCCATCCATTCATCATCCATCCATCCACCCATCCATCATCCATCCACCATCCACTCCTTTACCCCTCCCTCCTCCCTACCCCCCTTGTGTATTTATTCCATCCATAATCACTGAGCTCCTACTGTGTGCCAGAGCCTCTGGAAGGCATACAGAGATGAATGGGAGGCAGTCCCCAACCCTGGTGAGCTCATGGCCATGGAGGAGACAGAAATCAATAGCAATTCACCCTAAGTGCTATAGCAGAGGCTGGTCCAAAGTGTTTTGGGAACCCAGTGGAGGGAGCCCCAGAGGAACTGGCTCGATTGCATCTTTGTTTTCTCTGAGGGGAAGCAGATCATCAATCTCAGCAGGGAGCAGAGGCATAAAAGCCCCAGCACACGTAGCTCTTTCCACTCTGAGGGTAAGAATGAGAAGGGGCTGGATGTGATGCCGCTGATGTTGGGGTACAGAGGAGGTCCTGGTGTCTGGGCCAGAGCTGTTGGGGCAATGGCCAGCGGATTGGAGTGGCACAGGAGAGAGTGCACATGAAGGGCTGGAGAAACCAGAGTAGACCATCCACTGCCTGGGCTTCCCCTTCTCTCCACCAGCTCTGTCCACCATGCCCACTGGTGCTCGGCTGCCCCAGGCCTGCTTGGCAAAGGTGCGATTGACCCCACCCTTCCCTTCCCAGAGCTTCACCTGTGCCCCTACGGCACATGCCGCACACACCACACTATGTTGTTGACGTCACTTCTCTCTAGGGCTCTCTAGCTGCTCAAGGACAAGCTGCTTCTTTCTCTGAGTTCCAGTGTCTGATCCTCCCCGTGGACCCTGGTAGACGCCCATGGTGTCCATGGCATGCCGCCAGGCATGACGCCTGCAGGCAGATGGCAGGGTTGGCCCAGGTTCCTGGCTTGGAGGGTGGCAAGTGGACAGGGCCGGGGTGGACGTGGCCTTCCACACTTGTAGGGAACCACCGTGGCCTGTCCGTGGCTGATCAAGTGGGAAAAGCGAGTTGTGCTGGGGCTGGACCAAGTAGCCAGGGCAGAGAACAAGTGAGTGTAAAAGTTTCTGAAAATGCAAAACCATCTAGGAAAAGGGGCTCCGGGATGGTGGACAATGCATTTGAAAGACAAGCACGTCTTTCTCCAAATTCCACCCAAGGCTGCTCTGTTGTCTGTCTGCGCCCGTGAGTGTGGGGTTCAGTGGGGAACCATGAGTCTGCCTGTCTGAGTGAATCCCGGACTCTGCAGGTGATGTGCTCGGTGACTGAGGGGAACATATGGCTTTTGCCGGTTTATTTGACAAATATGACTGGGTATTCAATACGTTATCTTTCAAATTAGCCCATGAAAATAGCCACGACATGGGGTAATGAGAAAACAGTGTTTAGAAGGAGGGGGTCTGCGCAGAACAGCTGTGCTGGCCTCTGGGGTGCCGCTGATGGATGGGCAGAGGGGGTCAGGACAGAAGGACCGTGTGTCTCCGTCGGTTAGCCCCGTCGCCATGGCAGGGGGGGTCCTCAACCCGGAGCCCGACCGTAAGTTCAAACCTGCCAGCATTTTAAGACCGTGACCTACACCGGAACTTGGATCGGATGCTCGGGATGAGCAGGAAACAGAAATTACTGTGACCAGCGTGACATGTGACGTCTTAGAAGCTGTTTCCATCTTAGTTCTACATCCGACTGTGTCACCCTAAGTCACTGACTTGTGCTCCCTCACCTGTGACTTGGGGGAACGTCACCAGCCCCATGCCCAGTCTGCTGGCTCGTGGTCTTGTTCCCGAGGGGACCCGGGCGGGAGGCGCTCGACTCCTTAGCAGACACCACGGGAGCTGTCGCTCGGCAGGGCCAGAGGCGGTGGCACAGCTGCCTCCTGGGACCCTCGTCTCCCTCCGGGCTGTGGCTCCGAGCGCCCGGCAGCCTCACCCGTGAGGAGGTGACATAAGGTACAGAATTTCAGCTGCACGACACAGGTTTTATAAAACGCATTTAAAGTCTGAGCATCGTTGCTCATTAATCCCGCACTTTTCCAGGACACGGCAGCAGTTCCCAGGAGACAGGGAATTTTGGGGGGTGCTGTTGGCCACCCGCAGGACGTTCCCTTGTCCCGAGGAATCGGGGCGCCTTTCTCCAGCGTGTGTCTCTCATTGTACTTCACGGGATCAGACTAAGCCGGTTCCGGCTCCTCCGCCTGCATCCCGGCCCCGGCTGCTGGCCCAACCCGCTCCCGGAGCCGCGGGGGCCCGCCCCCCACGCCCTCCCCCCCGCCCGGCCGACCCCTCGCCTCCCGGGCCCTAAGCCGGGGAACATTCTCATTTCCTGGCCCCCCTTCCCGCTTCCCCGTATTTAACTCCCGGAACGGGTGCTGCTGTGTGTGTGCTCAGCTTATGTTTTTACGCTGGGAATGGCTTTGCCTGTTTCCCGCAGGGAGGAGACATTTGGGCCCAGCCTCGGCTTTCTGGGCCCCAGTTTGGACTAAACGCCGTGGGTGTCTGAGGTTCGCAGAGCCCCGGGCGGCTGGATCCCGAACCCCCCGAAGACAAAAGTGTCCCCCACACCACTGTCCCCCTGCGTACTGTGGGCGCTTTTAACATGGGGGCGGCTTCGACAGCTGCTGGCTGGGAAGGCTCTGGCTGCCTCTCGCGCGTGTGAGGTGCTCTGCGCGGACCGAGACGCGTGTCCGCTCAGAAGAGAAGATGGATTTGGAGGCGTCTCCTCCGCCCCTTCCGGGAACACACATTTCAGCCCCCAGATCAACACCGGGCCCGGCGGGCCCTTCCTTCCCCGGCGATCCGGGCTCCAAATGGTCCCATTTGTCAACGGGCCCCAAGGAATCAATAGCGAGGGTGCCCGGCCAGATCTCTGGGCTCCTGCCAGCTCTGTCCTCCCTTCCACGGAGGATGAGGGGCCACCGGGGGATATTGAACCGCAAACGTGTCACGTTGATGGAGCACAAACCATTTGCCCAACAACTTAAAAAGAAACGTTTCCCCGCCGCCCACCCTCAGCGGGTCTCCGCCGGCTGTTTTGCCCCATCCGCAAATTCGCCTCGCGTCTGGCCGCCCGCTGCGGGCGGTCCTGGGGCTGCTCTGCCCTGGGTTCCGCTGCTTGAACCCAACTTGCTGTAGAAGGAAGACAAGGAAGCACCTACTGCGCGCAGCTGCTCAGGTGGGAAGGCCCCTGTGCCGGCGCCTGCCTCTCCCCAGGCCCTGGGCTCGGTCCGCAGACTCCCCTCCTGTCCACCCATCCCGGGCGGTCACTCCCAGGGCAGGGAACAGGGGGCGTGGGGAGGAAGCACGAGCTCCGCCCACAGGGCAGGAGACCCTCCTGGGGGGCACTGGACTGACCCGTGCCTGTGCCAACCTGGGGGCTCCCGGGCCTCAGTGCTCCGAGCGCTGGAAGCCAGCACATCTGGGGGAAGCGCCCTCTCCCCTAAGTGGTTGGCATCAGTACCTCCTGGGGCGCTGAGGGGGGCCCGCGTTGCTGGGAGCCTGCCTCCTGGCAAGCCCGTGGGCGCCCGTGTTGCGGGAGGAGACGGGAGGCGCCCTCTCCGCCGCTCTCCCGCGGGGCCGGTTTCTGCCGTTCCCACCGGAGCTCAGCTGTCTTGTTCCCACGGTTGTGTCATGACTGAGCCCCGATGTGAGCATAAAACACTCCAGGACTCGCTCTGGCAGGAGCCTCGGGCGTGAGATGCCTCAAGACTCCCCCGTTTAACGGGGTCTGTTTCCACACCCAGGCTGCTGTGCCCTCTGCAAATGGCATCTCCGGCGGGAGCTCGCCCGTCCTCCAGGCTGATGGCCGGGCCGGGCGGAGACGCCGGCCCACCCCAGCCGGGCCTCCCCCTGCGCCTGCTTCCTGAGCAGGGACGTCCCCCCGTCACTGCAGGACCTCGGAGACCCGGCCCGGCCCAGCGTCGGCCGCGGCCCAGCCAGCGTTACCCTGTCCACCCACAGCCGGGCCGGCCGCCGTCTCCGCAGACACGGGGCGGAGCCCCTCCCTGCCCCGTCCACGCGACCCGCCTCCCAACGCGTGGCAGGTCCTCCAGGCACCCCTGCCCCGGAGCGCGCGGCCTCCCGGGGACATGACAAGTCAGGGGCGGGCCCCTCGCGGCTCTCGGATGCGGCACCGCGGGAACGTGCTCGTTTCTCCTCCTCCCTCCCGCCCGCTCCGCCCGCGTCTCCCATCAGAAGACAGTAATTTGAAGGCTGAGAACTGAGATCTGGGCCTTGACGAGACGGCCACTCCCTGTGTTCGTGGAGGCGTCGCGCCCAGCGGCCGGCACCGGGCGCAGCTGAGCCTGCGGAGGGATGAATGGGGACGCAGGCCGAGGCCCTCGCTCAGGCGGGCGCCCTGCGGCCCGAGGAAGGAGGAGGGCCCGCCGCCTGGGCCGTTGCGGATGCACCGGAGGGCACTGTCCTGAGTGAAACGAGCCGCGTGCGGAGCGAAAAACGCCGCGAGACCCCACGTGTGCGCGGCACTTACAACAGCCGACTCTCAGCGGCGGAGCGCGGGGTGGGCCCGGCCTGCGGAGGGGCGGGGGCGGGTGGAAGGGACGGGGGCTCAGTGGTCACCTGTTCCTTTTCCGCACACGGGACCTGGCGGTTCTGCTGAATGAAGCCCGAGACGTGAGGAGTGTTCTCAGACGCTGGGGCCGGGGCGGCGAAGCGGCCACAACCTGCTGCATGAACGGAAACGCCCGGTTTAACTCCACAGTCTCGTCGCCCGGAAGCGCGGCCGGTTTTAATATTTTCAAATCGATATTCGTGCCCGGCACCTGGGCTTGTTACTGATGCAGGCGTCTTGTCAGTGGTACATTGTCCTTTCCAGCCGGGCCCGCGTCTGGAGCCATTACTTTCCCCCAGATTGAAACGGGATGTAATGCATTTTTTTTTGTTTTTAATGTTAACTGGAAGTTGTTTCTGAAAATGACGGTGCAGAGAAGGAAATCGCGCCTCAGGCTCGAGGGGGGGAGGAGCCCTGGCGATGGAGGGAGAGGGAGACCCGAGGCTCAGAACGGACCCCCGGGCGGCCCCCCTGGTCTGGGCCCCGCCGTG
The DNA here is from genome assembly GCF_054644295.1 of Miniopterus natalensis. Classification (NCBI taxonomy): domain Eukaryota; kingdom Metazoa; phylum Chordata; class Mammalia; order Chiroptera; family Miniopteridae; genus Miniopterus; species Miniopterus natalensis. The sequence goes on from NC_142082.1 coordinate 185,922,298, forward strand.
CCCCCCAAGGGCCCCTGCCCTGCGCGTCCCTCCTGGCCCGTGGACTCCTCCAGCTCTGCCCTCTGCCCCGGCTGAGCCTCCCCTGCAGCCTCGGCCCCCTGACCCCTCAGGACCCCAGTTCTAATCCCCCCGAGCTCCCTGCACGGGTCTCACGCACAAGCTGCCCGTGGCTCCCTCCCCGCGAGGTTCTGTCTTAACCAATGGAAACCGTCGCGGAGGCCTCCGTCGGCCTCCCCAGCACCGTCGGCTGGCGTCCGTCTTTGCTGATTTTACCTCCGGCGACCTCTCCCCGCCTCTCCACCCCCTGCTTTGGTTGAGAGGCTCCTGGTCTCTAACCGGGGCCACACAGCGTTTTCCTAAAGGCTCCCCGTCTTGAGCAGGACAGTGAGAGGTGCCGACAGTGCCGGGACAAGGGGGCTCCTTCCCGGTCGGCAGGTAAACCCGGTGCCCCCACAGCCACACACCCGCCTTCCTTGGCGCCGGCCCTGGGGCTGCCACCGCCGGAGCCTGCGCCCGGCCGGCCTCCTCGGCCTGTGTCCCTGAAGCCGGGCCTGGGCCGCCCACCTGGGGCCCTGCCCCCAGCAGGCCTGGCTCAGGGAAGCTGGGGCTCTGCGGGGAGGTGCCGGTGCTGGCGGGACAGTGACAGGCCCGAAGGCCCTCCTTAGACGGGGGAAATCCTGGCAGCAGCCAGGAGCCGGGGTGACGGGGGCAGCGGTCTGGGATGGGAGGGCCTGCCTTTGCCGGCCACCTCTGGCCGCCCTAACGGAAGACCAGAGACCCCGAGATTGGAGGGGGGCTCACGCAACATACATTCATTTCTCACAGCGCTGGAGGCCGAGAGGCCAGGACCAGGGTGCCGCCGATCCGATTCCTGGTGAGGGTCTCTGCCGGGTCCCCCGCGTCCTGCCTTCACCTGGCTGGGGGGGGGGGGGCCCAGCTCGCCAGCCTCTTTCCCGAGGGGCACTAATCCCACCAAGGGGGCCCCGCCCTCCTGGCCTCCCGGCCTCCCAAAGGCCCCTCCTCCTTGGACTCTCCCATGGTGGGTTGGGCCACAGATTTTGGGGGACACACCTTCGGTCCCCAGCATCCCTGGCTGCTGGTGCTTGGCCACCACGCGGGAGGGACGCGGCGATTTCTGACTCAGGCTCTGATTCCCGGTGGAAGGAACGAGCCCAGAGCCCCCGGCGCCGAGAGTCCTTGTGGTTCTAGAACGTCTCGGAAAAGCGCGCGGCCGGGCGAAAGTGATAAATGTTGTTCTAAAGGCCGACCTTTTACTTAGACATCTTTCTAGGCCTTTTTCCGTAAGAAACGAGCAGATGAGACGGAGATGGGGGGCCGAGCGCAGGCTTCAGCCTCCGCTGACAAAGCCGGGGCCGGGGGGCGGGGGGTTAGCCACCCGGTGGGCCTGGGTCCCCGCAAGGATGCAGCTGTGACAGTGCCTGTCACTCGTTCACTCGGGTCGGCCGTCTTGCTAGGGACACGTGGGCCCATCTGGCCACCCAGCTACGCTCCCGAAATTAAACCCGGAGGAAATGAAACGCCGGGTGTGTGCGGGGGAACGTCCACGTGTGCACGGGACAATGCAGTCTGCCCCTGTGATCAGAACCCCCTCGGGCGGGATCGGCCGCGGGCTGAGGGGACCGGCCGGGAGCCGACGCGCCTCCCAGCACCCGCCGCCCCCCGCCGCCTGGCTGCCCAGCTTGGCAGCCGCGTCTTTAATTATATCACACAAGACAAAGACAGGCTCCCGGTGGCTCTTACAACGCGATATCTCCGTCTGCATCTCACAGTGAAAGGCAGAGCCTCTCGGGACGCCAGACACTTCATTTTATTGATTTATTACCCAGAGGTTTAACTGAGCACCCGCCAGCCCTGGGAGAGCCAGCGCCAGGAGCTCGGAGGAGAGAGAGCGGGGTCCGCTCTGTCCTGGGGAGCAGAGCGCTGTCCGAGGGTGAGGGGACCACAGCCCGGGGGCCATGTGCTCTGCAGCCCCTCACTCGGGGGCATGGACCTCAGCAGAGGTCGGGGGGCCTCTCTGGGGAAGGACACTCAGGACGTGAGGGCGAGTGGGTGGGAAACAGGCTGGGGAGGGACAGGGGCCCACTCCCCCCCGGCACAGGGACAGCAGGCGTGCAGGCCACAGGTGAGTGAGCATGCACGGCCCCCTGGGGCGCACCCATGGGAGACCAGGGCAGAGCTGGGTGGGGTGGGCCCACCGGCTCATCAGCGACACTGGGCACTTTGCAGGGGCTCCTGGGAGCGGTGGGCTCCCACTGGGAGTCTGGTACCCACTCGGGTCCCAGCAGCAGAAGGGCTGTGGGGAGAACCTTGAGTTCCCGCCGGCTGCCCCTTCGCCCCTTTGCTCCCGCCCTTGTCCTATGGCCGGTTCTCGGTGGCGTGAGAGTCACCGTGGCCCGGCTCTCGGCTCTCTGCTGCCTGCCTCCGGGTGGCAGTCACAGCTCTCGGTCTGATCTGATGGATAAGCCAGACCCACCCCTCCCCTGCCGGGGGCCTGGGACGTCCCCTGACTATCAGGAGGGAAAAGGCAAGTGCCCCGTGACTTCCTGGCTGCAGGTCTGTCCCCTGGGACACGGGCTCCTCGGGTCCTCCCCGGGCCCCACCCTTTCTCTTCTCCGGAGGCCCCTTCTCTTCAGGTCTCTGCTGGATCGCGTCTCTGAGCGGCGTCCCTCCTCGGTGATGGTCCCCACGCCACAAAGGTGTTTTTCTTTGGGTCGAGTTTACCTCCGAGCGTTTATTTTAACATGTTCACCTGTCTCCTTTCTGCATCGGCCTCCGGTCTCAGCGGCACCCGCATTCCACGGACGCTCCCGTCTGCGGCCCCTGTGCCTGCAGGGCCCTGGGCGTCCGGGCGCCATGGACGCTCAGGGTCTTTGTGGGCAGTGAGGAGACCTGCCCACACCCCACACGGACTGGCTCCGTCACCGCTGTCCCCACGCTCCCGGGAGGCCCCTGCCCACCTGAGCTGCTCCAAAGCCTCTGCACCCGAGGGCGCGTGGGGGGAGGGGAGGGGGCAGGTGCGTGGCGGACGCCCGTGGCCCTCCTCCTGTCCCAGCGCCGCGGAGCTGTGCCAGCCGAGGGAAACGGCAGCTCCTGGGCCACAGTGAGAGACGCCACCCACTGGTCTTCTCCTGTTTGGCAGAACCGGCCCCTCCCAGCAACAGGAGGAAAGGGGGCCTCTGTTTATGCCTGAAATTTCTGGAGACCTGACCGAGGAAGAAACGGAAAGGGAGGGAGGAAAGCGATGGCCGAGCTCTCCCAAGTGACTGAGTCGGTGGCCAGCTAGGCCTGCTGGCCATGGGCCACCGGCCACTGGCCACCGGCCACGGACACAGGCTCTCGTCCTGCCGCAGAGCCGGCTTCTCAACAAGCACACTCAGGTCTGAACGTAAAACCTCGGGAGAGAAAAGGTCAGAATTTAGTAAAATAATTCAGTATCATTTTCCCCTGTAAGTTGATCCAGGCGAGTGGACACAGTTTTAGGGGCCACAGCGCCGGCAGCGGCCGGTCAGGGTGGGTGCCCGCCCTGCAGACAGGGCACGGCTCTTCTTTGCAAATAGTCTCTGGTCCTGTGGCGACAGCTGAGAGACCCAAGTAATAGAGTTTCCCTGGTAGGCGATGTGGTCGCGCTCCAAACGCGTCGCACGCTGAGTGATCTGATTTTGCACGCGGAGCCAGGCGTCAGGGCGGCCTGGTTTGTGACAGGAGCCGCGGCTCGCTCATGCCCACCGGGGAGGCGTGGCTGTGGATTTCCTGTGCCCTGGGCGGGGGGGGGGGGAGGGGGGCGACGACACATCTGCAAACATCCCCCTGCTCTCGTCACCGCAGTGCGTCCCATTCCCCTCAGGCGGCCAGGCCTGTGTCCCCAGCCCGCAGCCCAGCGCGGGTCCCCCCCGGTGGGCAGGAAGGTGGTGACCCGGGGCCCCCAGGGCCCCACCTGGACTCAGGCTGGGCGGCCGCCCCTCCTAGTCGCTCTCAGCTCTCTCGGGTGTGACAGGTGGCCCTGTCTCCTGGGTGTGAGGACCACCGGGAATAACGGGCTCGGTAACTGGAGCCATTGGTTCCCCGCAGCCCAGAGGTGGTGGGTCTGGCCCAGGGAGGGCGCAGTCTGGAGGGTCTGGCCTGGGCCGGCCCGAGGGAGACGGGGCTGGGGGTGCCACGCAGGGTGCCAGAGGCCACCTTTTCCGCAGGGCCGCAGGCGATGGGTGATGGATGGAACCAGGCTGGGCGAGCTGGCCGTCTTTATCACGGAGCACACGCCAGCCAATTATGGCCAGAAATGGGCTGCAGATAAAAGCTATTACTGAGCTCCCCTCCCAGCAGCGGACGGCCCAGGGGGCCTCACGGGGGAGTCTCGAGACGGGGCTCGGCCAGCAGATACGCCAGGGACCCAGCGGCCGTGGGTGTGAGGTCACCCTCCGGGGTCAGAGCCCCCTGCTCTCATCTGCCTCGCTCCTGGCCTCGCGGCGGGGAGGCTATGGGCTCTGTGAGGGGAGGGGTCCACCGATTTGTCCAGTGAGGTTTCCCAGGTCGAGATCCAGCCTTGGCACAAGGGAGAGCTCGGGGATAACTGTCCAGCGAGGGGAGAGGGTGGAGGGGAGGAGGGGGGGCAGGGAGGGGGCTTGGCTGAGGGGTGCACAGACACAGCAAATGGGCGCAAACACAGAAGACCCCTCTGTAAGCAGGTCAGGGCTCTGCCTGCATTACCTGCCAATAAGGATGCCCCCCCATAGCTTCCTGTGGCCTCTGGAGACAACCTGGGTGGTGAGGAGACCCCAGAGGTCGCCAGGCCCCTCCCTCCCCTGCCCTGGCACCCAGCCAGGTTCCTCTGGGGACGGCATCCTTTGGGCATCTGTCCCCCTCCCCCAGCCCCGCCCCAGCCCCACTATATTGCCTCTCACCGAATTGTCTGTTTTCCCCACTGAAAAGCCGGTGCGGTTCCGCCCGAGGTGCGCTGCAGGGGCCGGGGGAGCGCCCTGCGGGTGTGTGACGGGTTTCACTGCGTCTGCCTCGGGCCCCCTCGCACCGAGGCGGCTAATTAAATGGAGTGTGCCGGAGAGCACTCCCAGGACCGTCCTGATTTTAAGTGTTTATCGGGCCTTTTTAGACTCTCCGAGTGGCTCTAAAATGAATAAGTTGCCCACGAGAGCACCATTCTGTTCGTTTCTTGCCGCAGCCACGGACTCCTTGTTAGTGGGCTTCCAAAGCATCGCCCAGGGCCGGCCGTGGCGCGTGTGGGGGGGGATGACCTCGGGACGACAGACCCGGGGGGCGCTGCAGGCGTCTGCGGGGTGCCGGGTGGGGCGGGCAAGGTGGCAGCGGACCCCCTCTATTCGTTCCTGGGCCCCTAGGAAGGGCGTGGGGTGTGCCACGGGGACAGAGAAAAGTGCCCCGAATAAGCCCTTTCGTGGCGGAAGCGTGGACGACCAGGCCGCCACGCAGACGGAGGGTGGCGGCCCACGAGTGCGGCACGTGGACAGCTCGCTGCCCGCCTGCGTTTTCCAGACTCCGTGACAGGTGGACGGGCATGGCGCCCTCACGCGACTTGCCCCCGACGGCCGCCCCGTGGAGACTGGAGCGCAAACCCCTTCCTAGGTCACATCTCACCACTGATGTGCCTGAGAGACGCTGCCTCCCGGGGCTGGGCAGCGGGGAGACGCCACGTCCGCCATGTCACATCCGTCTCCCGCGGTCCAGGCCCGGCTTTCCTCGCGGGAGCCGCTCTGCGTGCTCTCAGTCCTGCTGATGGCGGGGGCTGATGCTGAGCCAACTCGGGGGTCAGTGGGACCTGCGGAACCACCGGGGCAGCTGGGCGGCCAGGGGGGTGGGTGGGATGTGGGCGGACACGGGCTTAGACGGCTCCTCCCTCACGATTCCAGACCACAGAGGCTCCGTCTGGTTCACCCACGTGGACCATAATGTCCTACAAGCAGCAGCTGCTCAGTTTAAAAAACTTCCATCACTTAATGTTCTTCCTCAGACTATTTTTCAGAGCATTCTCGGTTCACAATAAAATAGAGGAGAAGATACAGAGATTTCCCCTGTACCCCCTGCGCCCCCACACGCCCAGCTTCCTCCGCCGTCTACATCTCCACCAGAGGGGACACTTGGTACAATCGATGAAGCTGCATTGACCTGTCATTGTCACCCGAAGTCCATAGTTTACCACTCGCTGTGTGTGGGACCGTCCACGGGTCTGGACAAATGTGTAGTGACACCCTCATCACAGTATCACACACAGTAGTTCCACTGCCCTGAAATCCTCTTGCTCTGCCCGGCCACCCCCCCTGCACCCCTGGCAACCACGGATCTTTCCATGGTCTCCACGTGGCCTTTTCCAGAAGGTCCTAGGGTTGGAGTTAGTGCGCAGGCTGTTCAGGCGGCTTCTTTATTTAGTGACATGTATTTAAGGTTCCTCGCATGGCTTCATTAGCTCGCATCCTTTTAGCTCTGAGTACTTTTCCACTGTCTGGATGGACCCCAGTTTATTTATCCATCCACGACTGGGGGACGTCTCGGTTGCTTCCAAGTTTTGACGATTATGAAGAAAGCTGCTATAGACATCTGCGTGCAGGTTTTGTGTGGATGTGTTTCCAGCTCCTTTAGGTAAACACCAAGGAGCGCGATTGCTGAGCCAGATGGTAAGGCTATGTTTAGTTTCATGAGAAACCACCAAACTGTTTTCCGAAGTGGCTGCGCCACGTGGCGCTCCCACCAGCGGCGAGCGTGAGTTCCTGTTGCTCCATGTCCTCCCAGCATCTGGTGGTGTCGATAGTCCGGGTTTCGGCCATTCTCGCGGGTGTGCAGAGGCGTCTCACGTTGTTTTAATTTGCATTTCCCTGACCACGTGATGTGGAACATCTTCTCATATGATCACTTACCATCTGTGTGTCTTCTTTGGCGAGGTAGCTGCTAAGGTTTTTGGCCAATTTTTTTTTTTTTTAACCGGGATGTTTGTTTTCTTACTGTTGATTTCTAAGTTTGTTATATATTTTGGATAACAGTCCTTTATCAGATGTGTCTTTTGCCAATATTTTCTTTCAGTCTGTGGCCTGTCTTCTAATACGCTTGATGTCACTCTGTCTTTCAAAGAGCAGAAGTTTTAAATTTCAGGGAAGTCCGGCTCATCGGTGATTTCCGTCATAGATCATGTCCTTGGCGTTGCGTCTGAAAGGGTCTCTCCACACTTGAGGTCATCCAGGTTTTCTCCTACGTTACCTTCTAGGAGCTTTATAGTTTTCCATTTTACGTTTAGGTCTGTGATCCATTTTGAATTACTTTTGTAAAGGGTGTAAGGTCTGTGTCTAGATTCATTCTTTTGCACGTGGCCATCCTTTGTGCCATTTGTTGAAGAGACTGTCTGCTCCATGGTGTTGCCTTTTCTCTCTGGTTAAAGATCGGTGGGCTCTGTTTATGTGGATTTACTTCTGGGCCCTCACTTCTGTTCCATTGATCTGTTCATCTCTTTTCTCGCCAGTACCACCCTGTGTCGCTAGCTGTTGCTTTATAGCTAATCCTGCTTTGAATCTACAGATAAATTTAGGAAGAACTGACGTCTTGACAATACCAAATCTTCCTATCCACTGTAGATTTCTTCATACAGATCTTATACATATTTTGTTAGAATTATATCTAAGTGTTTTTTTTAGCAGGTGCTAATATATATGCTGATATATAGGGAAACATTGACATTTATATATTAATCTTGTATCCTGTAACCTTGCTATAATCACTTATTAGTTCCAGGAATTTTTTGTCCATTCTTTGGATTTTCTACATAAATGATTATGCCATCTGTGGACTAAAAGGGTTTTATGTATTCCTTCCCAATTTGTATACTTTTTATTTCCTTTTCTTGCCTTATTGCATTAGCCAGCACTTCTAGTAGGTGTTGAAAAGTAGCGATGAGAGGGGACATCCTTGCCTCGTACCCAGTCTTAGTGGGAAAGCTTTGAGTTTCTCACCATTAAGTATAATGTTAGCTGTTGGGTTTTTGTAGATAGTCTTTATCATGTCGCTCTGTGATAACGTCTCTGTTATCGTCGTTAAGGAGAGTCCCACCTCTGTTGTTCCTGCAAGCACCTGCATCCCCCCTTTGAGGTTGTTCAGTTTTTTGGGGCCACGGGTCTCTCTCTGGATTGTGGACTCGGTCCCTCTCCCTGGAAGCTCTGTCCTCCCTCAGAGATGTGCACAGACGCAGTGGATCCTACTAAACTGGACAGTCAAGACCCTGGTGCCCAGAGAGGTGGCTTTTAGAACTCAACCTCTGCAAATCTGGTTTCTGGCAAGATGTAACAAGACAGTAATGCAAAGCTCAATAGCAATTTTATTTTTAAAGCAAAGGCAGTTATTTTTGACCATGAGGGCTCACCCAGCTTCTGGGATAGTTCATTACTTACGGTCAAAAGGGAAAGCCCTGGGTGTGCCTTGCTGCACCTTAGAGCTCTGTTTCCCAGTTGGCGCAGGACCTGTGCAGTTATTGGGTGAATTACATCCATGGGGCTAAAGACTCGTCCAGCATAACACAATGCTGGCATTGGAGGCAGCCTTCATGGTCATGGGGGACCCACACCTGAGGCTTGGTTGATCCTTTGCAGGTGAGGAGGGCTCTCTGCTGAGGTGAGGCTCATGGCTGGAGGATGCCTTAGTGTGGGGGCATCTTGGGGCGGATCCACCCCAGTTATAAGAACGGGGCTTGAGCCCTAGATTTGGATCAGCCACATGGGGTTGGAGAAATGACACCCATGGGACTGTGGCTGCATTTCTCTCCAGGGGGTGTACCCTCCCTGAGAGTAGGGCCCACTTTTGATTTGTGTCCTGAGCCTGGGGACAACAGAAGGACTTAAATAAATAACACGTGGAGGAAACAGGTGGCTGGATGGGCGTGTCCAGGCTGAGCAGGCGGGGAGCTAAGCATCGGGACCCAGGTGGGTGGCTTTCCCACACCAACCGCCTCTCCAACGCCCTGACACCAGCTGGGTGTCCTGCATTCAATCCCGACGTTGACTCCTGGAGTCATCGTGGGCCCTGCAGGTGGAAGGCTCAGTCCCGCGAGACTTCCCCTGCTCCGGGGGCCATCGCAAGTGTCAGGGACCCCACGTACTTCTGACCAAGTGGCTCTAAAGTTGGGGGCTCCCTTGGCCCTTCCTGATAACCTTCTAGAAGGACACGTAGGACTCAGGGAAACACTTCACTTAAGTCAAATGGAAGAAACGAGCAGGAGGAAACATGGGTGGGGGAAGGGGGAGAGTCCATGTCCTCTGGGGCCGCCACCCTCTCAGCACCCTGGTGTATCCACCACCCTGGGGGCGCCTCAGTTTTCTGTTTGCGGGTTTCTAGGGGCTCATCTGCAGCCCCCTCCCCTCCCAGGGGCTTAGGGGTGGGGCGGGAGTTCCCACTCTCTCTCCATGTGTTTGGTTTTCCTGGTGACCAGTCCCATCCTGAAGCCATCTGTGGGCCCCACCAGTGTCACCTCATGGGCATACACTCAGGTGCCATCCAAAGGGGATTTTTATGAATCACCAGATGCCTCCATCACTCAGGAAATCCCCAGGGTCTTCGGAGCTGTGCCAGGAGCCGGGAACAGAGACCAGGAGCTTTCTGTGCTGTGCACACCAGAGACCCACCCACCGCTGAAGGACTGGGCAGAGGGAGAGGAGTGTCGAAGGGGCGCCAGAGGCAACGAGCCCAGAAATGAGAGGAAACCAGGAGGGAGAAAGGGTTTCCCAGTGATGGGGGGGCCCACAGCCACGTGACCACAAGAGGCACAGAGGCTCGTGGACAGGAGACCCAGCCTTTTGGCTCCTGGCTGCCCTCCCTCCTCACACCCTGGACGCGGTGATGCACACGTTCTGGCCCAGATGGTCCTTCTCAGTCTCCTTTCCATCCTCATGTCTCATCAGTTCCTCTCTGCTGTCCCCCAGCCTCTTCCTGAAGAGGGGCTGGACCGGGCCCTGACTCCAAGGCCTCCTGGCCATGTCCCCGGCTGCTCTGCACCCCCTCCCGGCCCACCCGGCCTGCTCCGAGTCCCCACCGCCCGGGGAGGGGCCGCGGGAGCCGGCGCCCCGAGGTGCCTGAACGAGGCGGGAGCGGCTGATGCCCTCTTAGGAAAACCCAACCGGACCATCGCGCACCCTGCCAGGGCCCCCCACCTCCGAGGTGCTGCCACCCCTGAGGCTCCAGGCTGCTGGCACCCAGGGGCGAGGCACCCGCCTGGGCAGGCGGGGCTGGGGTGTGATTTGACCTGACAAGATGCAGTGACTGCCCCCAAACACGGTCTCTTCTCGCCTTCCCTCTGACATAAACACAAGCTGTTTCCCCAGATGCACTGCCGGGAGCAGACGCCGGCAAACCAGACCGAGTCTGCACACTGGGAACGCACCGTCCTCGCCAGTTTCCGAGTATTCCCAAACCCCGGCTCCCAGAGCCCGCGGGTCCCCTGCCCCCCTCTCCCCTCGCCCTGTCCCTGCAGCGGTCACAGCCCCTCGGAATGGTAGGCGGAGCCCAGGCAGGGCTGTCTCCCTGCAGAATCACCAAACTCCACGCCGGGCACACGTCATACCAGCTGAAAACCTTCCATGTGACCCCCAACAGAAAGCAGGCAGGGGCTCGGAGAGCTCAAGGTCACTGCCTGAAGGTCACACAGCCGGAAGAAGCTGGAGAAGGGGCCACAGCAGGGGTTCCTGACCCCCGAGCTCAGGCCTGCTAGTCCCCAGCCGAGCCAAAGGGGTCGTCCAGCCAGCGGCTCTGCTCGCTCAGGACCCTTCCAGATCTTTCCAGGGACGGCACGGAGCCCGCAGGCAGCCTCCTTCGTCTCCCTGGGCTGGGCTGTCCATTTTCCTCATTAAGCCCTAGCCTATTAATAACCACCATTTGTCTTAATTCAATAAAAATATGATTGATCGTGTTTGCAACGGCTTCATCGAACTCCCGAGGGTGATGGATGGGGCCCCGCAGCAAGGAAGCCTCCAGAAATGCCACGTCCTTGCACTGCTCGGAAGAGCTGGTTACTCCCTGTCTCACCACATATTTTGAGATAGTAATTAAAAAAAATATGTGTGTGTGTGTGTGTGTGTGTAGTATCCTAAAGAGTCAAGTGCAAAGCAAAATCCTACCTTGACGTGTTGGTTCTGAATCTCAGATCCAGGATTAGAGGCTGGACTTCGGCGGCTTCCGTGGAGGGGCCTAGAGTCGACCTTTTTTTGCCCCTCGCAGGTGACGCATGGAGCCCAGACTCACATCAGGTGCGGACTCAGTGCCCGTCCTGTCCCCAGGCCAGCGCTCGTGGCAGCAGCAGGTCTGCCGGACGCACGCGGGCCCCCGGGGGAGGCCTTGGAGCGGCACTGTCCCCAACACCCCCACGCTCCCGTCCGGCGTCCCGCGCCCAGCCAGCCTTCCTGCTCGGGTGCCGCCTCAGCCCGCACGGCCCGCGGTGGTCTCCGCCCTGCACCCTGCGGTCCGAGGAACCTCGCTGCCCTTCCGGGACCTCCCAGGCCTTCCGCGGGGCTCTCCCGGGACCCATCGCTGTCTCTTCCTCGGCGTGTGATGGATCCCTCCTTCCCCTGGACGTCCTGTGCACCAGCCCCTGGACTCGGGATTCCGCAAGGAACCCCCGGGCCCTCGGCTTGCCCTCAGGGCTGCCCGGGGGTCATGCTGGCCAGGCCCCCGTTGTCCACCATTCACCCAAATCAAAAGGAGCGAAGACAGAAGCGGGAGCATGAGAGCAAAGGCGGGGGGCCCTTCCTCTCGGGTCCCTCTCTGCGCCTCTGACCCGGGCCTCACGCGGGGCGAGAGAGGCCTCTACCAACGCACATCCTTTAAGACACCCTCCCGACACCGAAGCGTCCTGCCCCTACGTCAGCCGACCCCTCCGACCCCTCCGACCCCAGAACAGAGCCCTGATCCAGGCGGTGGGGATGGGGGGCCATCGGCAGGAACAGCAGCGAGCCTGCTGGAGGGAGCGAGCGAGCCCCGTGCTCCGTCCCCACGTGGGCCACGTGTCCAAGCGGATTCTCTTTCATGTCGCTTCTCTCCCATTTACGTCTCCAGAGATGAAGTCGAGAGTTGTCATTAGTATTTTTTTTTTGCACAGGTTCCTAGAACCTGTAAGAGCAGCCACTCGGTTTCCTCGCAGACGCTGTGAGGCCTCCTTGCTGGGGACGGGGCTGGGCACAGCTGGCCCCCTGGCTGCTCCGAGCGCCCCAACATCGCAGCACCGACCAGCACGGGGGCAGGGGGCCGGTTCCCGCGAGCTGCGCCGCTCCGGCCCGGAGCCTGGACACAGGACCTGGGGACAAGCTCACCGTGTCCTCTGAAGGAGGGGACGTGACATTCATGTGGGAGCCGGGCTCTGGGTGGGCACAGTGACTGTGCTTCTGGACCCCGGACCCTCCCTGGGTCACCTCGGGCTTGTTGTCTTCAAGAGGGGCCTCTCCCAAATTCTGGGGGAGAAAGGAACAGGGGCTGATGGGGACCAAGAAGAGGAGGGAGGTCGCCACTGAGAGATCAGACAGGTGGGTTTGCAGGAACGGTGTCCCGGGAGGTCGGCGAGCCCCTCCCCACGCTCGGCCTGTGGCCAGGCCTCCCCTAGGGGGCCACGGTCAGCTAACAAAAGCATGGAGGCTCCCAGTTACATTTGAATTCCAGAGAAGCAACAAATAATTCCCTTAGTGTCAGCATGTTGCAAACACTGCAGAAGGCAGCCCTGTCCCGAAACATTGTGGTTTATCTGAAATTCAGATTCAGCTGGATGCCTGCACGGCTCCCCGGCCCGGTCCCGAGTCTTTTCCATGATCGTTTCCTGGAGCGGAAGGTGAGCGAGAGGGCGGCGGTCTCCTCACTCCCTCATTCATTCATTCACTCGCTCACTCGCTCATTCCCTAGTTAACTCAGCATTTAGTAAAGCTCCGTCTTTCGCAGGCCCGGGGACCGAAGTCAGAGATCCCAGGGTGAGAAGTCAGGCTTCCTCTCCGACGAGCTGACAGTCGGGGGAATAACCTGTTAGGACACTCACTCGACTCTCAGGACCCAGGCTGCGTCAGAGGCACCTGGAGGCCTGCATGGTCCCCACGGAGATGTCCACACCCTGATCTCTGCACCTGTGAAGATGTGACTTCGAGTGGCCAAGGGGACCCTGAAGGTGAGGGTGAGGTGAGGGCCTTGAGATGGGGAGGCATCCAGGTGGGCCTGCCCTCCTCACGTGGCACTGGGAGGACACTAGAGACGGGCACGTCTTGGGCCCTGAAGATGGAAGGAGGGGCCTGGCTGGTGTGGCTCAGTGGCTGAGCGTCAACCCATGAGCCAGGCGATCGCGGTTCGATTCCCGGTCAGGGCACACGCCCGGGTTGTGGCTCGATCCCCAGCAGGGGGGTGCAGGAGGCAGCTGATCCATGACTCTCATCATTGATGTTTCTCTCTCTCTCCCCCTCTCCTTTCCCCTCTCTGAAATCAATAAAAACATATTTAAAAACAAACAAAACAACAACAAAAAATATGGATGGAAGGCCGTGAGCCCAGGAATGAGGGCGCCTCCGGGAGGAACAGTCTCCCCGGGGGCCTCACAAAGGGATGCAGCCCCGGCCACACCTTGGCTTTAGCCGAGTGCATCCCAGCTCAGACTTTGGGCCACGAAACTGTGCTGTGATAATTTGTGCTGCTTTAAGTCACCGGGTGTGTTGTAATTTGTCCCAACAGAGATGGGAAACTAACACAGCTTCTTAGGACAGGGCTGCTGGGCCCCACCGCAGGGTTTCGGGCTCTGTGGCCTGAGGGGGCTGAGAGTCTGCATCCTTCACGCACTCCCAGCGACTCGGCTGCTGCTGCTGGCCTGGGGCCTTGCCGTGGGGACCACTGTCCGGGATCCAGGCCCCACTTGCCGGGAACGGCTCTTTGGCTGACAGCTGCCCCCCTACAGCTGTTGCTCTGTGGCAGGTAGTGGGGCTGGGGAGCCCACTCTGGACCCCAAGGCCCACCTTCCACCCGTGCCCCCAGCCTCGGGGCAGTGACTGAGGGGATGGGCTCGGCTCAGCCACCCACACGTTGTTCTTGTCTACCGTGGGCCCCCTTCCCCCCTCTCGGAGCTTCGGGGGGGCCCTGGGTTCACACACAGCAAGGCGCCCGCCCCGCCCTCCAGCCAGCCGAAGCCTCTTTGAAAGCAAAACAGATTCCAGACTGATTGTCACTAAGGGACATTCGTCAGCGAGGTGTCCTCCATAAAACCGAGATACCACAGGACCGCACACGTGCGGAGCTGGGCAGGGGCCATATTTCAGCAGAGAGCGCGGCCGGCGCAGGGTCCGGGCGCCCGGTTTTGATGAATTAGGCCTCGGCGCACGTGGCTACGTGCTTGCCGGGGAGAGCAACGTGGCCATTCAATCAACACGCTGGCTTCCAGGACGGCGTGGACCGCGGCAGCTTCATCCCGATCGGTCACCCGCACGGCCGCGGTCACAGCTCTGCGAGGGCCTGGGCCTGTCCGCTCGCCCGAGGTCCCGGCTGGGAGCAGCGAGTCAAGGAGACAAATGATGCCCGGGAAGCCGGTGGCCATGGCAGCGGCCTGCCTGCCCGATGGAGCCCAGCACTCCTGCCCGTGGCCTTGGTCCAGGGGCCCTGGACACGCCTGTCGTCTGAGAGGAGATGGCCGTGTCCCCCTGGGCCGTGATCCACTGGGGGCCGTGATCCCTCGGGGAGGGGCAGCCGTGAGGAGGGCACCGAACACCCCATGTGCCACCCTCTATCTCCGCTGGGGCGCAAATGATCTCCAAGTCTGGACTCCCCACCTTGCCGTCCACTGCCAAGGGCTCAGTCACCTGCCCAAAGTCACACAGGTGTCAGGTGGCAACTGTGGGGTCCAGGCCCAGGTTTCCTTCTCCAGCCCGGCGGCCAGAGCTTCCGAGCCCGTGGTGATCGGCTGGCCTGGGCCGAGCCACGCTCTGTGAGGCAGCCATGCGGCCAGACGCCCAGCTGGAGGGCACCGGGAGGGACAGCGGAGGGCCTGCTGCACACATTGTCCGTCACCTGCAGCCCTCCCACAGACACTGTGACCGAGTCCATTCTGCAGGTGGGAAAGCCAAGGCTCGGGGTGGCGGGCGGACTTGCCGAGGGCCATCAGACAGGCCTGGGCCAGGCTGCGGACCTGGCCTCAGGACAGACTGTCCCTAGGTTTCCATCACTGTTCCTGCCGCTGTGGACCAGCCGGTCCCCCAGGTGCTGACCTTCGCCTGTGAATGGGTGGGGCTAGGGGGCCCCTGGGGCTCAGGGCGCAGACCCTGCACCTGCCTGGAGGCTGCTCCCCCACAGCTGGCGGGCGCTCTGAGCGGCTCTCCCCGCCGGCCTCAAGCTTCACAGACATCAGTGAGGTATCGATTGATAAACCGGTGCATTAAGACCCTGGGAAATGGCTTCGGGCTCAGCAGCCACGGCGTGTGGCTGTGAGAAACAGGCCTCGTGGGCTCAATGATTTCTCTCCCGCTGATGGCCAGCGCTGGACCTGCTCCGGGCAGGAAATAATCGTGGGCAAAGCAGGATGGGCTGAGCCCCGAAGAAACTGGCTTTTAAGTCTGGAAAAGAAATCAGGGCAGCGGAGGAGGGGGGAATATTCTCCAGGCACTGACCGGCCGCTGACCAGCCACTCACTGGCCACCAACTGGCCACTGACCGGCTGCTGACCGGCCATCGTGTTGCAACCGGACGACAGCCTCCGCCTTCGCTCCCCCCCGCGGCAGCTCTCCGGCCACCTCTCGGACTGTTCTCGTTTCCCGGCTTCCCCTCCTCCGGCCCCTCCAGGGGGTGAGCCCCTCACCCTGCCCTGTCCCCCTCCACAGCCACGTGGGCAGACTTGGGGGCCCACCTTTCATTCCGTGTCCCCGGCAGAGGCCCCGGTGACCGGGTGGAGCCTGACCGCGCCCCGGCTCCGAGGCCTCGACGCCCCCTTCCTGCCGCGGCCGCTTGTGCTGCGGGAGCGCGGCCGGGCCTCCTTCGGTCCGAGAGGCCGACGGGAACGTGCACTGACTCGGACGCTGGACACACCGACTGTTCCGCCCCGAGGACAGCGGCAGGAGCCTGCGGTCCCGGGAAACGTGTACGGACGAGCTGCCGGATACGGCGAGTGGTCACGTTTCCCAGCTCCAGGCAAGTCCGGTGCCGGGACACGGGACCCACAGACCAGGGGTGAAGTCCCGGGGGCACCGAGGATCTGTGAGCTCCGGTCTGGGAGGGACCGTCACTCCTGTCGGAGGGGCTGGGGAAGCGATGGAGACGGCGCCCACTGTTCCTGCAAGACCCGGGCGCCCTGACAGGCCTTTAGTGAAATGTTCTCTGAGCAGCGTAACTGGGGGACGTCAGGTCGAACCCTGGCAGCACCATCGGCTTGATGTGAATTAAAGGCAGGCGCGGCCACCTGCCTGTGCGGGGAGTGCAGGTGCTGTGTGTGAGCGTGTGCGTGTGAGCGTGTGCGTGTGAGCGTGTGTGTGCGAGCGTGTGTGTGAGCGTGTGTGTGTGTGTGTGAGTGTGAGCATGTGTGTGTGTGAGCGTGTGTGTGCGAGCGTGTGTGCGAGCGTGTGTGTGAGCGTGTGTGAGTGTGTGTGTGAGCGTGTGTGTGTGAGCGTGTGTGTGTGTGTGAGTGTGAGCATGTGTGTGTGTGAGCGTGTGTGTGTGAGCGTGTGTGTGCGAGCGTGTGTGTGAGCGTGTGTGTGTGAGTGTGTGAGCGTGTGTGTGTGTCAGTGTGAGCGTGTGTGTGTGAGCGTGAGAGTGTGTGTGAGCGTGTGTGTGTGTCAGTGTGAGCGTGTGTGTGTGTGAGCGCGTGTGTGTGAGCGTGTGTGTGAGCGTGTGTGTGTCAGTGTGAGCGTGTGTGTGAGTGTGAGCGTGTGTGTGTGTGAGCGTGTGTGTGACTGAGCCTGGGTAGCCATGCACAGTCTAGTGTGTGTTTTTATATGTGCAGGCTTGCCTGTAGGTGCCGTGTGTGTGAATACAAGGCCCGAGCACGTGTGTGTGTGTGTGTATGTGTGAATGCTCACATGTCAAGCGCCTGGGAGACCCTCCACCCCCACCCTACTGTGGGAGGACTGCTTCAGGGTGGGCCTCCCTGCACGGCCCGGGTGTGCTCAGACGGTCCAGGGCAGCTCCAGGCATGGGCTCACCCTCTTTCCCACATGTCCCCAAACCCAGTCCCAACAGACAAGCCAGGACCGAGGGGAGGGCACATGTGCCCCTGCTTCTGTGGTGGGTTGGAGCTCACCTTGGTTTGATGTGGAAATCAGGGGAAGGGCCTGCTTGAGGACATGACCAGGCCTCGGACTGGTGGGCTTTTCTCCTGCCACACATGGCCCGCCCAGCTCCCCTCCCCCTCCAGTGACCCTCCAGGGTCCTGGCTCCCCGGGGTGACTTCCAGGCCAGCTGTCAGTGGCCGGGAGAGGTGCGTCACCATCTCCCAGGCTGACTGTAGATTTTTCAGTGTCTTCTTGTCGTAGGCCAGTAATTGCTTTTATATCTACATATTAAGCTAGATTATTATGTACATACAAATCTACCATTTCTCTATCTCCCTGGTGAAAAAACACAAAACAACACTGTTTTCATCTTTTCACTTTTCAGCCAGGCAAGTGGCGTAAGGGACAGCGGCTCAGTATAACCCAGGCTCCGCTGGGGAGGTAAAGAAAAGTAGTGATTGTTCCGTGGGCCCGTGGCGGCCAGAGGACACCATGTTTTCTGAGCCCAAGCCCTTGCTTGGGCCTCCGGTCCCCTAGTGTCCCTCTTCCTGGTGGGAGGTGTAAGGCCCGAGGGCTCACCCACCCACATAGCCACACCTGGGAGCCCTGTGTTTACAAACAGCCTGTCTCCTGGAAATAAATCTTTGCACTTTCCCCGGCAAATATAGTCCATAAATCACTGTGACATCTGAGATGAGGATCGCCTGCTCCTCTGTGGGCCCCGCCCTCACCGCAGAACCTGGGCGGCCGCCAGCCCAGTCCTGCTGATGATGTAGGGCTGGTCAGTTAGAGATGAAATCAGCAGCTGCTCCAAATGTCAGCTTCGTCCCTGCAGAATGACCTTGCACTGCGGTGGGGGGAGGATGACTCTGAGAAACGTTACATAGGGTCAGCTGCCCCTGTCCGCTCTCCATCCAGGCCTGAGAATGCCTCTGATGTCACAGACCACATCCAGTCTTTAAAAGCCCTGATGGTTCATTTTACGTGTCCACTCGGCCAGGTGTGGGCCCCAGTGGTTTGGTCAGACACCCGTCTGGACACTGTGAAGGTATTTCTAGATGTGATTAACACTTAGACTCTGACTAAAGCCGATTACCCGCCACTGCGTGGGTGGGCCTCACCCAATCAGTTGAAGGTTTAAAAGAATAAACCAAGGTGCTCTGAAGAGGAATGATTCTGCCTCCAGCTGCCTTCAAACTCACAAGGGCCACATCCGCTCTGGCTGGAATTTCCAACGTCGACCAGAATAAATCTTTCCCTGTGTGTGTGTGAGTGTGTGTCCTGCAGTTCTGTTTCTTTGGGGAACCCAGACAAACATGCATGCAGATGGCACGGAGCACAGCCCTCCATGGAATGGCTTTGGATTAACACACAACTAGCTCACCTCTATGAGCAGGAATAAAAACATTGCTGGGGCCAGTTTCACATTTTTTGCCATGAGATAGCCTGAAGGAATGACGTTTTACATAAGTCACTTGAGGCCCTAGGATGCCAGACCCGGGAGGGAAACAAAGTAACCTGAAGGCATCATTATTGCTCACCTGCCTCCGCTTTCCTAACCTACCACCTCCTTCACCCTGGCCCCTCGGCGGCTCCTCCCGAGCTCGACTCTGTGTTCTTAGTGGACCCACCACGCTAACGTGCTTTGTGTCAACTGGCTGAACTGCTTTTATGTTTCTTCAAGAGAAATGTGACAACCTAGTGCCTGTCACATAGGTGCTCCATTCAATTTCTATAGACATTAATGCAAATAAAGTGAATTATTGTCACAAAGGAGCTAAGCTCAGGGAGTCAAAGTGCTTTGGGGTCTGAGTTTGGGAATCAGTCAGGTTGGGGTTCAAAGCCAGCTCGTTTGACATTTGACCTGTGTCTTGTTTTCCACGTACAGGATGACCGTGACATCATCTACCCCGTTATGTAACACGTGACATGTGACAGCACCTAGCATGCTAGATGGGGCTCAGGATTCAGCTAGACGGTGCTGATGGCTCCCGGGCAGAGCTGGTGTGTAGTCGGCAGCCTGGGCACATTGTTATCGTTGGCTCCCGTAGCTCTGTGCCCGCACTTTGTTTCAAGCACTGTCCCTACCTTGCAGTTGTTTTTATTAGACCCTCAGTACCCAGTGACCGTCCCCAGCCTGAGCTCTCCAGGAACACCTGGCACAGGTAAAAGTGGGGGAAGAGAGAAGTAAAGGCAGGTCTCCAGGAAAAAAGGATCTCATTAAACAGCAGGCACGGTGTGCAAAGAGGCTGCCCCGGGGCTGGGGCGCTACAGACGCTGTGCTGGCCTCTCCCTCCTCCTCAGAGCCCCAGAAAATTCTCTCACTTAAACACAGGCAGAAGTAAAAGACTATGGGTGAACCAGATGCAAAGTTAGTATCAGAAAGAAAAAAAAAGGCCATTGGCACAATATCCCTATGTCAATAAGGCACAAGAGAAAGGCATGTCCACAAAAAATAAAAAATTTAAATAAATATTTCAGAACAATCTGAACTTTTTACACAAACAACAAAACTGGTGAAAGAACAGGATATCCTAGAATTAAAAGGGCACGTAAGTTAGAGGATGAGATGAGGAGGGGTTAAAACGTGCTCACAGAACTTAAATAGTTCGGAGAAACAACGGTATAGGTAAAAAAAAAAAAGATAAAATTAGAAGGAAGGCAAGAGTGAATGTCTATCCAGATAATGCTGCCAGAGAAGTGAAAAAATAAAGTAGGGAATATTGTGAAAAGATAATTAGGAAAGACATTAAAACTATTTAAATGTAATAAATATGAAAGGCTGGAAAAGAAGATTCAACATATGTATAATTGGGGAAGATTAGGCAGAAAATCGAATCCTGGGGCAGGATGAATATTAACACCAGGAACTAAAAACGAACTTTCTAAAATAAGAGAAAACTTACGGTTCAATACTGGAAAAAGAGACACTCCGTGTGGGAGAAACTCTGCCCAGAGTAGTCGACACAAATACATATTCTAGTAAAACTATTGGGCTTCAGATGAAAATGAAATTCTTTGAACATTTGTGCAAGAAGAGAGGGAATCTTACAGAGGAAATAAAATCAGACTTCTTGACAAGTCTTCACACCAGAAGAAAATGGAGAAACATAAGTAAGATACTCAAAGAACGTGGGCCCACCCTCCAGCCTGACCTTCAGGTGTCCGCACTCGTAACAACGCAGAAAGTACCGGTGCTGTGGACCCGCCCTGAGCGTCAGCTCAGAAGCAGCGCAGCGCAGAGACGTGGCCGGAGGGCAGGGGCAGGAGGACGTGCGGTTCTGCGTGTGCCAGGTGCACGCGGGGCTCACGCTCAGCAGTGACCACAGGGCAGGCCAGGTGGGCAGGGCCGCGCGCTCTCACCACGAGGGACCTTAGCCACCGTGGAAACTGGGGAGGGAGACGTATAAAGCAGAGTCACCTGACTGATTACCTCATAGGAAAATGAGTTTCTTCAAATCAGCTGCTTTGGAGGAAGAGTCGATGCAGAAGGAAGGCTGGTGCTGGTGACCAGTGTCCCGGAGAAGAGGTGACGGTGGACATACAGCTTTACCTCCTGGCCAGTCGGCTGTGAGGACCAGCTGCAACTACAGCCAGAGAGCTGCTGTGCTGGAGACACCCCTGTGGAGCAGGATTTACTTCAGTGGAGCTTTGGTGTTCGCCAAGTGCGCCCCTTGAGTGTGTCCCTCGTGGATGTGGTAGGGTTGTAATCCAGTGTGGTCGAGTCTGACCACCAGGTGCACTGTCTCTGGGGCCTCCTGGGAGGTGCAAAGTCAGCCTGTGCCAGTGCCTGGCCCAGGGCCCCCCAGCATGAGCTACACAGCAAACCATAGTTGGCTGCTGCTTGTGCTGGGCTTGGCGGTGCCCAGGAGAGGCCAAGCCATGAACCAATGCAAGCGGCCACTAGTGCCAGGCCTGGGCCACTTATCAAGCCCTATGGGGCAGCTGCTGCTTGTTTGAGAGATTTTAGGAAAGTCCTAAGCATGAGGCTCGAGAGGCCACTTGCACAGAAAAGCCCCTGGAAATGGCCCGGATGAGCTGCAGGTGGGGAGGGGCGGGGCCTCCGGGAATCACGGGGCGGGGCCAAAGGTGAGTCAGGTGCTGGCGATTCAAACATGGCGCCCGCCTGCCGGCTGTGCGGGAGGACTCGCCACAGGAGCCACGGCCTCCGCCAGCCCTTCTGCCCGGGAGGAAGCCGCCCTCCGCCTCTCGCCCGGATCTCAGGCAGGTTAGTTCCTCCCCGAGTGTCCCGGGTCCCTTCAGGCTGCTGCCCGGCGCTGGGCTCAGAGGGAGCATCCGAGTGAGTCCGTGCCGGGCCCGTAAGAGGAGCTGCTGGGGCTCCCGCGGCCTCCGTGACCCTCAGCCACAGTCCCCGCTGGTTTCACAGCCCGAGGTTGTGGGGACGTCTCTTCCCGGCCTGGAGCCCTGGGCTGGGGCCTGCTGTGGGGCTGGGCCCCCTCGCTCCTCTGGGAAACCCCCGCCACCGAGATTCCCTCCCGGGTTTCAACCTCGGCACCGGGTGTGGGCCCGGCCACGTCTCCGGGATTCAGCCCCGACCCACCCGCGTCTCCCCCTCCTCCCGGTCTCGGTGCTGCTTCAGTCCCTGGCTGCGGGGCTTCTGTGCAGCCAGGTGTCAGGAGGCTCCGAGTGCTGGTGGTTCTGGGTTTTAGTTGTGATTCTGATGTGGTTGCGGGGCCGGCGGGGCAGCTGTGACCTACGCGCCACCTTGTTTCCTCTCTAGAAATGGGATTAATTTAAATACAAGAAATACGATTTTCAGATTGACTAACGAAGTGAAATCCAGCTAGTAGGTACATGAACTGGCCTAAACCAGAGAGATTAAATAGAATAAAGTAGAAATACGTGAAGTTCGGACTGAGGGACCTCAGAGGGAGCGGGGGCGGGGGCAGGAGGAGTTGCCCAGAGAACTTCCGCGCGTGTGGGCAGAGCCCGTGGACACAGACAGAAGTGCAGTGAGGGCCGGGGGCGGGCAGGTGCAGGTGGAGGGGTCAGTGGGGAAAACAAGGGGCATCGTAATGCTTTCAACAATAAAGATAAATTTTAAAATAATCATAAATAAAAAGATTACCAATAAAGATCCCAGGAAAAAAATGCAACTAGAAAGCGAGCAAGCCTATGCTGTACACCTAAAACTAATACAGAATAATATTCAGTGTAAAAAAACAACAACAAAGCAAGCAGGCCAGCGGCCGGCCGTCTCACGAGGGGCCGCAAAGCGTCAGAAGAGGTTTAAAAGGAGGCGTTTCCACGATGCCCAGGCTACAGGCACAGTGAAGATGTCAGAGTTATTGACAGACATGTTCCCACTCACACAGGAGCCACTTCCAGAGCGTGGCCACTGCAGGGGACACAGGAGAAATAGACAGAAACACACCTGCCCCAGAAGAAGTCGCCACGGCCCTTCCAACCCACGACACAAGTGGACACAATGAGAGGGGACAGGAGACGCAAAGGCCAGGACCAGTGGGGCGGACCCTGTGTCTGCATCGAGCTCTGAAGTCTCGTAACTGAGAAAACATCTTCTTTTTAATAGTACATGGAAATTCCCCAAATTGACTCCATCTTATGCTATAAACAGAATCTTATCAAATTTCAAAGCATAGAAATAACCCACCCAGCGTTCTCTTACCACCGCAAAACTGCTAGAAGTTAACGACAGCATTCACCAAACAAAATGCCCGTCCGCCGGGACGCTATTAAACAATTCAGGGAAGAAAAGCGGAATACATTGTATAGAGTAAAATTGCAGAATTTCATTAAAATAATGATAAAAAAATACAAAATTTAAGAATCTACAGAATACAGTTGAAACAGTTATAAAGAAAACCAGCTCTAGCCTTAAATAAAAATGAATATTAATAAAAATGCAAATATAAAAATAAATGAGTACCAGACACAAAGAATTAGGCACATATACAAACACTGAGACACTACAAAGGAGACCTGAGCTGCCATCAAACCTAGAAGTTATTTTTGAACTGATAGGATTACTTTGTGGAAATAACATTAAATGCCAAGATGAAATAAACCATTTTCTAGAAAAATGCAGAATACCAAAATTGACCCAATTCAAGAGAGAAAAATCTAAACAGGCCAATTACCACTGAAAAAATACAGGAGGTAGTGAAAGGGCTCTAACTCCTTCCGAGCACCGTTTCCGCAGGGAACTATACCCAGGTTTAATTAGATCAATTAATAGCGGTGCTATTTTACTCCAGAGCATAAGGAAAGATGGAAAACTTCCAAATTATTTCTATGAAACAAATAAAACTCCCGTTACCTGACAGAGCTTTTATTAAAAAAACCAAAATACTGACCTATCTCACTATGACTCTAGATGCACAGAAATCTTAGGTAAAACATTATTAAGCAGAAGCAAACAGTATGTTACAAAATCATGCATCATGACCAAGCTGTTGTTTTATCAGGAGCAGGAGGTGGTTTATTAGAAAATAGATTAATACAATCCATCACACGAACAGAGCTAACCAAAAATGTCTCATTATTTCAGAAACAGACTTTTTACATAATTAAACACATTCATGTTAAAAACACTCGATGAAGTCGCAACCGCTGTGTCCAAAGGTTAGGGTGTGGCCAGTGGACAGACACAGCAGGAGGACACGGGGAGGCCCGCTCTCTCTGACCGCTGAGAACTGCGTGAAAATATTGGACAATGTGATCAGACAGGAGGGACAAATTAGAGGCACAGGAACTGGAAAAGAAGAGGGAAAAAATAAAACCATTTCTATTTGCAGGTGATAAAATTATGAATCTTGAAAATACCTCCAAATCAAAGCAAAAACTTACAAAAAAAGAAAAAGACTATAATAAAGTGACGTATTATAAACCCAACATGTAAGAGTCAGTAAGGACCTGTGTTCTGGGAAGACGGGGTAATTTTCCTAACCTGCAGCTGGAGACCCTGGACGTTACATGTGAAACAAACCTGAGGGGTCTGCAGGAGCTGGAGAGGAGGGGGACCGGGACCCCAGGAATGACGGGCAAGCTGGAAACACCTCCCACAGCAACGACCCCAAAGGGCCTGCTCTCCGCAGCCGGGGGACGGGAAAGGGGCAGCCTCGCAAGAGGGAAGCTTTTCAACAATAACCGCCTGCCTCCGGGAAACGCCGCAGAAAAACCTGTGGCCCCTCCCCACTCGATCGGCGGACACCCTCCCACCATGGGGAGGGGACCCAGTGGTGAGGCGCCCCATCCACGTGAGTCAGCAGAGCCCTGTGGGGGTGGGAACCCCATCCCACGAAGGTCACTGGGAGTCATCCCCACTCTGGGGGTCTCAGGGGTTCGGCTCGGGAACCCAGACTTCTACATCTACCTCCACTTGGCAGAAATGGAAAAAGCTGGGGAGGACAGTGCTCCCTCCATGTCCCTTCCAGGGCCCCGTAAAAAGAACCAGGTGTGTCCACGGCAGACCCGACTCTACAGCTAACATGGGCTGAATGGGACCCAGGCCCGTCACTGCCATGTGCCACATCGCGACCTTTCAGTCCAGGAGGGGTGCGTAGGCCGTGTGGTCCCATCAGGTTATAGTGGACCAGAAGCAGTTAGTTTGTGACGCGACGGAGAAGGCTGGGCCCGACTCAGTGTTCCAGGCACCGTTAGCTCCGGGTGGTTTGCGTAGACGCGGGGGCTCAGCATGGCGTCCACCTGGAGACTCTCCCGTGGTGGAGCGAAGGGAAGAGATGGGGAGGGGAGCCGGGGAGCCCGTCGCCCCTGCACACGCACACACACACACACACACACACAGACACACACACACACAGACACACACACAGACACACACACACACAGACACACAGACACACACACACAGACACACACACACACAGACACACACACAGACACACACACACACAGACACACACACAGACACACATACACACACAGACACACAGACACACACACACAGACACACACACACACAGACACACACACACACAGACACACAGACACACACACAGACACACAGACACACAGACACACACACACACACACACAGTCATGTGCACAGTCTCACTTCACTCCCCTCCGTGTCTTTATCTCTCTTTCCTCCCAGGCTTGTTGCTGTCTCTCTGTCTCTGCCTGTCTGTCTGTCTGTCTCTCTGCCGGCGCCTCCTTTTTACTATTTCTCCTGTCAAGTTTTAACTCTCTGGGTCTGTTTCCATCTCTTCTCTCCCTTTGTCTCCCTTCCTCCCTCCCCCAGCTTGTATTGTGCCTCCTACCTTGGCTTCCTCCACAGCCCACACACTTCATCTTTAATACTTTTTATATTGTATCCTTAGTGCATCTATTCTATGTTTAGACACACAAGCACGTCCCATTGTGTTACAGTTGCCTACAGTGTTCAGTACAGACGCGCAGCACAGGCTGGGGGCCCAGGAGCGCGAGGCTACACCGTGTAGCCCGGCTGTTTACTGGCTGCACCACCTTGTGTAGGTGTCTCTGTGATGTTCACTCGATGACAAAATCACCTAATGATGCATTTCTCAAAACTTATCCCTATTGTTCGTCAGTGAATGAATGTATAATACAAACATGTCCAGGTTTCAATATAAAATCACTCATTAGTCCAACAACTGGGGAGATTCAAACTAAACAAAAAAAACAATAGCTAGATGACAGATGTTAGGGTGATTTGACAAAGATTTTAAAACATCCGTGATAAAAAGGCTTCAACAAGCAATTATGAGCAGGTTTAAACAAATGGAAAAATAGGGCCTCAGCAAAGGCACAGAATCTTAGTAAAGAAACAGAGATATAGAGAAAAAAACAAATAGGAATTTCAGAAATGGAAAATACAACTAAAATAAGCACTGTGGGCCGGATGGGTTCAGCATCGGAGTGGAGCAACAGAGGAAAAAAAATCAGTGACCTGGAAGACACAACAGGAAACAATCTGATCACAACAACACAGAGAGAGCCAGCTAACCCCAGGGACCCATGGGACCATAATGAAAGTCTAAAATTTGTGTCATTTTGTCCCCAAAGCAGAAGAGAAAGAGAGAGGAGCTGAAATGACTAAACACTATCGAGATTGGCGAGATACACAAATCTATAGATTCCAGAAGCTCATCAAACATCACGCAGGATAAATCTAAAGAAATCTGTCAAGATACATCATAAGTAAGCTTCTAAAAGATAAAAACAGAAAAAAAACCTGAAGGCAGCGAGAAAAACAACTCCTTACCCAGAGGACGGACCATCTGAGTGACAGCGGATTTCTCATCAGACCCGTGGCAGCCAGAAGGAAATGGCACAGTATTTTTCAGGAGCTAAAACCAAAACAAACAAAAAACCAAAAAACACCAGAAACAACCCTGTCAACTCCAAGTCCTATACTGGGGATAACCTTCAAAAATGAAAATATCTGTCAAGAATGAAGAAAAAATTCAAGACATTCTCCGATGAAGGAAAAATAAGAGAGTTTGTCACCAGCAGACCTGGTTAATGGAAATTCTCTAAACGGAAAGGAGACAAAGAAGGAAGGAACCTAAAAACATGAAGACGGAAGACAGATAAGCCTGGTTAACAAAAATGTGGGTAAGGGCGAGAGACTTGTTTTCTCTTGAGTCTTATAAATTACATCTGACGGTTGAAGCAAAAATTAGAACCCTGTATGATGTATTTTAGGCCATTTTATATTGAACTGGGGCTATAAAGGGTTGTAAAAAGAGGTAGGTTTTCTTTGGTTCACTCCAACTAATAAAATCATGACACCAGTAGGCGGTGATAAGTCACGTGGACGTCGTATGCTGCCCAGAATGACCACTGAACATGCTGTGGCAGAGACACACTGAAACACACTGCAGAGAAATCAAAATGGAATTAAAAAAAGTGTCCAAATGACCCACAAGGTAGAGAGAAAAGCTGAGGGAACCGGCAGAACCCAGAGAAAAACCGAAAACGACAATGAAATGGCAGGCGTAAGCCCGAACGCAATGTGACACGTTAACAAACATGACCTAAACACACGGATTAAGGCAAGTCAGCGGCAGAGGGGTCGGGAGCACGGCCCACCACGGGCGTCGTCGGGAAACCCGCGGGTTCAGGGTCCAAGGACGGACAGGCCGACTCAAGGGAAGCAGCCGGAGTTTGGCGAACGGCAGGCGGAGTCGACTTCACACGAGGCCACGAGCGTCGGGAGTCGGTTCACGGGCTCGTCGGCATCCGGGCACCTTCTTAGAAGAGCCGTCTAATCGCGTTAAATAATCATTTTGAGGTCCTTTCGGCCTGGGGTCTTAGAACAACCGCGCGCCTGCGCCCACCCGGTGGACGCGGGTATCGGCCTTTTGTCCGACAGCCGCCCGGGTCCCCCCCGCCGTGGGCTCTCTGCCTGCGGGTCGGCTCTTCTGCCGCATCCCGCCCGGTTTTAAGAATTTATGCTCAGCGGCTGCGCTCAGGACTGTGTGGCATCACAGAGACAGGTCGGTGGGACAGACAGGGAACCTGTAAATAAGCGCGAGTGTGTCCACTGAGTTTGGGCGGCTTAATGGAGGAGGGAGCCCTTCCAACAGCGGGGCCCGCGGACGCGGCGGCCACCGGCGGAGCCCACCCCGACCCGGCCCCACACGGCAAAGGAAGCCTCCCGGACGTGACCCTCGCGTTCTATACAAAAATTAACGGGAAGTGAGCCACAGATTTACATGTAAAATTTAACACTATAAAACTTATAGAAAAGATGTAGGAAAAATCTTCAGGATCCAGGGCTGGGTAGGGAGTTTTTGTGTTTTTTTTAAATGTTTTTATTGATTTTAGAGAGAGGAAGGGAGGGGGGAGAGATGGAAACATCAATGATGATGAGAGTCATCGATCGGCTGCCTCCTGCACGGCCCCTGCTGGGGATCGAGCCCGCAGCCCGGGCCTGTGCCCCGACCGGGAACCGAACCGTGACCTCCTGGCTCCCGGGCCGACGCTCTGGGCCGGGCTCGCCGGGGGTTCTGATACTTGACACCAAAGCACAGAGCACGCGGGTGAAGGCCGACGCCTTGGACCGCACCCAAGTAAAACCTCTGCTTTCTGAGCAAGACTGATGAGAGGCTGTGAAAAGAAAAGCCACGGAGTGGGAGAGGCAGTGCCAGCCACGCACCCGACAGAGGCGAGCGTCTCGGGCACAGAAAGAGCTCGCGAAAATCTAACAGCAAAAAAACCCAGCGAGAAAATGCGCGAAGCCGTGGAGATGCAGATCACGAAAGAGGGTATTCAGACGGCGAAAGGCCCGTCTTTCCAGACGTTCGCGTCCCCGGGCGGAGACACGCAGAGGCACAGCACAGGGAGAGCCCGGCAGGACCTGCCAGGCGGCGAGAGCGAAACCCCCAGCCCTCGGTGCCGGCGAGGACGCGGCGAGACCGGGCCGCTCGGCCGCTGCTGGTCGGGTCAGCGGCGGTGCGGCGTCCCCGGGGAGCTGGGCAGTCCTGGCGCAGGGCCGGGCAGTCACTCTGGTGTCCACGCTGCCTCCGGAGCCGGCTCGTGAGGCCGAGGCCGCTTTACTCGTGATAGTCCCAACCTGGGAGCAGCCCAGAGGCGCTCGCTGGGCGAGTCATCGAACAGGCCGAGCCCCCGAGCCCGTGCGCGGGAATCGACCCGGCGATGGGAAGCCGCAGCCCAAGGACGCGCTCGGCCGCCTGGGGGCCCCCCCCGGGAACGGGCCACGCGAGGAGGGCCAGTCTCCGGGGGACACGCTCTGAGGTTCCTTTCCCACAACACCGTGGAACTGTCGAGGTCACGCCGGAGGCAGCAGGCTCGCAGCGGGGGGGCCGGGGAGCCAGCGGCCTGTGCCGTGAGCGCCGGGGGCGGAGACCTGGTACGGCGAGTGCATCGCCGTCAGTGCCCCGGTTGCTCCGTTGTGCTCCGTGTTTTTATGTTGTGTATGTTGCGTATAGATTTTTGCAAGATGCTACCTTGGGGGAAAGCTTGGCGAAGGGTACGCGAGACCTCTCTGTGCTGTTTCCTACCACGTCATGCGGATCTATATTTATCTCAAAATAAAAGGTTCAGTTAAAAATACAAAGGGAAAGAATCAATCATTTCCGTGGATGTAAACCCGTCCCGGTGTAACGAATGACCCCAAAGCTTGTGACTTAAAACGGCGAACGTGACTGCAGTTTCTCGGGTGCCCCGGGCGCAGGGCCTCGCCCAGGGCTGCGGCCAGGGGTCACCTTGAGGCTCCACAGGGGCCCTGGGACCCACGTTCGAGGCCACTGTGCACCTCCGCCTGCTGTTGTGCAGCTTTCCTGTGTCACGCGGGTCCCCGCCGGGCGGCTCGCACAGGGCACTTGGCGTCCTACTGCGGTGCCGCCAGGTGCCCGGGACGGAGCCTGATCTTCACCGGCCTTTCTGTGTTTGACTCATCAGGTGGAAGTCCCTGGGTCCAGTCCACACTCAGGAGAAAGAGCCCAGCCGGGCTGGTGTGGCTCAGCGGGTGAGCGCCGGCCTGGGATCCAGGCGATCGGGGTTCGATTCCCGGTCAGGGCACAGGCCCGGGGTGCGGGCTCCACCCCCAGTCGGGGGCGCGCAGGAGGCGGCCGATCAGTGACTCTCATCATTGACGTTTCTCTCTCTCCCTCTCCCTTCCTCTCTGAAATTTAAAGATATATTTTTATAAAAAAGAGAGAAAGAGATTACAGGGGAGGGGCAGTGTCCAGAGTCAGCTTCGACATGGACCCCACTGCACACGCACATTCACTTACACACACACGCACTTACACACACACTCACTTACACACATATTCACTTACACACACACGCACTTACACACACACTCACATTTACACACACGTATCTCCTGGCAATAAACTTAGAAAGAACTGCCCGGAGCTCTCTGAAGTGAACTACAAAACCCTCTTTAAAGACGCTCAGAATGAACACGGACGAAGGCAGGCCATGTCCTTAGAAAGGCTTAGGCTCGTCTTTCTTGCTCTGTGATGACTCTAAAATGACCTCCACAAACATACAATTTTTCCGTGATCTGAGCGACTCGCTTACGTGTTTCATGAAGAAGCAATTGGCGGGAGTGGCTGAGAGTGGCCGGCGAAGCCTTGGGAAGGAGTGACCGTCGGGGGGCGCCGGCCACACGAAATGGGGGGACGCGTCTCCCACAGAGGGGGCTGAAGTCAGCAACCCGAGAGGAGCACGAGAAAAGCGGGCAAAAGATATGAGTAAGTAATTCAATGGGAAATAAATTAAACGGCCTGTAAACGTGTGAAAAGACGCCCGATCTTGCTCAGAGCAGGAAACGCGGGTGGAAGCTGCTCTGAGGGCCCCTGGCTCGTCCGTCCGTCCGTCCGTCCGTCAGGGGCGCCGGCTGCGTGGGGAGCCTGGGGCAGGTGCGCCCGCCCGGCCGGAGCGGGAGTGACTGCGGGCAGCAGGGCGGCGCCCACGCCTGCGCTCTGACCCCACCGCCAGGTCCAGGCGTCCGTCCCACAGACACCGGCTGCATTTTGTCTGTCCATCCATCTGCTGCTGCTTCCTCTTTTGGGTTCTGGGTTTTTCTAAATCTGCATCCTCACCAAGCCCCAAATCGAGCATCTTCTCGGTGTTAAATTGGCGTCACCTACACATGGTGTTTATTAAATGTGAACTCTAGATGAGCCCCAGGCTCTCAGGGGTTGCGGTCTCCCCGCCCGTCCTCTGGGAACCCCTTCACTTCCGAGCCTGGGACTCTCAGGGGCTCACCCCTCCCTGCACCTCCTCCGGGAACCCCTGGGCCTGGAAGGAGATGGGCCCGCTCCCCCGGCTCTGGAAGGA
Source organism: Miniopterus natalensis (assembly GCF_054644295.1). Taxonomy (NCBI): domain Eukaryota; kingdom Metazoa; phylum Chordata; class Mammalia; order Chiroptera; family Miniopteridae; genus Miniopterus; species Miniopterus natalensis. Next base: position 185,953,305 of record NC_142082.1, read on the forward strand.
CATGGACTCGCTACCCTGGCTCCGGAAGGACATGGACTCACTACCCTGGCTCCGGAAGGACATGGACTGGCTCCCCTGGCTCCAGAAGGACATGGGCCCGCTCCCCTGGCTCCGGAAGGACATGGGCCCGCTCCCCTGGCTCCGGAAGGACATGGGCCCGCTCCCCTGGCTCCGGAAGGACATGGGCCCGCTCCCCTGGCCCTGGAAGGACATGGGCCCGCTCCCCTGGCCCTGGAAGGACATGGGCCCGCTCCCCTGGCTCCGGAAGGAGATGGGCCCGCTCCCCTGGCTCCGGAAGGACATGGGCCCGCTCCCCTGGCTCTGGAACAAGACGGGCCTGCTTCCCTGGCCCTGGAAGGAGATGGGCCCGCTCCCCTGGCCCCGGAAGGACATGGGCCTGCTCCCCTGGCCCTGGAAGAAGATGGGCCCGCTCCCCTGGCCCTGGAAGGAGATGGGCCCCCTCCCCTGGCTCTGGAAGGAGATGGGCCCGCTCCCCTGGCTCCAGAAGGACATGGGCCCGCTCCCCTGGTGAAAGAAGGCTCCCACATTCTGTCTACCCCAGAGGGTGCTCATCCGACCGTCAGAGGTGCTGAGCCTCCTGAGGGTGGGTGCTGCTTGTCTGAGTCCTGAGACACAAGGGTGAGGACAGACTCCTGGAGGGATCTCGGCCCTGTGCACTGGCCACCTGCAGGGGGACCAGCAAATGTGGCCGAAGGCAAGAGCCTGCTCTGGACTCCCAGCCCGCTCCTCCCCTTCTTGCTGCAGATTTAACCTCCCCGTGCCTCAGTTTCCCCCACCCGTGCAATGGAAGTGATGAGAACTTGGTTGGCAGGAGGGCGGGGACAGGAGTAGGGTGACACGGATGAAGCTTGCTGGGAACACGTGGTGGGTTCCGTGTCCATGGCGGTGACAGCCCCTCTCCCGGGGATGGGCTGCTTCTGTCTGTAAACACCCAAGGCTCGATCTGTGAGTCAGTCTAATGTCCTTTGTATCTCACCAGATGGTCAATTTTGGTTTCCGGTGGTGATACAGGTTTTTGCATTTTTACATTTTCCTAGGACTTTTTATAGGAAATTGCAAAAAGACACTTTGGACATTTGAGACAGGAGCCACTGAAGTCCAGCTGTGGATAGGACAGCCGTGGCCGAGGGCCGGGGACATGAGAAGGGGCGGCTGCCCGTGGGTTGGGCTCACACTCCCGCAGCCCAGGTGGGGGTGCCCACAGGGGCCTCACCTGTACACACGCGCCCCCTAGAGGCCAGGCATATTGACGACCGGGGAAGAACCCTGGGGTTTGAAAGTTGGAGGCCACAGGGACCTCCAGGATGGTGAGTTCAGTGATAGAGCAGGCGCCCTTGTGAGCTGGGTGACAGATTGTGGAGAGAATGGAGGTAGACCAAGCAGGGCGGGCACCGAGGTGGGAAGGTGCAGGGAACAGGACCCGGAGCTGGCTGGCTTGTTTGTTGGTGAATGTCTGTGTCTGTCTATCTATCTATCTATCTATCTATCTATCTATCTATCTATCTATCTATCTATCTATCTATCTATCTATCTATCTGTTATCTATCTATCTATCTATCTATCTATCTATCTATCTATCTATCATCTGTTATCTATCTATCTATCTATCTATCTATCTATCTATCTATCTATCTATCATCTATCTATATCTATCTAATCTATCATCTATCTATCTATTATTTATATATCTATCATCTATATCTATCATCTATTATCATCATCATCACTTACCCACCTGCCCACCTATCTAAATGTGAGAACAGCTTGAGTCCAGGATTATAAGCAGAGGGCGCTTCCTTCTGCCAGAGGCCATCCTCTTGGGACCACTAAGTGTCAGCCTCAGTGGAAAACCTGGGTGAGTGAGGCCACCCCCCCTTCAGGGAGCAGGTGTGTCATACAGGAACGTCTGCTGCTGACACGGATGCTGTGGTTCCACATCAGGGCAGAGCACAGCGGAGGCCTGTTGAGACGATGACACTTGGCAGGAGTGACAGGTGCACACCTGGACCTGGCATTCGGGTGGAAGGCGAGATGTGACACACGGCCGGTCCCTAGTGGCCCGAGGATGGCGGAACAGCCAGAGAAGAGAACAGTGAACGGCTTCTGCCCTCGTCCTCTGTGCAGACAGAGGGCAGGCTGGTCAGGAGGCACAGCTGGGCGGTGCTGGACAGAGCCTCTCAGCCATCTGCTTCATTGGGGCACCACTGCTCCCCCACTGGAAGGAGGGTCTTTGGGGCCAGTTTGCAAAAACCAGAGGGAACCTTGCAGAATGTAAATGGGGAGGGTTTGAGATCTCTCTCCATGTGGCTCTGATTGCTTCAGAGGAGCAGGGACTTGGTTCTGGATTCCAGAACCAGCTGATACTGGGTCAGGACAAGAGTTCAGAGCTGGTGGTCACCACTCCTTGTCACCCCCAACATGCTACCAACCTCTCCACCTTGCCCTCAGTGACTGTGTGTGGATGCCTCCATCCATGCCAAGGAATCGTGATGCTGGAAGGGGATTTTTGTTGCTTCCCCCCCATTATGTTCTTCTGACATCACTGTACTTTAAATTCCTTAGCCTCTGATGAGACACATCCTGCACAGACGCTGTCACAACTTCATCACCGGGATCTGCAGTCAAAGGTGAAGGAAGGAGGAGGCAGTTCTGCTGGGGCAGGAACTCAGAGCCTTGCCCTCAGTGAGTTTGCCAAGGAGCTCTGGGTGCATCAGGAGCTCTTTGGGTCCTGGCGTCACCATCTTCAAGAGGAAACTAGCCAATGTTTGTTGAGCCTCACTATGGGATAAGTCCTCTTCTAAGTACCTTCTGTAATTTGTTCATGCATCTCTACCACCTCCCTGAGGCGGGCACTTACAACACAGCTGCGTGACAATGCAGGGGTTTAACCCAGAGGCTGCTGGTGTCCTCACCCTCATCACCATCACCGTCACCACCATCACCATCATCACCACCATCATCATCACCACCATCACCACCATCACCATCACCACCATCACCATCACCACCATCACCATCACCATCATCACCACCATCACCGTCATCACCATCACCATCACCGCCATCACCATCACCACCATCATCACCATCATCATCACCATCACCATCATTGCCATCGCCATCATCATCATCGTCACCATTATCACCACCATTACCATCATCACTACCATCATCATCATCACCTTTGTCCAGGCTGCACAGCTGGGTCAAGGCCTAGCTCCAGCTCCAAGCTGTACTGTTGGAATCCAAAGCTCCCCTGCATGCTTGTGATGGTCCATGCATAACGCTTGTCAGCAAAAGGATGCTACATGGGCGTGTGTTCTCTTGCTCCCTGAAATGCATGGTGGTTAAGATGAAATCAGTTCCGTATCTAAAGTCGCTGAGCAAAGTGCCTGATATCAGGGCCTCCAGAAAGAGCTGGTTAGATGTGTGCATGGAGAACCCTCTATTTGTAATTCTGGGTGCATGGTGAGGCCCCTGAAACTCTCTGAGGCCCCTCCTCTGGCATGGTCTTGATCTGCACTCTGAACTGTAGACTAGGGAGCAGGGGAGTGGAGGGCTGACAAGCCCTGTCCATCACCCACTCAAGTTGGACCCTCGGGGACCACTTGTTTATTCTGTCTTTCCAAGGGAGCCAATTGCATGGAAGAGCAATCTGGCTGCAGACTGTCCAACATCCGGAGCTGTGCAGTAGTGTGTGCATGGTCCCCCCCAGGAGGGTGAAGGAGCCCCCAAACCACCACCAGGCCCACAACAGGGCTGAGTGGAGGTTGTTGGAGTTCTCAGGCAGAACCCGTGAGCTCCTGCAATGCAGAGACCAACGTGCTTGCAGGATAGGCTCTGCCCTTCACAGGGCAGCTGGTCAGCCTGGGTGGGCGGTGAGCCTAGGGGGCTAGAGAAAGACACGATGCAGCCAAGGATGAGCCGGGCTGACTCAGTCTGGACCCACTGCAAATCTTGTCCTTCATTTTCTGCTGGATGTTATCTTGGGCACACTGTCACCTCAGCCTCAGTGCCCCTCTGTGAAAATAGATGCCGTTACAGGTGCATTAGACGCGCCGACTGAGGAGTCTGGTGTACTTTTCGTTCCCATTCTTTTGAACCAGCTGGCTGATCCGCCCTCCCGTGGGCGATGCCCTCTGCTGTTTGTCTCACCTGTTGCTGAGAACAGCCCTCTCCCTAAGCTCCAGGCAGCCTGGGAGGACAGGAGGGCAGGACTGCCATCCGGTTTCGTTGACTCATCCACCCAGCACTCTGATCAGAGTTCTGCTGCGCGTGGGCACTGCCGCAGGTGCCAGGGATGCAGCGAACAGCAAGGCCAGTCCTAGGCCAGGGGATGCCATTCCAGCTGGAGCTGGGGAGGAGAGAGGAATGAACAAACAGGTGGACATATGTTCATCCATAGCGGTGCATGTTGTGAACACATGAGAGAGACCTGATTTCAGCTTGGTGGGTAGGGATGCAGTAGGAGAGTCACTCTTCAACTGAGACCCTGAGGGGAGCAGGGACCAGCCAGACCGGATGGAAGGGCTTCCAAGCTGCCAGGGCTGCAGCAGGGAAAAGGACTGTGGGTGTTGGAGTGTGTACGTGGAGTTTGCTGAGGGAAGGAGGAGTGGCCAAAACAGGACACAGAAGGCGAAGGCACTGGGCCTTGGAGGAGCATAGAGCCATGCGTTCCATCTTGGATCTGACAAGATGGGCAGTGGAGTCCACTGCAGGACTTTCAGTATGAGAGTCACATTCTAGGTAGAGGATAGATGTCAGAGATGCCGGGGGCAGGACACGAGGTCCGTCAGGAGTCCACTGCCATCGTCCAAGGGGTGAAGAGAACTACTGATCTGGTGTGAAGGTGGGAGACGTGGTCGGTCAGCTTGTGCAGTGACGCTACAGCTGATGGCATCTGCTGGCTCTTAGGGACAGGGCTCAGGGGAAAAGAAGGACAGTTCCAAGTTTCATGTGTTTGTGGGGTTTTATGGACTATTGGGTGCAGATCAGTGACATTTCCATAGACAGGGAAGACCAACTGAGGCACAAGTGAACCTGAAGTGAAAGGGGGTGAGTTTAAGAAATATGTTGAAAGTCATACCAGGAGGGTTTAGTGAGGTGTTGAATGGGTCAAGGCTGATTCGCAGGGTGTCAGGGCCCCGAGGCCTGTCAGAGGCTGACTGGCCAGTCAGTGGTGGGTGTGACCTAGGACATGGGTCTTCCTGGCTCATAAGCACATGCCCATTTCCTCATACCAAGCATCTCCTCACTGAGATTAGGCCAACACAGTGCTCATGCTGATAACATTTCCAGAGCAGCTGCAAGGACCCAGGTGTGACGCAGATGGCTGGGGAAGCCTCAGCCAAGGCGGCCCACCAAGGGACCAGCTAAGGAGAGAGGCCACAGAAAAGTGTGGCTTTGCAGGGTCATTCACAGGAGGCCACGTGGTAGAGGAGACACACAGATGGGACTGGAAAAATCCAGTGCAGGAGCAATTTCCTCAGTCATCCCAGGGGGCAGCAAGCGGGCCCTGCGGTCCCTGTCATTGTAGCAGTCCCTGATTCTGAGGCAATTTAGCACATTAAGGAATGAACTGGTGTGATGGCAAAGGTTAGGGAGTTTCAGAGATCTGTGTTCAATCCTGCAATTTACAGCTATTTAGTCTTGGAAAAATCACTTTAACTTTGCTAAGATTTATTTGGGGGAAAAAGAGAATCTAGTGCTTATGCTACAAGGTTGCTACAATGATTGAAGATCATGTGTGGAACATACATGTGAGTATGCAGAACATACTGAGCATAGTACTGGGCATTCATTAACTGATTAGTAAGTGGCCACAGATAGTAATCACATTTGGATGGTGATAATGATGGTGACGATGGTGATAGTGATGGTGATGATGATAGTGATGATGGTGATGATGGTGGCCATGTTGATGGTCATGATGATGGTGATGGTGATGGTGATGATGATGGTGATGATGATGATGGTGATGATTATGGTCATGATGGTGATGATGATGGTGATAGTGGCAATGGTGAAGATGGTGATGATGGTGGTGATGGTGATGGTGATGATGATAGAGACGGTGACAGTGATGATGGTGGTTATGATGGTAATGATGATGGTGATGGTGATCGTGACAATGGTGATGATGGTGGTGATGGTGATAGTGGCAATGGTGATGATGGTGGTGATGGTCATGTTGACAATGATGATGATGATGATAAGGATAGTGATGATGATAGAGATGGTGATAGTGATGATGGTGATGATAGTGAGGGTGATGATGGTGATGATGGTGATGACGATGGTGACCAATATGAGGAAGCTAATGAGAATGAACATTTTTCAGCAAGTGCATCCTATCCCCAGGAAAAATTGTATGTTGGGTTCCAACATTTCGAAAGTGCCAGGACTTTTTACTTTATAATGTGAAGATTTTTTGCACTTACCCATGTTAATGTTATTTTGGGTGTGAATATTCCACTTGATGCCAAACATCGCAGCAAAAACTGAAAACGCAGTCAAACACCGGAATGTGTCCGACGTCCAGATGCAGTGATATTCTGCCCACGTAGTACATGCGTAAGTGACGGTTATTTCTCCCAGCTTTCTTTCTGCCGTTTGGCATTGCACTGACTGGGGCGCTGTAATAATAGCTATCGAGAGGTATGAATGTGCACCAGACACTTGAAAAGAATTCAAGAGAATGGCATATTGTTGCTGGAATCTGATACATTAAGAAAAATGTGGGCAGGCTGCTGCTCTTGGATCAAGCTAAGTGGTTTGGAGGAAGGAACGGCACGTCTGCCTGGTGCACAGCGTCTTCCCTGCACAGATGCTTAGGTGCGATGCGGTTTAAAAATAGCCGTGCTGGGGCTGGGCTCTCTGGGGAATAGCTGTTGGATTCGTAGCTGCTGCAGCTACATGATTCAATACGCTTTCTGGAAAGGCATTAGGCTGGGGTTTGTTCTGCTGGCACTTCTTCAAATGGTCTCTCCTGGAACAAACTGTGACTGTATCCCTCCTTCCCGGGCAGGCGGCGGAGAGAAGGGGATGGGGAGGGCCTTTCAGGGGAGCTTGACTCTGAGCCACACACCTGCAAGGGCACCTGCCCAGAGGCCTCATTGGAGGTGTGCAGCTGGGCACTCACACCAGAGAACCTGCACACACACACATGAACACACACATGTGCACATGTACACACACACACGCACACACATGCACACAGACGTCGAGTTAAGTGAAAATACTCATTTGTCCAAAATGCACAGATAACTGGCAAACATGTGGTGGGTCTCAGTGATTTCTGCTTTTCCAAGAATATTTTGAATTGTTGTAGATGTGCTTTGATGTTTTTTCAATATAATGTGTTTACAGAATAACTTAAAAGCCCTTTAAACCCTTGAAAGTAACAATAAAATCCATGTACTAAGGTAAGATACAGTAAGGAAGCCCTGAGCAGAGGCCTTGGCACATGACCTAAACTCTCCAAATGTAGTTCTCATCACCTCCACTGTCGCGACCTCCCCCACCACCCTTATCCATCAACCAAAACCCAAGTGAGTTTAGAAAGGTGAGTGGATGCGCCAACGCAGCCTGAGTGTGTGGACACATGCTTCCCACTGGGAACCTCGGCACAAGACTGACGGCGACCACTGGGCTTGGAGGAAGCCAGGCCTTGTGGGTGAGTGGGGGGGGGGTCTCTGGAAGCCGTGTGGCCTGCTACCCATTGAGTCAGAAGCAGGCCCTGCCTGGCTGACTGGCTGTGGTTAATCTTCCCAGCATTAGGGGAAAGCCTGATGGGAGGATCTTCTGTGAATCTTTGGAGCAGGTTCCTCTGACTTCTTTTTTTAGTGAATTGATGAGCAGTGGCCCTCCTCTCCCAGTGGTCACCTCCTCTCTGCTGGTGTGCTGATTGCTCTAGAGACAGGATTGTGTGTGTCACCATCAGCTTTCTATAAGTGATCTTAGAATAGCCAGAATTTGTGGTGTTATAGCAAAGTATCAACACTTAGGAGGAGGTCATGGGCACCCCCAATTTGTAGCCAGTTGACAGAGGTACAGATAGGACATGTGGCTGCCGTCTGAGCTGGGGGCAGTCTTGTGGGGCTGGGCCCTTAGCCTGAGGGGTCTGCGATGGCTTGGGAGTGAGTGTCAGAAGGTGTCAGAAGGCTGGAGGAATGGCTGGTGTGGGAAAGCCTCCCATTTGGTGTCAGAAGTGTGCCGGTGCTGTAAGAAACCACATGGCAGCATCTCAGACACCTCCCATGCAGTGACCAGGGGATGTGGCCCACCTGTCGCCACTTGGAGAAGAAGACTCACCCTTTTGACTGCCCCCTCCCCGACCCTCTCACCCACCAAAATCCCTGTGTTTTCCTTTGTGTTTGTGGAGTTGACATAGGATCCTATGGTAGCCAGAGGCAGGGTGGGCACAGGTGACAAGTCCCTGAAACACTTTATTAATTAAACATGCTCATTAAAATCATCTCTGTGCCAGACCCTGTGCTGGACACCACAGGTGCAGGGAGAAGGGGCAGGACATTATCTTCCAGTGGAGACTTCACTCATCAGTGAAGCGACATTGAGTGCCTGGCACGTGCCCTGTCCTGGGCTGGGTGCTGGGGAGCAGCAGTGGCTCAGGGAGACTCCATCCATTGGAGACACCCTGAATGTCATAAACAAGCGTCACCTGAGCACACCCTCCTCTGCCAGTTAAGATCCCTTCTTCTTCCTTTTCTGTCTCAAATTTTTTCCTTAGTAAACAGAGTTTGGCTATTAATAGCCATCGAGAACATCACATATATTTACTAGGTTATATTTAAAGGATGCTTCTACCAGTAGATGCATGATGACTTTTAAGTTAAGCACAGTGTTGTGGGAAGAAAGTGAATTTATCCATAGGATCCCATTAGAATTTTCTGTGGTTCTATCAAAAATGATGTAAAATGTTATTGTTATTGTTATGTATGAACTGATATTTGACAGTGATGTGATGACAATGACGGTGATGGTGATGATGGTGATGGTGGTGATGTGATGATGGTGATGATGATGATGGTGATGATGGTGATGGTGATGGTGATGATGATGGTGATGGTGGTGATGTGATGATGGTGATGATGACGATGGTGATGATGGTGGTGATGGTGATGATGGTGATGATGGTGATGGTGATGGTGATGATGATGGTGATGGTGGTGATGGTGATGGTGGTGATGGTGATGGTGGTGATGGTGGTGATGATGGTGATGGTGGTGATGATGATGATAGTAACCATAATAATACTAGAGATTTGTCTTTTTGTGCCTCTGTTAGCATTTTGAAGATTTGTCATCGCCTCAGTAGTTCCTCCGTATTCCTAGTGGGTGAAAATGCCATTGTTCACACAATCCTGGTTCATCAAGTCTATTCTGTGTGTTGTATGCCCTGATAGGCGCTCTGTGTGCATCACTTGTGTCCTCGGTTTGTCCAGCAGATACGAGGACCCCTACATATAAGTGGTTAGAGACTCAGTTCGGCAACAAGCATCTAGTGCTGGGGTAGCATCGAGAACACTGGTGCGGGTGACCGGTGGCGAGCACTGTCCATCTCTATTATTACTAATTATAACCACGCAGAGGTAATGTCTTTTCTTCCCCAGCTCTTCTTGGGGTCTCTGCTCTATGGCAGAGAAAACTTACAGCTAACTAAACATTTACAGCCTCTCTGTGAAATTCTTCCCCTGCATCCTCAGAGGTGCTGTTCTTTTTTCAGTCTGTGCCCCGCCCCCGACCTCAGCACCCCTGGGCATTTCACAGCGTGGCCGGCGCACCCACCATCGCCCCTGACAGAGAGCAGAGGTGACCCGTGGGGAGCCCTCGTAGCTCATGCCCGGGGCTCATCTCTTCAGGCTGAACTGGCCGCACGCCAGCACCACGCACAGCTGGTCGCCAAATGCTCCGCAGAGAGGATGGAAGGGTATCGTGCCTTTGAAGAGCGACGAGGCACCCAGAGAACACGATTATCACAGTCTCCTTCAGGATGAACTCCCCCCAGTCAAGTGGCTGCTAATTGGCCGTTTGATAAACAGCGCCCCCTGTGACCGTCACATGGGACTCCCTCTGCGTGAGCCTGGCATCTGGGCCTCTAGCTACGTGAACGCTCGGCCTCTCCTTCCCCCGTGTGCGGGTAATGTGCGCGCGTTTGAAGAGAGGAGATCAGCATAAGCTCATCTGCCGTGTGCACTTCAGCCCGTACACCAGGGCCCAGCTAACCCTGCCCCGAGCCTGAGAGGCTGAGCACGGCGGGTCCTCCGGCGGGCAGCGGTCGGGGCACTGCTGCGCTGCGCCTCCTGATGGGCACCACGGCGGCCCCACCGTGGCCTCCGTCAGAGATGGCTCCGTCTCCCCAGGTCGGCAAAGGTTGTAGGCAGTTAAAGTTTTAGAGAGGTGTTGACTGGAAAGAAACCAACCCTTCCTCTTCTAACAGTTCTCCTGTTCCCCCTCCTTGTTCATCACCTCCATCTCCTCCTCCTCCTCCTCCCTCCTCATCTTCATCTCCATCATCATCTCCTCCATCTCCTCCTCCTCTTCCTCCCTCCTCATCTCCATCTCCATCATCACCTCCATCTCCTCCTCCTCTTCCTCCCTCCTCATCTTCATCTCCATCATCACCTCCATCTCCTCCTCCTCTTCCTCCCTCCTCATCTTCATCTCCATCATCACCTCCATCTCCTCCTCCTCTTCCTCCCTCCTCATCTTCATCTCCATCATCACCTCCATCTCCTCCTCCTCTTCCTCCCTCCTCATCTTCATCTCCATCATCATCATCTCCTCCATCTCCTCCTCCTCTTCCTCCCTCCCATCTTCATCTTCATCTCCATCATCATCATCTCCTCCATCTCCTCCTCCTCTTCCTCCCTCCCATCTTCATCTTCATCTTCATCTCCATCATCATCATCTCCTCCATCTCCTCCTCCTCTTCCTCTCTCCCATCTTCATCTTCTTCATCATCACCTCCTTCTCCTCCTCCTCTTCCTCCTCCTCCCTCTCGTAATGTACACTAGGATATTTTAATAAAACAGTGTTTATCCGCTCACTTAAACCAGCAGAACAAGTATTACAAGAAAGAAGCCAAGAGCTGGTGATAGGTATTGAGTAGAGATGAAGGACAGTCATGAAGGGGACTCTTTCCAGAGTGACGTTGGTGTAGATGATATTTCCTTCTGGGACCTGCCCCCCAGGAATATGAAAAATTATTTGGGGGTCTTCAAAGCTATTTAAAAACCTGTCCATGTGAGAATAAACTTTGAGAATAATATTTGCAGAATCACTAATTTCATGAGCACACACCTACATTCCAGCCAATTTATGTAACTGGAACCTCGCTATTTTCCTCTGTCTCATTTTAGGATATGAGGCAATCAGGGAGATGGGGCAATCCATCCAGAGGCCCTCCAGGCTGTCGTCCATGGCGAGGGGTCCCGGGCAGACTAGTCCTCCGCCCAGCTCTCTCCTCGCCCTCCCCCCGCATTGGGTGCATCATTTCTATGTTGCTGACATTTGCCTTCTCTCATACGGTCACAGTTCCCACACTTATTTTGGTCTGAAAACTATAGTGAGATGGGGTCAGTGGTGACATCGACCCTTTTTGCTGTTGTTTCTCTCCTTTTTCGCCAGAATTATATTCCTCAAACCTTTGATACTCCAAAATATTTGTCTCTTTCTGTGATACTTGAATGCTGGTCTTGTTGAGAAGACAAAAGGACTTTGGAGATTTTATTGGCCGGGCTCTTTATCTCTTGGAATAATTGAATAATTCCAGAAGGCTGGGGCCAGTGGTAATTTTCCCCTTACAACCTGGGTACATTTTTCTGCGCACTTGAAGGATTTCTGTGACTATCAAACGCTGGTGGTTTCACTCGCCCATCTCAGCTCGATGGCTCCATGTCCTGTCCCCCTAGAGTAAGTGGGGCCCTGCTCTTCGGAGTCAGGCTTTGTTTCGTTGTGTGGACGTTTTCCTGAATGGCGTCTGCGTGCTCTGCCCTTTGGTTTGGTTCTGTCATTTGCAGGTGCCCATTACGTACCCATCAGATCTTTCCGATTTATGCTCTTATTTCCTCTCTAAAAAGCTTAAAAAGGTTACTTAGTTCAGTTTTACTTCATTTTGTTTTCACAGCAGTGTGTGCCTCATGCCGTTTTCCAGGAGCGTCACCTTGTAGAAGCTCCCCCCCGATGTGGCGCCAAGCAGGTGAGGAACAGGGTTCCTGTGACTGCCCCTGAGCCCTGCACCTGCTGCCCCCCCCCCCCCGTGTGCTCCCCGTGTCCCAGCTCTGAGAGCAGGGACTGAGCCCGTGGCTGTCTCAGTATGTCCTGGAGACTCACGGGTCCTGGATGACAGCTCTTGCCCAAGAAGCCTCCACCTGCTTTTGCTCTCCCTGCCCCTTCTTTCTTCTAGTCTCCGTGTCTGTATCCGACTAAAGTCTCTTTGGGATCATGGGCCATATTTATTCGAGGTGAGCACTGTCATCGGGGGACTCACTTGTCCCGATGTCCCTGGGTCTCTCCTGGTTTTGCACAGAAAACCCCACGTCCCGGGACACTCCTCGGTCCTGGGCCAGTTGGAGCGGTTGGTTAGCCTGGCCCTGAATAAACATGTCTGGGTGGGTCTGTGCAGGGAGGGTCAGGGCCGGCTCCGGGCCCACCAGGTCCTTCCCGGTCACCGGGAAGCACCTCCCGTGGGAGGCTGTCGGCTTCTGTGAGATTTGGGGGCAGACAGGGAGGGAGCAGGCCCTTGCGTGGGGCCACACAGGTTTCGAAGCCCCTGGTCCTCTCCACCTGTTTCTCTCCCTCCTCCTCTGAACTTGGGGAGCCACGCCTTTTAATTTTTTTAGTAGAACTGGATTTTATAGCAGAGTCTTTCTTCCTAAGTTAACAGCGTCCATATGGTTTTTGTACTTAAAATATGCCAGTTCCCACAACTCCAAAAGACGTTTTTCTTAAGATTTTGATATTTACTATGATTAAAAAAAAGTTTTTTAAGTAAACTATAAAAATTCCTCCTCCCAATGAACTGTCTGCATCTGAGGGGGTGCAGGGGAGGCCAGCCCAGGAGCTCTGGGTGCAAAGGGAAATCTTTTAGTCAATTTCCCAGAATTAGGCTTCTGAATTTCCTTCAAATTCTAGTATTTTATTTTATTATTTTTAAAATATGTTTTTATTGATTTTACAGATAGAGGAAGGGAGAGGGAGAGAGAGAGAAACATCGATCGGCTGCCTCCTGCACGCCACCTGCTAGGGATCACACCCTCCACCCTCCCTGGCCAGGAATCGAACTGGCAGCCTCTTGGCTCGCAGACGATGCTCCACCAACTGAGCCACACTGGCCAGGGCTTGAGTTCTCATATTTTATTTTACTTACTTTTTATTTTTTAAAAATATATCTTTATTGATTTCAGAGAGAGGAAAGAAGAGGGAGAGAGAGAGAGAGAGAAACATCAATGATGAGAGTCATTGATCGAGCCCACAACCCGGGCATGTGCCCTGACCGGGAATCGAACCCCGATCGCCTGGATCCCAGGTCGACGTTCAACCACTGAGCCACGCCCGGCCGGGCGAGTTCTCATATTTTAAAACCAAAGTGGGGATGACCTCCTATTCTGCAAGGAGGGGCCGGGGAGGGAAAACAGGGCCTGGAGGAAGGGAGGTTGGTGGTGTGGCGGCTTTGGCGGCCACCTTAGGGTGACTCAGCTGTGGCGGCGATGGCCACCTTGCAGGGGCGCAGCGGTGGTGAGCCTGACGCTGAGGGTGTTGAAGGCGACAGAGGTCGAGCGCAACTCGGACCCTCGAACGGTGTTTTCTCCTCCATGGAAACTGCCAGAACGTGCCGTGTATTTGCTGCCAGCAGCCGAGCGATGAAAGTCCTTGGCAACTGCGCAAAACCAAGCGACTCGGGAGAAGCAGCTGCTGCGTCCCGTGACCGCCGACCGCAGGGGGCGCGGCCCTGAGCGCCCCCGTCCACCCGACGGGGAGGGCTCCCGGGACCTCGGGCTCCCCGATGCGGTTTAATTATGAAAAGGGATTAACCTGCGGCGGGGGCCGCATCCCGCACCGCTAACGAGCAGGCGGCCGGCAGCCGCCTTCATAAATCAACGGCAGGAATTAAATACGGTCGCCCAGCTGAGCGCCGTCGCTGACGGGACCATAAAATGCGAGATTGATTAGCGGGATGTTTACGAAGGTTAATTGGTTTTTTCCTTCCGTGTTCAACCACGGAGACCGTGGACTTCAGGACGAACACCAGCCGCCCCACGTGGCTCTGAAGACCTTGGCCCGGAACCTCCGTGGCCCCGGCCCCCACACGCGGGTCCCGGGGTCGCCGCAGCAGGCAGGGTGTCCACAGAGAGGCAGAGGCCACCTCGGCCCCCACCCGCTCCTGTCCGGAGTCCTTGGGACCAGCGTCTGCCCTATTTAGAGGGGTGGGGCTTTACCCACCTTCCTATCGGACACCCACGGTTAGCTGGGTGGTCAGTTCGTAAGAGTCTCGGGCCTCCTGCCGCGGCCCCCGCGCCATCGGGCCACCGTCTGGCCCTCGCCCTCTCTGCTGGCGTGGGCTCGGGTCCTGCCGTGTGTGTGGTGCCCTGTGGTGGGGAAGCCATGCTGCCTGGACCCTGTGTCTGCAGAAGTGTCCCCTTTTTTTCTGGGTAAATCTGAGAATCTTTTTGTCAAGTTGCAGGAATGTTCTAATGGGAATTTGACTAAAATTACATCAAATGCATTCACTGAACTTGGGGAGAACTGAGCAGCAGCTGGGTCTGGAACCTTCTCTTTGGTGTCTGCCATGCTTGGCTCGGCTGCCGGGGGGCCGCTGGGGGAGAGTATACCCCATTCCTCCCACTTCTGGGACCAGGGGGGCCCCTCTCACGTCAGGGCCATGGGTGTCAGCTTGAGTACAGGTTAGTCCTCCAGGACCTGGGGGGGGCGCTCTCCTGTGGCCTCCTCCCTCCGCAGCACCCTCTTGCCCCCTGGATTTGGAGCACAAGTGAGCAGGTGGCTTGGGGTTGCCTTCTTATTTCTCCTAAAAGGGGGGGGGGCTCCTCCATGCTCTGTGTCTTAGAAGTTAATCCCAGCATCACTCTGGGCCGGGAGATAGTAACCCATAGCAACTGATGGAGGAAGCTGGGAGGAGGTCTTCTAAATCTCAAGGTCACCTGGCTGGTGGCAAGGTCACCGGGACCAGGCCCTGGCCTGTCTGTCTCTGAGAACATCTCTTACTCCCTAAATCCCAGACCAGGCTTGGCGGCTGCTGGAGCTGGGCCAGCAGGAGGTAAAGCCGAGGCTGCAGGACACCCTGCAGGCGCCCACTGGACAGCTTCTCGGGGGACCAGTCTCCACAAATGGACGGGGCTCACTTCCCTCTGGATGCTCGGTGTCCACACCCCAGCTGACGGTCTTCACAGCAAATTAGCACCTGGGCAAGTTTTGCAGCAGGTGACACCTGGCCAGGCCCTGCCATGCCCGACACCTGGTGAGGGCTCACACCCAGCAGGCCACGGTCCTGACCTTCTGGGAGCTTCTGCTGCTGCTGCTGACGGGTGCTGCCACTCGGAGGGAGCAGTTATCGCACCCAAGGGCATTTCTCCAGCTTCAACATCCATTTCCCCCCCCAGCCACTGCCCCACCCTCGGGCCTTTGAAGCCCCAGGGCTTTGGAGAAGAAAGAGCAGTTTCTCCTGGAGAGTCCCGATGGGCGCCGCGCGTCTTCCCGGAGCTGCTCCGATACGCGTTTGATCCCCTTGGCGACGCGGAGCATCCGGGCCGGGCTCCTTCTGATATTTATTGACCGGCTTCTCATTTTGAAGGAGGCGGCAGATTGGGCAAGAGGGGGGTGGGGGGAGGGGGCGCTTTCTTGGGACCAGAGGAAGTTAATTTAGCAAAGGCTCCTGCATTGACAAGCTCACAGCTCAAAATTGGCTCCAGTCCCCTGCGGTCACCGACCATTGAGATGCAAATGTGACAGAAGAAAACCACAGGTGGCCGGGCAGCTGGAAATCAGTCTGCATTGAAATGGGGACGGATTTCAAGAGCCATCCTGGGGATGGGAGCCTGGCTCCAGGCGGAGGGGCCCGACCCTCCCTTCAGGGTCAACCTGTCACATCTCTCACTTCTCTCCCCAGTCACCTGCTGGGGCAGATGGCCGGCCTTTCTGGACCCTGCCCACCTGTCCAGGGTCCGCTGACCACTCTGCCAGGGACGATGTCCTGGGCGCCGAGGCCCCTTCCGGGGGAAGGAGGGTGGACGGGCCGAGGCCTCCCCCGGCCCTGAGAGCCCGGCTCCTTCGCAGGCCTCTGGGGCAGCACCCACGGGGACTAGCCTCCTTCTCAAGGTAGCTCCCTGCATAAACACGAGCTGGCAAATTGATAGGGGCGCTGATAATTTCCAAAGATGGAGCACCTGAATTAATCTGAAATATATTACTTACAAATTGTAGACCACTTGTACTGATGTGAGCAGGGGTTTAGGTTTCTATCTCCTTGAGTTTCTTTCTCCTAGGCCTTTGCCCCGTGCACTCCCCTTGATCCTGGACGTAGCAATTCAGGAGGTGACCCAGCTGTGGACAAGGTATCGCTGAACAGGCATGGTCGGGTGGCCCAACCAGGAGTCAAAATATCACCTTATGGAGACATCGCCAGGTGATCAGGAACAATAGCTGAAGCCTGCAGACTTGCGGGACTGCACGCAGCTGCGTTCCATCCCCAGCCTCAGTTTACCCCATTTCCCTATATAACCTGATCCCTCAGGCCACTCCTTAAGACAGCTTTTGGATGCTCGTAGGCTCCCAGTCTTCTTGGTTGGCCGCCCTTCGCAATAAACACCTTATATGATTCAACCCTGCCTCCGCTGAATTGGGCACCGTGACAGGCAGCCCGAACCCCACCGGGGTTTCCCGGTAGCAGAGTGACCTCATCCCGTCAGCCTTGGCTCAGTGGCTTCCTGACAGATGTAGCCCATTCTGAAGCGGGAGTCTCTGCTTTGTTTTTGAATTTCGCATTATTAATATTTTTTCCTTCTGAATATAGTGTCTCTGAACGTCAGGATGTTCAAAGATGTGTCTGCAGGTCCATTTCCAGCGTATAAAGTACCGACTCTGAGAGCCGGGAGAGGCATCTGGAGCCACCCGGCCCACTCCTGCACTAAGCCAGTGGGGAAACTGAGGCCCCTGTGGGGATGTGGGCTGCCCATGTGATCCCCATGGTCACGGGAGAATCTGGAGGCTCAGGTCCAGCATCCACCTGTGAACTAGGAGGTCGAGGTTTCGATTCTGGGTCAGGGCTTGATTCCCGGGGGGGGCGGGGCATGCAGGAGGCAGTGGATTGATGACACTCTCATCATTGATGTTTCTCTCTCTCTCTGAAATCAATAAAAACATATGAAAAATTGTTTAAAACTCCATAAATAAGAGCCACGCAAGACCTTCGGATCCATCGTGATCCCACCATCCATTCACGCATTGGTCCTTCACTCAAGCAGCGCAGGAGAGGCCTGCCGCCCTGGAGAGTGAGCTCGGCCCCGACCGGAAAGCAGGGAACCCTGTTGTTTCCCTTCGGGGCTGCAGGGAGGGTGGGTGAAGGTCCGGAGGTGGAAGCCGCGCCTGCCTGAGGGGCTGTGAGGAGCAGGCGGGTCTGCGCTGGGGCTCCGGCCTCAGGGAGGTGGGAACACAGCTGCCCCGGCCTGCGCGGTCCGTGGGTGGCCTTACTCAGGCCACGGTGACAGGTGCGGTCCCATCATCTGGCTTGTTCCTCCCACCCAGCAGGAGGCGCTGGGACTCGGCTCTCCCAGACCATGTGGGCTTCCCGGTGAGGAGGTTTGGGGGGCCCTGCCCAGGAGGCTAGAACCGCAGGGAGGCTGTTCCTGCTGTGCTCCCATCCCAAGCCCCGGCTCTTTCAGGGGCCTGTGGCGCAGCTTGTGGACTTCAGATCCCCAGTGCGATCTCCAAGAGCAGCACAGCCGGCCCTGCTGCATATGGTGCTCTCCGGTCCCTAACAAGCATAGTCACTGTCCCACGGGGCTTACGTAACTGTCTCCTGAGTCCGAGGTTTTCCTTGGCTCCCCAAGCCCCATGCTCCTGAGCCTTCCCAACTGCTCATTAGGCCCCCCTTCGATTCTTAAAGCCCTGCTAGGCCCTGAGCACCACACATGAACCCTCTGCCCCATAGGCTCCATGGAGCTTGAGGTCCTCCCGGGCCATCTGACCCTCAGCTCCCCATCCCCCCTCCCTGAAGGTCCTTGAGCCAGAGCAAGGGTTCGCTGACCTCCGAGCAGCACCCTTCTCTCCGACACTTCTCAAAGGGACCAGGGCTTCGGGGTGTGTTTTACTTGTTTTTCCCCGAAGAGCCATCGGCTGCTTCAAACACAGGCTCCCAAGGTGTCTCCGCGCATCCTGATGCTGAACCTCGTCACCAAGGGGAGAGGGACCATCACCCAGGGGGACAGGGGCTTTACTGAGCATCTGCCACCCCCTGAGGTACCCCCGGCAGCCCTGGGGCAGGGGAGGGCGGGTCGATAGTGTCTCACACACAGGCTGTCCCGCCAGCTGGGCCGGTTGGTTTTCCGCCTCTTTCCCTGGAGCGTGTCAGGGCCTGAATCGGCCGTGTGGTCCTTTGCTCATTTCACACTTGGAACCTGCTGTGAGCGAGGCGACAGGCGGGCAAGCTGCTGGGGCTTTCAGAGGGTGAGAAGATGCACAGGCCTTGCCGAGGCCTCGCAGGGTTCTGCCCGGCTGGGCGCGCTGCTGGGTCAGGTCAACGAGGAGGAGCCTGGGACAGGCTGGAAGCTGTCCCGTGTGACCGCAGCCTCTCTGGCCCCTGTTAGCTCTTCTGCCAAATCAGACAATTGGGTGAAAGAGCTCAGGGCACCCGGCCCTGCAGTTCCATCAGCTGGGCGTGCCCGGGCCTCATGCGGGTGGCAGACCAGGAGCAGCCTGTGCTGCGCCCCTGTGTTGGGTTTCGCCTGCCGGCCAATGACCTCTGCTCCGAGTGACTGGGCACTGGAGAGGCAGGAAGACCCCACAGCACTTCACAGACCAGTGGGTGGTTGCAGAGAGGGGCTGGGGCTGGGCTCCCGTGCACCTCAAGAGATCAGTCCCTCCTGGTCCCCAGGGCAGGATTGGTTGGGGTGGGGTTGGAGAGTCCAGCCGTGGAAGGAAGTGTGGTCACCTCCTGAGGGCCTTGCCTTCTGAATCACATCTTCTCTCTGTGATGGGTCTGGTGGCCTTGCTGGGCCCTCGATGGCCTCACTGGGATCCTGATTTAATGGTTTATTTGCCCACATTGACCCCGACCCTCTGCCTGCCAGCTTCTGTGCTCCACTTGGGGACCCTGAGCTGAAGCCAGGCTCGCCTGCTCCGTCTCAGAGAGGGGCACTGGGTCTCGGGCACAAGGCCACTTTTCACTTCCTGTGTCCGTCTGAGTACAGACGTCGGGTTACTGTGACTTCTGATGAGAAAGATGCTCTTTCTGGTTATGCAGACTCTTGCTTATGGATTTTTAAAGTGCTCTGAGATATTCAAGCAGAGGGTCCCACAGAGCAAACAGACCTGACCTTGCCCTGGACTCAGAAGGGGGCGAGGTCCTCTCCTCTGGGCCTCCTATCCTCAGTGAGGGTGGGCGGTGCCAGGAGGCTGGCAGGGTCTCTGCCCTTGATGGACATGAGCCATGTCAGGTACCCACCTCCCAGGAGCAGTCTGTGCTCTCAGGGTCCCCCGCACAGGACCCCCAGAGCTTTGGGCACCTGCACTGGGGCCTCTCCTGCAGGCCTGGGCTCAGTGGTTTCCTAGGATGTGAGTGTCCAGGTCTGTGAGGTGGGCTCCGGGGCCTCCGACCACTTCCAGATAAGCATCATGCAGGAGTTTGGATTGTTTTTCCTCCCGGATAAGGTGTGGAAAGTAATAAAGAGAGGAAACAAGATAACAGGATTAAAGTGAGAGCAGAGGAGAGCCCACGAGAGCAGCCCTGGCAGTTTCCCAGGTGCTCCTCACGACCTGCAGGCAAATCCCGGCTTTTAATTGTCACTGAAGGGATTATGCAATTTCCTCCTCCACCTGGAGGGTTGTGACTACCCCGAGTAATTAGGGTGCATTCCAGAGGGACAGCTAGCAGCGCAGGTTGGCTTGGACAGTCTGTCCCCAAGAATTCCACATGTGCTGTCTTATCAGGAGGCTGGGAGACTAAGCCAGCCCTGGGACTGAAGTAATTAAAATGCCTTTAATTGGAACATTCCATATTCCCTCTGCACAGTGGAGCTGGGACATCCCATAATCCCCTCTGCACAGTGGAGGTGAGAGATCCCATAATGCTCTCTGCACAGTGGAGCTGGGACATCCCATAATGCCTTCTGCACAGTGGAGCTGAGAGATCCCATAATGCTCTCTGCACAGTGGAGCTGGGACATCCCTTAATCCCCTCTGCACAGTGGCGCTGAGAGATCCCATAATGCCCTCTGCACAGTGGAGCTGGGACATCCCATAATGCCCTTGCACAGTGGAGCTGGGGCATCCCATAATCCCCTCTGCACAGTGGAGCTGGGACATCCCATAATGCCCTCTGCACAGTGGAGCTGGGACATCCCATAATGCTCTCTGCACAGTGGAGCTGAGAGATCCCATAATGCTCTCTGCACAGTGGAGCTGGGACATCCCTTAATCCCCTCTGCACAGTGGCGCTGAGAGATCCCATAATGCCCTCTGCACAGTGGAGCTGGGACATCCCATAATGCCCTTGCACAGTGGAGCTGGGACATCCCATAATGCCCTTGCACAGTGGAGCTGGGGCATCCCATAATCCCCTCTGCACAGTGGAGCTGGGACATCCCATAATCCCCTCTGCACAGTTGAGTGTAATTACTAGTCTATTCCAGGCACCCGGGAGCCACAAGAAGACCAGAATCTTCTCACTGGGAGAGGGTTTTCAAAATAGAGCTTGGGAGTATCTTGTCTACACTCATGAGTCCAGGGAGATGGCCCTGAGCTGCATAGTATCCTGGCGACCTCTCAGGCAGATGCTTAATAAACAAAGAGTCCAATAGGGAAGGAGAGATGGGACTGGAGGTAAATGTGCTGCGAAGGTGGAGAAGCAAAGACTCGCTGATGGGGAGCTGAGTGTGTCTGAAGACTTAATTTTTTACTGCTGCTATAAGAAATTGCTACAAGCACAGTGGTTTAAAACAATCCAGATTTCCTACTTATAGTTCTGGAGATGAAAGTCCAAAATGGGTGGACAGGGCTGCGCTCCTTCTGGAAGCTCTGGACAGAATCCTCCCTTTTCCAGTTTCTAGAGGCAGCTGGCATTCCTTGGCTCCTGGACCCTTCCTCTGCCTTCAGAGCTGGCTGTGTACGTTTCCAGGCTCTTCCATGTCTCTAGCTTGTGCTTCCCTTGTCACGTGCACTTCTCTGACCCTCATGTCTCCCTCTTAGAAGGGCCCCGTGACTACATTGGATCCATTTGGAAAATCCTCATCACCTCCCGTCTCAGGCCCTTTAAGCATGTCTGCAGAGGCCCCTTTGCCACATCAGGTCACATCCATGGGTTCTGAGCATTAAGACATGAACATCTTTGGGATGTGTGTGTGTGTGTGGGGGGGGGTCACAATTCTGCCAAGAAGGAGCCAGCAATTAAGAAGTCAGAGTCTATAGTAAGAACCTATCATGTGTCTATTCTACTGTTGGCGGACACTTGGGTTGTTTCCAGCATTTGGCTCTTAGAATGCTGCCCTAGGATGTACATGTCTTTGGGTGCATGCGCACACATTTCTGCCGGGTGTGCACCCCAGAGTAGGATTCCTGGGTCATGGGGAGTGCATTTGTTCACTTTTGGTAGATAATGTCACACAGCTCTCCAAAGTTATGTTCCAATTTCCATTCCCAACAGCACTGTCTAAGAATGTCTGCCGTTTCACCTTCCCATCAACCCTCACTAAGGTCAGTTTTAAATTTTAAAGCATTTATGTGAGAACGTAGTTATAGTTCTTTGTGGTTTTAAAATGAATTTACCTGATGACTAATAAAACTGGACACCTTTTCATATTTGTTGGTCATTTTGACATATTATTTTATGAAGCACCTGTTCAGGTCTTTTGTCCACTTTTGATTGTCTGTCTGCCTCTATTAAGAAAATAGTAAGAGTTATTTTTATATCTTAGCCATACATATTGCTAACATATGGCAAATGTTATTGCCTGTGGCTTGTCATTTTATCCTTAAAGTTATCCTTTGGTGAAAGAAGCTCTTAATTGGACAGTTAGAAATCCTTAATTTTAACAAGGTCCAGTTTACTTAACTCTACAGGTAGTATTTTTGTGTCCTGTTTATAACACTCTAATTTTAATTTATATCAATTTATCATCAATAACAAAAATATCTGCTCTATGCATCTCCATCTCCACCCCTTTAAGCTACTGATCTCACAAAATGACATTTTATATAGTGTTATGTCCAAAACCATAAACTAATAATTTAAAAAATGCATTATTATTTTAAATCACGGAGAAAACAAAAAAAATGGTGTTACAAACCAAAGTTATAATAAAGTTAGTTTTTATAGTTGCCCATTTATTTTTACCTTTCCTGAGATCTTTATTTCTCCCTATGGCTTGGAGTTACTGCCTCATTTTCTTTCATGTCACATGCAGGACACTCCTGAGCATTTCTGGCAGCTCAGGTCCAATGGCAAGAAGCTCCCTCAGCATTTGCTTCTGTGGGAATATCTTAATTTATCCTTCACTTTTGAGGGACAGTTTTGCCAGACATAGGATTTTTGGTTGGCAGGTTTTTGTTTTTTCTTCCCTTACTGCTTGGAATATATGAGCCCACTGCCTTCTGCTCAGATTGTTCTATATTCCTATGGATTTAACTCTAGTATCATTATGAAATGCCTCCCTTTATTCTCTATTATTACTTTTCGTCTTGAGTTCTACGTCGTCTTATGACTAAACCAGCTTTCTGTTCATTAGTGTTTGCAAGGTGTATCTTTCCCCAACATTTTAAATTCAACTTGTAGCTCTCTCTGCCTTTAATGTGTGTCTTTCTTAAGTGACATATGTTGGTTTCATCATTGCCTGACAATTTTTTGTTTTATTTAGAGGACACGGCCCCTTTACATTTAATATAATTTCTGATACATTTTTATTTCAATGTACGTCACTATTAGTTTTCTATTTGTCCCACTTGTTCTTGGTGCCTTACTCTTCACATTCTTTCTGATGAGTGATAATATTATTCTGTCACTGGTTACACTGGGGGTTAGTGCATTAGAGACAGGATCTTAAATTAGCGTTTTTATTCCCTTCACGACCATACAAAGCCCTGACCTGCCTTGGTCTGGCCATCACAGTCTCACACCCCTCTTCAGGCTTCTCCCTCCCTTTCTGAAGTTTGCAGATGAGGCTTCTCCTCACCGCCTCCCTTTCCTGACCAGGCCTCCCATGCCCGAGCTCTTAATGAATGGAGTCAGGCAATCCTCGCGTTATCTCCAGAAGATGGGCTTCATTACCTTGTCAGAGCAAGGGGGTACCATGCACACAGGCTGAAGCTAGAAGCTGAGTGTATTTCTTGCTAAGTGAAAGGGAGCAGTTTCCTGAACAAGGAGACACCCCGTCACTTGTGGGGCTGGGGGCGCGGGTGAGGAGCCAGGGATGGGTGGACTCCTGGAAGAGGGAGGATTTCAGGACTCGGCAACCCTGGCTGTGGACGCCTGGGTCGTGGACAGAGGCCACCACCGTCAGCTGTCCCTCAGGAGCGTGGTGACTGATGGGAAATTGTCGATGGACCAGGACTGGCTTAAAGTCAGTTGGGGCAGCTACCTATCGCCATGGCGACGGCACAGTCCCCTCTCTTTTCTTCAGTTTGGAGCGAAGGACTTGTGGTGCCATGTTCATCCCACGCTTGAGAAAACCGAGACTCAGACAGGTGAGCACCCTTCCTAAGGTTACGCACTGACTAAGCGGAATATTAAAATAAAGCCTTGAACTCTGGTCCGCCCAAAGCACATGCTTTTGTTCATCCATTTTCATTAGCAGTGGTTCTGTTTCACAGGCTCATAAAAGGGCTGCTAGTCGTCCCTCCACTCCTCGGCCCGCTGTCCCGATCACCTCCTACCAGACCCCTCTGCTGTCTGTTCTGCTTTCCCTTCACCCCAGATCCTCACCCACTCCCCCCTCCCACCCGATAGAGTCCCTCTTTCTATACAAGTTTTTTTGTTTTTTTTTTAATATATCTTTACTGATTTCAGAGAGAGGAAAGGAGAGGGAGAGAGACAGAAACATCAATGATGAGAGAGTCATTGATCGGCTGCAGCCCACAACCCGGGCATGTGCCCCGCCCGGGAATCGAACCCCGATCGCCTGGATCCTAGGTCGACGCTCAACCGCTGAGCCACGCCCGGCCGGGCAGTCCCTCTTTCTAATGTGTTTTACTGAACCTTAAATATTTGTGCAACTTGGAAAATCTAACATGTTCATCTAATGTGCTGGGCATAGACCTATTTCTGGATTTTTTCTCTCAGCCCTATGCTTTTAAAATTCACCGACATTTGAGCACAGACCTCTAACCTTTGGTTCTCAGTGTGCATTTGCCTCATCCGGCCCCTTCATTCCGCTTGTTGGGACCCATGAGCAGGTCTGCCCCCGACCCCAGCACACACTGCAGCTTCCCCACGCTCGAGCCTTTGTGAATTTCTCTGGGTTTCCACCATGCGTGGACTTGCTGGGTCACAGGGACCCCACAGTAATTCACTGGGTGCAGCCGTTTCTGTCTCCAGCCTGGCCTGGCAGGTGGCATCCCCACCGGCAGCGCACAAGGGCGATTTTCCCACAACTTCACGGGCGTCTTCATGCTCCTGAAACTTCGCCAGTGAGAGGGATGGAGAGAAAGGTAACCTGGTCATTGCTGTAACCTGCAGCTCAGTGGCTCCTGAGGCTATGGGGGTCCCTTTATCACCTAGGGGACGTTCAAGGTCCCCTTCTCTGAAGTGCCTGCCAACACCTGCTTTAGAACCTCTGCCTTGTCCATTTCCAACAATCCCTTACATAGCCTAGATGTCCATTTCTCTCTCTTTTTTTAAACATATCTTTATTGATTTCAGAGAGAGGAAAGGAGGGGGAGAGGGAGAGAGAGAGATAGAAACATCAGTGATGAGAGAGCCATTGATTGGCTGCAGCCCCCAACCCGGGCCTGTGCCCTGACTGGGAATCGAACCCCGATCGCCTGGATCCCAGGTTGACGCTCAACCGCTGAGCCGCGCCCGGCCGGGCTTGTTTTTTGTTTTTTTTGAGAAGCAGACTTTCCCCCCATCTGTCACCTGTTTGCTCTAACGATGCCTTCACCCCATTAATATTGTTATGGTGGGATCCATGTATTTTTGCCTTTGACTTTGTAGTTTTTAGTACTGTGTAAGAAGCGCGTATTTAATCCAAGATAAAGTTCTCTCCAACACTTTATTCCATTAGCTCTATTGTTACACTTCTCGGATTTAGGTTTTTAACCAATCTAGAGACCCTGTTCCTGAGAATGTGAGGGAGGCTCCAATTTTTTTGTTTGTTTTGGTTTTTGTATCCTCACTGGAGGATATTTTTTTCCCATTGATTTTTTTTTTTTTTTTTTCAGAGAGAGTGGAAGGGAGGGAGGGAAGGAGAGACAGAGAGACAGAAACATTGACGTGAGAGAGACACATCGATGGGTTGCCTTCCGCATGCACCCCAGCCGGGGCCAGTGATGGAACCTCCAACCCAAGTACACACCCTTGACCAGAATTGAACCTGTGGCCCTTCAGTCCCAGGGCCGATGCTCTGACCACTGAGCAACACTAGCCGGGGCCAATTTTTTGTTTTATGGGAGAGGTGGGCGAGTTTACTCAATGTTATCTATTAAAAACCTCTGTTTCTTTCTTATTGATGTATAATGTCACCTTTATCATAAAACGGGTATCGGAACACACGTGGGTCTGCTGCTGGCCTTTCTGTCTTCCTGCACTTATTCACTTAATATTTCTACACCCAAACCACATTTTTTAAAAAATTGGCATTTTGTAGAATGTCTTAATATCATGAAGGTCAGGTTCCCTTTCATCCTTCTTCCTCTCCTAAGTTAATTAAGTTTTTTACAGACCCTTATGTTTCCATGTAGATGTTAGAATAAGACTGTTGAAATTTACAAAATCTTCCCTTGAAAAACTTTACCAGAATCTTGTGAAAGTACAGCTTTTATGGAGAATTAGATTCGCCATCTCCTCAAATGCGAAGCTGCCCCACCATCGAGCTTGGTGTATTTCCCCCCGTTCTAATCTTTCTTAATCTCCCTGCATGAATTTTAAAAGGTTCTCCGTAAAGGTCTCTCATGCATCCTTTATTAGATTTATTCTTGGACACACTGTAGTTTTTCCAGCCCTTGTAAATGTCATGTTGCTTTATGATGATACGTTTTAGTTAGATGTTACCAGTGTGAGGAAACACTGTTGCGTCATGACACGCACCTGCCAGTTTTGTCGCCTCTTGTCAGTTTCGGTATTTTGTGTTTGGGTTCTGATGAGTTTCATATTTAGGCGATCGTGTCACCTACCGATAAGAATAGCTGTCACCCTTCCTAAGAGAGTCTCCCACCTCTGCTGGCCAGGGTACTGCCCGGATCGGTGATAACGGTCGGGGTTTTCTGGTTTCGGTCTTAAAGGGTCCGCACCTCCCACGAATCCACTGCACACAGTGTTTGCTCAGAACACGAGCTCCTAGGGATCCTTCAGGTAAGAACATTCCTCTCATTTCCAGTTGTCTGAGATTTTATTTAAAAATAGGATGGGTATATCCAAGTGCATTTTTTCTTCTTCTACTGACCCAGTTAATATTTTTTCTTTATTTAGCTTAGTGCCCTGAGGTGGTAAACTCCATCTGCAGATTTTCAGATGCTAAACCTTCTTTTCATTCCTTTGCTAAACTTGTTTATAATGATGTATTATTTTAACACAATGTCACAGTCAGTTTGCAAGTATGTAAATAAGACTATTCATAAGTGAAATGAGCTTATACTTTGCTTTTCGGAGTGGTTTTTCTTTTTTTGCTAGCTTTTGGAATCACTCGAACACCAGACATTTAAAATTCACAGACCCCCCCCCCCCCATTATCTGGAACAACCTGCAACTCGCACAGAGGGGACTAGATCTGTGTTCTTTGGACCTGTGGAGCCTTCTCGGCCTGGTTTTGTGGCTGCTCTGTTTTGCTTCCCCTTGGGGAAGCTTTAATTACCATTGCAGATTTTAAATCGAAATCTTCCATTTCTTCCTACTCCAACTGGGAATATAATACTTTTCTAGAAATTTATTCATTCCGCCTGTTTTCAAATGTATGCTTTTATTTAAAACACACCCCCCCTCTGTTGTTTACATAGTTGCTTTCTCTCTTGGATTCTGTATTTCGCAAACCTGCGTCTTCCCCTCATTTTATTGATCAGATTTGCCTGAGGGTTGTGTATTTTACTGACCTTTTAAAGAAACAGCTTTTGGCGTGCTCAGTCGCCGCTGATTTCTGTCCTTACCCGATTTCGGGGTGTATTTCCTTTCCTGTGTGTTTGGACGGCGTCTATTTCTCCTTCTGTCTTCCCCTTGAATGAAAGCTTAGCTCGTTTCTTTCACTTTTTCTACTTTCGGGAAAATATATTTCCGCGAGCTGCGCTATGGTGAGGCCCCGTTAGTTTATAATCCTCTTAGGCTTCGCTGTCTGTCCTACAGTATTTCTGGCGGGGTGAGTTTAGCGCCCGGGCACATGGTAATTGATGCGCCCGCAGCACCTTTTGTTACTGGTTTCTGAGCGGGTCGCTTGGTGCTCACAGAGGCTCGGCGCGGGGCCGCCCCTGGCACAGCGGCCGCTGTGCACACGCGGATATTCTGCTTCCAGGTTTGTATTAATCTTGTTATTTAAATTTTATATGTATCTCCTCTTTCTTGTATTTTCTGCCCCCCGCTCCCCCGTCTCCGAGGCTTCCTTAGGGTCTCGGGCAGTCGATCCTCCGCGTGCGCCCAGCGCTGCCCCGGTGCTCCCGTGGGGGGAGGCCAGGGCCAGGGTCCCGAGGGACGCGCCTCCTCATCGCCTGCTGTCTGTCGGGAGGCGCCGAGCGCGTTGCCTCTGTGAGGCTTTTCCCCTTAAAATGTGTTTAGTCCAGAGTGAAAACTGTTACTTGTGCGTTTACAAATTTCTTGTTGGAACCACGTTTGCAGACCATCCCCTGTCGGCCTCTCCCCGAGTTCACCGCCGCCGTGGGCAGGTTCCAGACCCCTTCCTCTCTCACGCCCGCCACCCACCGGTGGGCATCCGGGACCCCCTGGGGCGGGGACTCCGCTCTGGGGCCAGAGCTGCTTTCCCGAGGCCGACGGCTGGAGCCACAGGGGCTGGGGTCTGGACGCTGCCCCGAGCCAGGGGTGTGGAGGCGTTTCCACCCCTCTCCCTCCCTGTCCTCCCTTCCTTCCTCCCTCCCTCCCTTCCTTCCTCCCTCCCTCCCTTCCTTCCCTCCCTCCCTTCCTTCCTCCCTCCCTCCCTCCCTTCCTCCCTCCCTCCCTTCCTCCCTCCCTCCCTCCCTCCCTCCCTCCCTCCCTCCCTTCCTTCCTTCCTTCCTTCCTTCCTTCCTTCCTTCCTTCCCCCCTTCCTCCCTCCCTTCCTCCCTCCCTCCCTCCCTCCGTCCCTTCCTTCCTTCCTCCTTCCTTCCTCCCTCCTTCCTCCCTCCCTCCCTCCCTCCCTCCCTCCCTCCGTCCCTTCCTTCCTTCCTCCTTCCTTCCTCCCTCCCTCCCTCCCTCCCTCCCTCCCTCCCTCCCTCCCTCCCTCCCTCCGTCCCTTCCTTCCTTCCTCCTTCCTTCCTCCCTCCTTCCTCCCTCCCTCCCTTCCTCCCTCCCTTCCTTCCCTCCCTCCTTCCTTCCTCCCTCCCTTCCTTCCCTCCTTCCTTCCTTCCTCCCTTCCTCCCTCCCTCCCTTCCTCCCTCCCTCCCTCCCTCCCTCCCTCCCTCCCTCCCTCCCTCCGTCCCTTCCTTCCTTCCTCCTTCCTTCCTCCCTCCTTCCTCCCTCCCTCCCTTCCTCCCTCCCTTCCTTCCCTCCCTCCTTCCTTCCTCCCTCCCTTCCTTCCCTCCTTCCTTCCTTCCTCCCTTCCTCCCTCCCTCCGTCCCTCCCTCCCTCTTTCCTTCCTTCCTCCCCTTCTCTTCCTTACTCGTTTCCTTCTCTCCTCTTTCTTCCTCCACTTTCACTGTTTTCTGAATCATAACACAAATACTGTACATGTAAAGGGCACGGGGCCAACGCCCAGGCTGAGAAATAAGTAAAGGCTTCCCCGTGGCGGCACCTGGTCACGGACTAGAATCTACCCGCAGCCTGGAGCCCCCGCTGCCCCTGGCTCTGAGTGACCATGTCTGGGCCGTTGTGATGCTCAGGCCACTACGGTGACGCTCGGGCCCCCACTGTCCCACCCACAGGCGTGGAGCCCGCCTCCGCCCTGTCACAGGAGGGACCACTCCCCTGAAGCCCCGAGGAATCGCGCGCGTCGCCCTCCGTGGCCGGTTGGCAGCGGCCCTGCACCTGTCGCCTCGCCCTGGGCACAGCCCCGCAGGTGCGCTGTCCCGGTGACGCCCGCCAGGGGGGTGGGCGCGGTCCCTGCACCTGCAGCCCCGCCCACGTGCCATCCTCAGCTGTCCCTCCACCTGGCCCGCGACTACTGCTCTTGTCCCCGCACTGACTTGATTAGGGGACTAATCGGTTCATGTGCGTTTTAACCCATGTTTCAACCCCGCGGGCCTGCGCTGGGAAGGGGGGATTCTGCTGGGAAGGGGGGTTCCGCTGGGAAGGGGGCTCCGCTGGGAAGGGGGCTCCGCTGGGAAGGGGGTTCTGTATTTCCTGGTTACTAGTCAGAGAACTTTTGTCTTAAGCCTCCTGCCTTCCTTTAAGTGTCTGTTCCCGTCTTTTGGCCACTTCCCCCATTGGTTGTTTATCGACTTGTGCGACTTCCTCGGCGCTTTGGATACGAGCTGTCCTGAGGGCAGGTGCCGTCCCCCCGCTCGGGGCCGTGTTCCCTCCCACGGTCTTCGCTGCGCACAGGCCCCTGATCTCCACGCGGTCACATCGCTGGTCTCCGGGGCCCGAGGGCATCTCATCGGACCCGTCATCATACATGGGCTCCTGTCCCGTCCCAACACGCCGTTCCCTTAATAGTATAAATAATCACAGCAGCATCTTGCGCGTGGTGTCGGCAGGTGTGACCCCGGCTTGCTGCTCATTCAGCGTGTGACTGGCCCCCACTCCGGTGAGGGAGGCCACCCGAGAAGCAGGCCGGCCCCTGCTGGCCCTGAGGTCCCCGCGCCGGCCTGGCAGGGGGGCTGGGGACGGAGCAGAGCTTGGGGACTGTCCTCCCTCCAGCACCACACACTTGACGTTAGTTTCCCCCAGGAAACCCCAGGTTTGGGCTCTCAGAGGGTTAAAGTGACCCGGGACGCACGGCGATGCATTTATTTATTTCCCTGTAAACCTCAGCGGCTGCCAAGGAAGGTGTTTATTTTTAAATTTAAATTGCAGTCGGCAGAGTGTTGGTGGCTCACTTAATTGACCTGAACGCCCTGGTTCGTGTTTGTCTGTGGCCTCCAGCTCGTTCACAATTTTCTCCCCGGGGCGAGGGGCAGGTGTCTGGCTCTCTTGGTCACCGCTGCTAAATCCCGGACTGTGGGCTTAGAGAAAGAATCAGGGCACCGCCCCAAGTGCCCCTGCCTTGCACCTCACTGCCTGCCTCTAGGGTGAGCTGTGCTACCTACAGTCCTCCTTGTACCCCCCCCCCCAAGTCCTTGCAGCAGAGAAAAGTTGGGGGGGCTCCTGGTTGTGGGCGAGGCAGGGTAGGGTCTGCGTCCTGACCCCCTCCCCTCCCCGTCCCCCTGGCTCCGGGCCCCGCAGGTCTGGGCAGATCCTAGGCAGGCGGCAGGAAGGTGCAGGGGGGCCCCCTCCTGAGCCCAGCACGTTCCCCCCGTCTGGTGGCCTCCCAGCTGCTCACAGGGCGGCCCTGGGACACTGGGGACCTCACCGTCCACATCCGGTCCAGGCTCCACCCCGTGTACAGCCATCCCGGAATCATGTGAGAGGCGGCCCGAGGGGTGTCCTCCCCTGGCGCCCGCGCCGGTCCCTCCTGTTCCCGCCGTGGACGGTCCCCGCCCCCGGGCAGGTCCTGGAGCCCCTCCCCCCGCCCAGCCGCCTGCCCCTGCCCGGCGCCCCCCTCCGACCCCAGGAAGCCGCCCCCTGCCCATCTGACCACCCCTGGGGGAGACACAGGTGGTGGTTTTTCTGTCCATCACAGACAGTATTTTGAAAATTACAGCAGAAAGAAATTACTCAAAAAATGAAGTCCAAAGGCAAACACAGGCTCCACGTTTTATGACTAATTTC
Organism: Miniopterus natalensis; assembly: GCF_054644295.1. Taxonomy (NCBI): domain Eukaryota; kingdom Metazoa; phylum Chordata; class Mammalia; order Chiroptera; family Miniopteridae; genus Miniopterus; species Miniopterus natalensis. The sequence continues at coordinate 185,984,730 of NC_142082.1, forward strand.
AGCAGACGTGAAATTACCCTGTCGATTTTCTATAAACATTTCTGAGTGTTTGCTCTGTCGGTGCTGACCCCACATCGCTGGCTGTCGCGGTGCCTTGGGGACAGGCTGCCAGGCAGGTCGTTTGGGGGGCCTTGGTGGGGAGCTCCCCAAGGCCCCAGACTTGCTCTGGCCCCCAGAGACCCTCACCCTGCACCCTCCAAGTGCCTGCCCCACCATAGAGGACAGGATTGTCACCCCTCTGCCTCCCTTCCTCCCAGTGCCTTCCGGGGACCCCTGGTCCCAGCCGAGTGTCCCCCTCTGTGCCTGTCCGTCGCCACAGGCCCTCCCCGGCGCCCGCCCAGCCTGGCTGTGCCGCTGGCCACCGAGGGTTTCCGCCCGAAACAGATTCCGAGGGTGCTTTATGCCAGCGTCGCTCCAGCTGTGGCTTTTGCCACGGCAGGTTCGAGCTCGCTGCGGTGAGCGAATTCTCCCTGAGTGGGGCCCTCCCAGGGAAGGACCCTGCTCAGGTGCCGTGGAACCTACAGGCTGGTTTACAGTCTCGTGGCGCCGCGAGCCCCCCGTTTCCACTAATGAGGAACATGAATGGGACGTCGCTTAGCGTGGGGCAGGTGTGGGGTTGAAACAGCCAGGATAGCCGGAATCCCCATGTTGAAAAAGTGCGGTAGAGGCAGCTATAAAACATATAAAAATATGTAAAAAAAAAAAAAAAGACCCAAGTTAAAGTTGCTGAGAGAAAACCGTGATGTGTGGGAGGAAAAGTACCCTGGACGGCTGAAGGGCCGATGAGATGCGCAGAGAACAGTGTCCGCCTGAAGGCATTCCCGAGGAAATGACAACGGAGGGAGGGGCGGGGACACTTTTTATCGTTGAGATTAGAGACGTGACATCGGGTTATCCATCTGGCGGTTGGTGGACATCGGGGTCGTCTCCAGCTTCGGCCACCACAAGCGGAGCTGCTGTGAAACTCCAAGCCCAGGTCCCCGCGTGATGTCTGCTTCCACGTCCCCGGGGTGAACGTCGAGGTGCAGAGAGGCCGGCGTCATGGCTCTTGGTTTATGTTTAACTTTTAAAGACGGTTCCAGAATTATTTCCAAAGTAGCTGTACCTTTCCACAGTCCCACTGGTTGACCATTCGGTGGCTACGCAGTGGGAGCTCCTTGGGGTTTTCATTTGAGTTTTTAAATCCCTGGTGAGGACGGGCTTCTTCTCGCGTCCTTACACCCACGTTCAAGTCAAACTGGCGAAGTGTCTGTTCAAAGTTTTGTCCACTGGGGAAAAACCGAGGTTGTCTTCTCATTTCTGAGCTGTAAAACCCTTCATATATTGAGGATTACCAGTTACTTACCAGACATACAGTTTGTATATGTTTTCCCTGGTCCCTGGCTCGTCTCTTCATTTTAATGGTTTCTTTCCAAGAGCAAAGGCCTTATGTTTTGATGGAGCCCAGTTCATCAGGCCCTTTTGTGGACTGTGCGCCTGGTGTCATAGTTAAGAAACCTTTGCCTCACCCAAGATCACAAAGACGCTCTCTGATGTTTTCTTCTTGAAGTTATAATGATTATATTCAGGTCTGTGATACATTGTATTCAGGCCTGCGATACACTGTATTCAGGTCTGTGATACATTGTATTCAGCTGTGTGATACATTTTAAATTAATTTTTGCAAATGGTGTGAGGTAAAGATCAAAATCTTCCTCCTCCCCCTCCCCCTTCTTGATACCCAATCGCTTCAGTATCATTAAAAACAAAGTCTCTCTTCCCCCATTTGAATGGCTTGTCCCTGATGTTGAAAACCAAGCGAGCACACATGTTAGGGTCTATTTCTGGACTCTCAGTTCTGTCCATTGGTCGGTCTGTCTATCCTACGCCAAACCCACATGCTCTTGATTACTGTGACTTTGGAGGAAATTTTGAAATTGGAAGTGTAAACCCTCCATCTCTTTTCTTCTTCCAAAGGACTCTTGCTGTTCGAGGACCCTCACATTTGCATAACTGTTTTAGGATTAATGTATCATTATACCAAGAAGAGCCTGGCGGTGTTTTATCTGGGGTTGATCTGTGAGTCTGTCCAAGGGACAGTCACCATCTTTACAGGACCCTGTCTTCTGAGCCACGTACGTGGAGTGTCTCACTTACTTTAACCTTTAATTATCTCCTTTGCACTGTGGGTTTCCATGGACAAGTCCAGCGCGCTTTGTGAAATTCATTCCTAAGCATCGCACTCTTGCTGCTGTGATTTTCTGAGTGGAGTTGTGTTCTTAATTTCTTTCTGGGCTATCTCATGGCCAGTCTTTAGAAATGGAATTAATCGGTAGATAGAGAAACTATATCTTCTGACCTTGCTGAATTCATTCATTTGTTCTCCTGGGTCTGGATGACTCCTTAGTATTGGGTCATATTGCCTATAAATTTATAAGGGAGGCACACCTTGCAAAGCTAACGGGAGAAACAGATACACCCACGGGCCTGTGTGGAGATTTTAACGCCCATATTTCAGCACGACAGAACCAATAACCCCCCAATCACTAAGGACATAGAAGACCTAAAGAAAGTAAAATCAGCAACGCTGTCAACAAACCTAATGGAGCCGACACTGTCACATGCTGCATTTGGCAAATCACAGGACGCACATTTCTTACTGAAGTGGAGTCGACACAAGATATTAGTTTCAGGCGTACAACACAGCGATTTGACATCTATACACCGTATGAAATAATCACCATGATAAGTTTAGTAATTACCTGTCACGGCACAAAGTTATGACAACATCAAGGGCTGTGTTCTTGGGCTGCAGAAGGGATACTCTCCTTCCCTGTGGAAAGCTCACCTCGACGAAGCCACCATGTGCTGTGCACAGAATAAGCCTCCGTTAGTTTGTAGGATTGAAACAATAAACAATGTGTCCTCTGGTCACATGATTAAATGGAGGGGGAAGGGACACTTTACAAATCATCTGTGAGGCCAGCAGAACCACGGTGCCGAAGCCCAACAAGGATATCACAGTGAAACTAGAAATTAATAACAATAACATACCCAAATTGTTGGCAATTAACAACTACACTATAAAATAATGCATCAGTGAAATAGGATCATAATGAAAATGAGAAAATAGTTTGAAATGAATGAAAATGAAAGCACAATGTATCAAAATTTATGAGCTGAGGTTAAAACAATGCTTAGAAAGAAATTTATAAATTTTAATGTGCAATTGGGGGAAAGAAAAATTAAAAGTTAATGATATATCTTTAGCTAGAAAAATAAGAGCAAATTAATCCCAAAGAAAGTAGTATAATAAAAACAGTAAAGGTTAGAGCAGAATTAAATGAAATAGGAAACCTGCAATTAAGAAATTAACAAAGTGAAAAACAGTTCTTTGAAAGGTTAAACAAAAATTGGTAAAACCTTAGCAAGTCAGGTAGATAATAAAGAAAGTACACACATGCACACATGCACATGCACACACATGCACACACGCACACACACACCGGGGAGGGCACAGGGCAAAGCTGCAGGTAGTCAGCATTGGAACGAAAGTGAAGACATCACCAAAGGGTCTACAGAAATTTAACATCTTTATGCCGGTAATTTTTACAAATAAAATATAATGGACACATTTCTTGAAGAAATCTAACTTATCAAAATGAGAGGAAATCAGAAATCCGAACAGCCCTCTGTTTATAACCCTGAATTTGTAATTAAAGATGTTTTTACAATGAACACTCTGAGCTCCGGTGCCTGACTGATGACTTGAAGGTTAGAATTAGCACCGATCGTGCATGTTCTGCTACAAAATGCAGAGGGAGAAGAGCATGTCCCAAATCCGTGTGACCCTGATACTAAAACCTAACAAAGAGATTAAAATAAGATAAAATTATAGGCCCGTATCTCTCACCAACAGCTACGCAGCAATCCTACGGAAGGCGTTGCAGATAGAACACGGTGGCGTATAAACGGGAGACGTGCTGACACTGAGTGGGCGTGTCCCGGGAACGCAGTGTTTGCCTAACTTCAGAAATTGGTCCCTGTCACCCATCGCGCTGACGAGCCTGGGACGATACGAAACACCCGCAGCTGACGTCGGTGGTCACACAGCGGAGGCTTTTACCCCAATACCAGAAACCAGCAAAACTACCTGCTTTCCGCGCTTCCACCAAATGTGGTCCTGGCAGCCTCAGCCAGCGCGGTCAGGAAGCGAAAGAAATACAAACGGCATAACGGTTTGCGAGGAGAAAGCGAAGCTGCCCATGTCCCCAGATGGCGCTGTCACGACATAGAAGGTTCCTAAGCAACCTTGAAACAAAACCTAGTAGATTTCGAAGGAAATGGAGCGTGGTCCCGGGAAACGAATGAACACAAACTACTTTTTACTTTTGTTAACCCTCGCCCAAGGATATTTTCCCACTGATTTTAGAGAGAGCGGAAGGGAGGGAGGGAGGGAGAGAGAAACTTCGACGTGAGAGAGACTCTTCGATTGGTTGCCTCCTGCACGCACCCCACCCTGGGCCAGGGATCGAACCCGCAACCCAGCTACATGCCGTTGACTGGGAATCAAACCCATGACCCTCCGGCGTGTGGGCCGACGCTCTAACCACTTAATCACACTGGCCAGGGCACAAAATACTTTAAAAAACATATGTAGAATAGTAGCAATCAATTGGAAATAATTTTTAAAATAATTCAATTTATGAAAAGAAATAAAAACGTCAGCATAACTTGAACAAAAGACATATACAACCTTTTTATTTGAAAAATACAAATAAGGCTTACAAAGGTAAAGAGAGTTAAGTAAATGGGGAGATATACCATGTTCATAGATCAGGAGAACCAGCGCTACTGTGTCGGAAGCCAAATTCTATAGATTCAATTTGCTCCCATTCAAGATCCAAATTCCCTCTTTTTTTTTTTTTTTTTGGTAAATAGCCATAAGTGACTCTAAAAAGGAGATTGGTATGCAAAGGATCCAGAAGAGATAAAACATTTTTAAGAAACCCAGTTTGAAGAGTCATAACTGCTATCAATATTTACTATAAAGTTACGATAAATAGCGCAGTGTTGGCGTAGATTCAGGTACACGGATCGATGGAAGATAACAGAGTCTGGATCAATTTGCACACAGAGAGCCCATTGATTTTTGACAGAGGTGTCGAGGCAGTTCATCGGGGAAAGTCTTTTTAACAAATAGCGCTCCGACAACTGGGTATCCATACGGAAAAAGTGAACCTCAGGCCCAATCTCACATCCTTCACGGAAATTAATTGAGATGATAGTCCCACATGTAAAATCCATAGCAATAAAGCTTTTAGGAGAAACCCGGAGACTCTAATTGCGATTTTGGAGTAGGCGCAGGTTCCTTAGCAGGATGTGAAAAGCAATAACCATAAAAGAAAATAAATTGACAATTTGAGCTTCCTTAGAATTAAAAGGCTTTTCTCATCAGAAGACGCCATTAAGAAAATGAAAAGGCAAGCCCCGGACTGGAGGAAATATTGGCAACGCCGGACGCGAGGGCCGCGCAAGGTCCGTCGCAAGACGGGTAGTTTGTTCTCCAGGTTATGTGGGAAGATCTCATCCGTCAGCCGTAAAAGGCCGCGGAGAGGAGAGACGACGGTGAGTGACTCGCACGTGACTCCACGCGCGGAGACGCCGTGTGCCCCTGAGCACGCGGAGAGGCGTTAAACGTCCGTAATGAGGAAACGCAAAATAAAACCACGATAAAACTCCACCTCGCACCCCCGAGGCGACTGCGCCGAAGACTGACAGCCGCCGGTGTCGGCGCGAACACGGGTTTATGGGAATCTCCATATGCTGCCGGTGGAAGTGAGAAATGAGACCATCCTCCTGCATAACTTTTGACCAATTTCTTGCAGATTTTAATGGGCACGTAACCTAAAGCTCGGCAATCCCTGCTCCGAGGGGAATGGAAACACGCTTTCCCAGAAACCTTGTGGATGAGCGATGCACGAGCTTCGTTCACAGTGGCTCTAAACTGGGGCATAAATGTGCAATTTAGGGGATATGAATACAATAGTGTATATATGGATTGGAAATAAAGATAATAAACTGAAACTCATGGGTGGGTCTCAAAAGCCACACTGTGGGGATTGAAAGAAGCCGGACGCCAGTGAGGAGACGGTGGGGGAACAACACGCTCTAAGTCTCTATAGCTGTGTATCTCTTTGCATTTTATTACATGTACATTTTACCTCAAATTTTGCAAAAATCAAATGTGGACAGTGCGATAGAACTTACTCATAGTGAGTCTATATTATACTTTTTTTTCCCATTATAATTTTCTCATTGGCACTGTGGCCAGTCACAAGCCACTCTCTGGTCCCCACCCCCCATAAAAACTTGATATGTTGAGCACTGTGGAAAAAGCAGGAGAGCTTGGCCCCCCTCCTCTGCGGAGCTCTGAGTGGTCCCCACCCCGCCCTCTGGTCACCCCTGAGGCCGGGAGTGCGGCTCATGCCCGGGGGGAGCCCCACGGGGCACCCACCTCCTTCCAACCCAGGCTCCCTGGCTCTGGTACCAGGGGGCGAAGCCCAGTAGCAGGTGCCTGGTGCCCCCAACGCTGGAGGGAGAACCGGGGTTTGCGCTGGAAGTGATGCTGACGTCGCTGGAAGTCAGTCTCTCTGACATGTGAACGCCAGTCCCTCCTCGGCGGTGGAGGAGGGGGCGCCGGCCGAGTCTCACCGGCCAGGCCACCTGAGGGCGCAGAGGCCCAGGCAGGGTCCTTACCGTCCGCCTCACCCGCCTCTTCCCGTTCAGGCCCCGCTCACTCCTCTTCTTATGACCTTCACGCTTTGCTTTGTCTGCATGGGAGGCGCCCCCCATGATTTACGAACTCACTTAACCCCAGTCTCTGCTCACATTCCTCCTCCTAAGAGGAGACTTCCCTTCTCACCGCAGTTCAAACACGCAAATTCTCCATAAGTTAACCCACAGGACCAATGACATCCCCCCTCTAAAAAATTTCAGTGAAATCCATGTGCCGCTCGGCGACAAGGAGGCATTTCGAGTTCTGGGAGAGAGGATACATTGTTACCTGAAGGACGGCGGAACAAACATGTAATAAATATGTAGCCATATAAGGGAAGACAATACCAAGGGTAACAGGTGGCATTGAATGTAAGTATTAAAACAAACCACGAACTATTAGAGGAAAATATAGGAATTTTGGAAACACAGAAATGTACTGTAATCATTTCGCCTATAAAAGTTCTCCCCCCGGAAAATACAGAATTTAGAAGCCACGAGAAAATGAGAAATACAGACAGCTTTGAACGGACTGAAAGAAAAATAGCATCTCCCACTAATAAGAGACCACACGAACGGATCGAAGGAAACAATTCACACTGGGAGAAGCGCCGACTACCCGGGTGAGAGCTGCCCGGCGGCCGTGCCCCCAGCCCCGCGTTTCCCGCGAGCACCACGCGGGGAAGGACTTCTAAACGCCCTGGGCGAGGACCGCGACCGTCGTTCTGAAATAGTCTATTTTCCCCTTGAAAGACGGCCTTGAATGCCAGGAGTTATTTCCCTGGTCTTTTCCCGGGAATTCAAAGGAGTCACCCTCGTGGGACGCCCCGGGCGGCAGTCCCAGGTCCCCGATGCTGTTCCCTGCGATTTCGGTGCTGTCCCGTCAGCAGCAGACCCGACAAAGGTGCCGCGGGTGGTGAGCTCCCAGGAAGGCTGGACTGACCCTCCCACCCCTTCGCTGGGGGTCTTCCTTCCGAGAAGCGCCCCGGGGAGACGTGGGGGGCGTGGCTGCTCTTAGAGGGACCCCCTCTCTGCTGAGGACCCGACAGCCCGGAGCAGCCCCGGAGGCCGCCCGCCCCTTGACCAGAGCGGAGCGGCCCATGGGGCAGGGAGCACGGTGCGGCCGGGGCCTTACTTCTCCCCGGCCTCAGCTTCCCAGGCCGGGCTACTCGCTGGGGTCCCGGGGCAGGGCCAGCCCTGGCTATTCTGCCGCTGGACTTGGGAAGAGTGACCCAGTCGATCAAAAGCCCCCCTGGAATCTCTCCATGTCCTCAGGCTCCTGCCTTCTCCCGGTGAGGACCCTCCAGGCCGGGCGCTGGCCCCAGGTGGCCCCAGGTGGACCCCGCGGGGAGCGAGGCCCAAGAGTCTGGCCCCCATCCTGTGTCCCTGCCCCAGCTCTGTCCGGCCGGCGTCAGGATGGGGACAGGGGAGGATGGGAGCTCGAAGCTGAGTGATGCTCCCGCGTGACCCGGGCGCTTGGGGAGACGGCGGAGTCCAGCGGGACCACGGAAGGGTCGGGCTGTGACGGACTCGGGTTCGAGTTCCAGCTCCACCCACACGGGGAACTGTGGTCCAGAAAGGGAACCACCCTGAGTCCCCATCGCCTCATCTACAGAAAAACGACAGCTGTAAACTAAGAATCAGCGTCTCGGGCGCCGCAGGTCCTCTGAGTGCCCCACGGGGTGCGTGGGTGGGGGGGCCAACCGCTCGCCAACCGCTCGCCCGCAGGAGGTGGGCTAAGGCCAGTCCTCGGCCGCAGCAGCCGGACTCGGCTTTACCTCTGTGCCACCCTTGGCCTTGGGGTGTGGGAGGCAGAGAATATCCTTTAACTTTCCTAGATCTCCAGGCAAAACGGGGTCACATCCAAACCTGGCAAGGAGATGAACGTAACGTCCGGGCTTGCGCGGACGGTCCTTCTGGGATGTCCTCCCAGGACCGAAGGGCCGTGCCGGGTGTGACGGGAGAGGTGACTGTGGTGGCCGTGTCTGTCTGGCTGGCACGCGCTCTCCTCGCCCCCTCCCGCCCCCTTCCCCTGCCCAGAGAGTGTCACGAACATCCCACGTCAATGCTGGGCTTCCTCTGGCAGCTGGACTGTGGTGGAAATGGGCGCGTGTCCAAGGCTCTGCGAGACAAGTGTCCTCCGCGGGGTGGATGTCACAGCCGGGCCCCGTCTGACCCTTCCGCCCCGGCCCTGGGGTTAGATGACCGTGGGGCACACCCGAGCGTCGGCGCCGCCAGGAGCCCGGCTGCCAAGTTCGCGGCCACTCACGTGAAATAAATACGTGTCGTGTTGGTCTAAGCCCCTGGGATACCGAGGGGCTGTTTGCTGAGCAACGTCATTGTGACAGTGACTGGCTAACGCGGCGACAGGGATGGGACTGAGAGTGAAGAGGTCGCCCCCTCCGCGCGCTGTGCACACGAGTTTACAGGCGCTGGAGACGCCGCGGGCTGAAGCGAGCAAAACTTGCCTAAAACGTGAGGCCACGGAACCAACCGACGTGAGAGTCGCTCTGTGGGAAGAGCCGAGGGGAGAAGGCACAGGGAACGTTAGAAGAGATTTGACTCAATAAAGCAAACTTCTGTAAGAAACGCTGACAAAACTGAATTTCACGAACGGTGGGAAAACGGCCTGTGAGAGAAGCGCCGCCGGATCCGTGTTTTCGGATGGGAGGGTGAGGGCTGGGGAAGGCGACTGGCAGGCGCGCACACGGGCGGAGAGGAAGGAAGCTGAGGCCCGCACGGTGACATCAGACAGCAGGCCCGATGCTACAGCGGACAGGACGCCTGCTACCTGGACGCCGTCCTTGTCCCGTGGCCTCCCGGACGGGGCCTGCCGGCCCGGCGCTTTCTCTTTGTCCGAGAGCCCGCGACGCATTAAATCCCACCCGCGCGGTGACTGCCCCACGCACGTCCCGTCCCTCAGAACCGCCCCCGGCCAAGGAGAAGGGGCCAGGAGCTGTGCCCAGGGCGGGAAGCACCGAGATTTGTTACCACAGACGCTCGGAGAAAACCAAACCTTGTGAAATTAGGGTTTCATTTCCATCTAAAATTCCACTTGCAGCCGCGTCCAGACAAGAGCTAATGCGAGGGAAACAGGTCACCCCGGCTTGAGTGGACAGAGTCCCTGAGCTCAAACGAGCCCCGGGGAGGGGCTCAGAAATGCATGGGATCCTTTTGTGTCGTCCTAGGTAACCCTGGAGGCAGGCGATGTCCCCAGAGGAGAGTTGTCTTGTTTGGAGCAAGTCAGAGGTTTTCTCCCTGGGGGTTGAGCAGGTGGTCCTGGCCCCTGCCATCTGACCCGGTCCCTGACCACTGCCATCTGACCAGGGCCCTGACCGCTGCCGTCTGACCAGGGCCCTGACCGCTGCCATCTGACCAGGGCCCTGCCCGCTGCCGTCTGACCAGGGCCCTGACCGCTGCCGTCTGACCAGGGCCCTGCCTGCTGCCGTCTGACCAGGGCCCTGGCTCCTGCCATCTGACCAGGGCCCTGACCGCTGCCATCTGACCCGGGCCCTGCCTGCTGCCGTCTGACCAGGGCCCTGACCACTGCCATCTGACCAGGGCCCTGGCCCGCTGACCCTTCTATTTAAGGCACAGGGCACGTGGGGCAAGGCTCAGAGGAGCCCCTGAGATGAAGGGGCGTGAGAAGCTGTGGGACAGACTCTAGGCAGCCTGGTGGCCCCACCCCCGGGGGCTCGAGCCCTCCTACCGGCCCCTCCCCTGCGGTGTGGTGGGAAGTGTGAGAGCAGTGGGGTGTGGCAGGGTGACGGGACGTCACTCCCATGATTGGGATACGTGGCTCTGTCTTGCCGGCACACTCTGGACACTCTCTTTGCTGATTTGATGATCTCAGCAACCACATTGGAGAAGCTCCATGTGTCAAGGAGCCTCAGGGGCCCTGTAGGGTGGTCTCCAGGGCCCGAGGGTGGTCTCCAGGGGCCGAGGGTGGTCTCCAGGGCCCAAGGGTGGTCTCCAGGGGCTGAGGGTGGTCTCCAGGGGCTGAGGGTGGTCTCCAGGGCCTGAGGGTGGTCTCCAGGGCCTAAGGGTGGTCTCCAGCTCACAGTCAGCAAGCAGCCAGGTGGCTGCAGTCATAAGTGAACCCCTCCCATCCCCAGGGAGCACGGAAGCAGCTCCTTCATTACTCGACTCTCCTGTAAGACCGCAGACCGGCTGGTGCATTGAGCGCAGGCTTTTGAGACCCTAAGCTGAGCACCCAGTTAGGTCAGGGTGGACCCTTGATTTGGGAAACTGTGAGAGGACACGTGGGTGCTGTTTTAGGCCTGAAGTCGTGTGGTCGACGAAGCCACAGTGGAACGACTGGGAACAAATACAAAGGGGACATGGAAGGACCCTCGGGAGGGGTTGGGGTGGGTGAGGCTCATGCAGGCCCCCCCTCTGCTGTGCTACTTTGGGTTTTATTTTGAGGGAGACGCTGTGACGGTTAATTTCGTGTCTCGGCTTAACTGGGTCTGGGGCGACCAGATACCTGGTTGAACGTGGTTTCCGGATGCGTCTGTGGGGTGCGTCCAGAAGGCAGGAGCATTTTCGTGGGTGGGCCGAGTCATGAGCTCGCCCTCCCCAGGCCGACCCATCAAGGACTCAACAGAACAGAGCATGAAGGGAAGGAAGACCCGCTCTCTCCGGCCCAGCCCGGCTGGGACAGCCCTGCCCCCGGGACTGCCCTCCTCGGGCCTGCGGGCTGCCCTCCCCCCTCCGCCGGGCGTCCAGCCCCCAGGGCTGCAGGAGCCGGTCCCTCAGGGGGAGTCCCAGACCCTCCGTGTGTCCCGTTGGCTCCGTGTCTCTGGGGAGGCCGGGCTCCCCCCGGTTTTGGCACCGAGAGTGATTCTAGAGGGATGGAATCTAAGTGGGATTTTTGAGTTGGTTCCTGGGTTTCTGGAATCGGCTCTGTAACCTGATTAGAGGTAAAGATGCAAAAGACCCCCCTCCTGGTGGTAAAGCGAGAGCGGACCATGTGCGTGAGCGCTGGCGGGAGAGAGGCGCGGAGCACCTGCCCGGGACACTCCGTCCCGGCCACGGTCAAGGCGGGAGCTGGGTGCTTCCTCGTGCGGAACTTGAAAATATTTTTGGAAAACTAACAAATATAATGAGATTGTCTGCTCGCTCCTGGCGTCACTGGTCAAAGGAGGGAAGGAAGGGGCTGAGCTCAGGGATCTGATGTCCCAGCTCGAGCGCCGTACAAATGTCCCGGTGACGTTTGTGTGTCCCGGAGGAGCCAGTGCCCGACGCTGCCCGGGGACAGCGTGACCGGATTTACGTTGGTTGAGGGACGCCCTGAGCTCTGGCCAGAAAGAACCGTGGAGCCAGGCCACGGCGTCTGGCGGCAGTGAGGGCGGGGCAGCCGGGCGGCCGGCCCTGGGCCGCAGGGCGACGAACTGGGGGGGAAACGGTGGCATCCTGGATCTACCACGAAGGGACGATCAAACGCACTTGGCGACGGGCTGGTCTTGGGCGTGAGGCGCAGGAAAGCAGTGGGTGTCTACACGATTTTCAGCCACTGGATGGATGGGGTGGATCTGCTGCTGTGGGGAAGGGGTTTGGGGGTTCGGGGCTGAGAGCCCTGTGTTGGGCGTAATAGCCTGAGGGGGTCTCGTGTCCTCCCAGGGCCGGCATCTGCCGGGCAGAGCCAGTGGCACCCGAGGCTGGAGTTTGGGAGGAGGCCTGGCCTGGAGGCACGATTGTGGGTCCCCAGAGCTGCGGTGACGTTTGAAGACAGGCCAAGGCGTTGGAAGGGTAAGTGTGGGTGTGAGCACGCACCCCGGCTCACGGCTCCTTGGGTGACCTTGACCGAGGCGGCACCTGCTGGGCCACAGTGGCTTGAGGGTTTGAGGAATGAAAGGCTCCCTGTGGGTCTCAGGGGTGGGCGGAGGGTGCTGTCCATGGGCTGTGATCGCTGGACACCTCTGGCCTCAGTTTTGCTGACCAGACACCACCGGTCCCCACGCGGCGACTTTCTTCCCGGGAGCAGGGTTTCAGGGAGAAGCAGGAGCTCGCAGGTTGCTCATGAAGTCGGGGGCCTCCCTGCAGGCGGACGGGGGACGGGTGGGGGGCCTCTTCTCACCCGCACTTTGCACGCGCCTGGGTCTGAGGAGACACGTGTCCCAGCCCCGCCTTCAAACCAATCGCCTGCCGTCAACGCGCTTCCCTATCAGAGCCGTCGCCGCCGCGTGCTTCTGAGAACGTGCCCGCGCCCGCCGGTCTCACGTAGGGTTCCGTCCTGCCCCAGCCGGTGCCCGTCGGGGCGATGGGGCAGCGGGGCTGGGGCAGCTCGTGGGGGATGGAGCCCAGCCAGGTGAGGGGGACCCCTGGGTGCCCGGAGAACTCACCTCCACGGGCGGTGGGGCCCTGCCCTGGGGTGGGCTCGCCTGTGGGTGACTGGCCCCCGGGCCCGCGCGGGTGCTCCTGGGCAGGCTCCTGGAGCCTTCGGGCTGCATCACACTATCGGAGGGGTCTGTGTTCGGTCAGCGCCAAGGACAGCAGCAGGGACCAGGGACCAGATCACCCACCTTAGTCCAGCTCAGGGTGCAGAAAATGGCTCTTTTAATAGACACGGTTCCCAGGGCACAGGGGCACCCTCCTGGGGCATGATTCCCAGGGCACAGGGGCACCCTCCTGGGGCACGGTTCCCAGGGCACAGGGGCACCCTCCTGGGGCACGATTCCCAGGGCACAGGGGCACCCTCCTGGGGCACGGTTCCCAGGGCACAGGGGCACCCTCCTGGGGCACGATTCCCAGGGCACAGGGGCACCCTCCTGGGGCACGGTTCCCAGGGCACAGGGGCACCCTCCTGGGGCACGATTCCCAGGGCACAGGGGCACCCTCCTGGGGCACGGTTCCCAGGGCACAGCGGACCCTCGATCACACCTCATCTTTAGGATCTTGCGGCTAAAAGGTCGGCTGTGCCCACCTGGTCTAGGCCGGTGGCCCGGGGCGGACAGGTGCATGGGGCCTGAAGGATGGTGTGTTTGAAGGAAGCCAAGGCCTCCCTGGCCAAGGAACCCCGGAGAACACGGGGCACACATGGGGAACCCTGCGACAGTCTGAGGCTCCTGGGGAGAAGGCGAGGCCCGGCCAGGGGGCAGGTGCAGGACCTGAGCTGAGCGCCGCCAGCAGGAGCAGCGGCCGGTGTCACCGTCTCCCCAGCACGTGCTCTGAGCCCAGCCGCCCCCGGCCCCCCGGGGACTGCCTCACAGACACACTTCCCCTCCGACGGGCACCCCATAATGAGGCCGAAAGTTTCACTTCTCTGTTTTTAAATTACATCCGTCTCTTGCGAGTTATCGATTTTCTTAAGAGAAAAGTAAATCCATTTTTTGTTTTCTGCAACTTATTACCAGACACTTGGGTCTGGGACACGCTGAACAGGAATTTGGTTAAAAGTGTTCAGAAATGTTCCCGGATCAAAATCGATGCGAGTGCACGGGCGTATTTTTTTAATGTTACAAAGAACAAATGTAGAGAATTTCATCAGGACGTGGCACTTGACCCCGGCAGGGAGCCGTGGGCCGTGGCCTGAACATTTGAGCCACGCGGACAGCGCGGGGGACGTGTGAGGCGGAGGGCAGACCCCGCCCTGCGCACCCGGCGCCCGGCTCGGGCCGGGGCAGGTGGAGGCCTGTCCTCCCCATGGTCCCACGTGCGTCACCTACAGACTCCAGGCAGAACACGCGGGCGACTCCCTGAAGACGCCGGCAGGGAAGGAGCGGCAGGCAGCCGGGGTGCGAATTCCGCAATCCCCGGTGCCCCGGGTGACGGGAGAGCTTCCCGCTCCCCCTCTGTCTCCTCCCGCCAGGATTCAGTGCCCCGGAGACACAGAAACGGGCAGGGCTCCCGAGCTCCGGGGGACACTCCTACCTGTGGCTCAGGAGCAGGAAAGGGGCCCCTTGACAGAAAATTCAGGAAGCCCCACTTCCTATCCTGTTTTTAAATCCCCCCTCTTCTCAGGCCCAGGCCCGTGAGCAGCCGGCAGAGGCAGGGAGGCGGCGGAGGCGGGAGTCACAGGGCCGCGGGCTTGCAGGCCGGCGGCCACCCCGCGCTGCAGACCTGGCCCCCGGACGGGCGGCCAGTGCCGGCCGCTCCCTTCCTTCCCTTTCTGTGCGCTTGGCCGCGAGCGGGAGGTGGCCGCAGAGGCGCCAGCAGAGCGGGGTCTCTGTCTATTTTCTAACCAGAGCAGCTTGGGGAGTGACCCCATAGGACGGGTTCTGGGGTCCTGTGCTCAGGGCCCCCTCCACGCACGAGCTGGGGAGCTTCCAAACACCGAGGGCCCCAGATGACGGGAGACAGAGCGCAGACCAGCCCTGCACTGGGGCCTGAGCCATGTGGACAGGACGGAGGTCACAGGACGTCTAGGGCTCGGACAGCTGGGCTGACCAGTGGGCACTGGCGGCCTGAGTGAGAGCCAGTGACCTGCCTGCAACACAAAGTGTGGCTTCTGTACCGGACGTAAGCGAGAGCAGAGCTCGTGACAGAACATCGACACGCCCGGGATACGGCCCCGGCTGCTGGTCACACAGAACCCGGGAATCTCAGGTCCCCGGGAGGGGCAGGCCGCAGACACCACTCCTGGGGCGACACAGGCGCCGGGGGCCTGACGGCTCCGCAAGCAGCCGCTGTTAAATATTCCAGCGAGCAAGCTCGCGCACCCGCGTCCATCAAAAATCAGAAAATGGAAACGTAAGGCCTGAAAACAATATGCACGAAAAACCCCACCGATAAGCTCAATAGCAGAAGGAAGGTGACAGGGAGAGAAGCCGGGAACTCAGACAGGTGACGGGAAGGTGTCCACCCCGAGCTCGGAGGTGAGTTAGCCAGGCCGCCGGAGAGGTTGACACGCTCACACGGGTTGGTACGGATTCGCAGGAAATGACTTGAACATCAAAATAAAAAGCATACCATTTAAAACAGTTCCAGAAAGTAAAATATGTGAGTGTAAATCTTAAAAATCATTGATGTTTCTCTCTCTCTCCCTCTCCCTTCCTCTCTCGGAAATCAATAACGATTTATTTTATTTTATTTTATTTATTTATTTTTTAAAATATGTCTTTATTGATTTCTGAGAGAGGAAGGGAGAGGGAGAAAGAGAGAGAGAAACATCAATGATGAGAGTCATTGATCGGCTGCCTCCTGCGCGCCCCCGACTGGGGATCGAGCCCATAAGCTGGGCATGTGCCCTGACCGGGAATCGAACCCCGATCGCCTGGATCCTAGGCCAATGCTCAACCGCTGAGCCACGCCCGGCCGGGCAATAAAGATTTATTTTTAAAAAAGACTCACTGCGCAAGGGGCAGCATCCAGAGCGTGGCCTGGGAACGGCACAGACACGTAAACCAGCCCACCCCGTGCCGAGCCCAGAGACAGACCCCCACTGACGCGACCGTCGGACTCTTCATAATGGTTCAAGAGTAACTCAATGTAGAAGGAAAAGTCTTTTCAACGTCCAGCGTTGGGTCAGAGGGTCATTCATTTATCAAAAATATGCGCCTCCACCTAATCAGGACGCCGAGTACAAAATTAACTCAGAAAGTATCATTGATTTAAGTGTAAAAGATAAAACTGTAAAGTGCTGGACAGAAAACGCAGGAGACCCAAGGTTGGGCAAAGGGTTCCGAGAAATGACATAACCAAGAGCGTGACCCATTAAAAAATGGATGCACTGGACTTTATTAAAATGAAAACTTTTGGCTGCAAAAGACACTTAAGAGAATTAAAAGACGAGTTGTGTGGGCTGAATCGTGGCCCCCCCAAGCTCACGCGCTGAAGCTCCTCGCCCCCGGTACCTCGGGGCACGGCCTTGTTTGGAAATGGCCTTCGTGGCGGTAAATCCAGTTAAATGGATCAGCGGGGTGGGCGCTAATCCAATAGGACTGTGTCCGGACACGCAGGGGATTTTAGGCTCAGAGACGGACATGCAGGAGGGAGGCAGAGGCAGGGGCCTGGAGCAGACCCTCGGCTCACGGCCCCACCAGGCCCAGCCCTGCAGACGCCTGGATCTCCAACGTCTGTCCCCGGGGCCCTGAGAACATGCACTTCTGTCCCTTTAGGGGCTTTGTTACGGTGGCCGGGGAGACGCACGGCGACCCCACCGGGATGAACAGTTAACGTGCAAACGGTGCACTCAGCAAACGGCGGGTGTCCAGGAAACACACAGGGGGGCAAAGTGGGCGTAGGGATGTGAGTCCACGCAACACGGAGTTTATTCTTGGGTTGTTGTTTATTAATGACCCGATTTTATTTATTTGCATTACAACCGCCACCCTACGCCCCACCTGGTGTATAAAACCCAGTCGAGGCCCCCACGGGTTTGGCTCAGCTGGCAGCGCAGCGCATCCTGCCCGGAGGTTTTGTGACGCGAGCGGGAGTCCGGGTTCCTGTCCCCAGGAAGCAGCTGGGCTTGGACCTTGGACGAGCGGCGGCGAAGCTGCAGACGCCCCAGCAGGCGCCCCAGCAGGCGGGGGGCGATACTGAGCTCACGGAGCTGCCGCCTTCGGATCTGCTGGCTCCGAGCAGGGCCCCGGGCTTGCCCCTGGGGTGCGCTCGCGGAGAAGGTGCTTTATCGCTTCAGCTGGGTGAGTTTCTGGCCCTGGGTGGGGCTGAGCATGACGTCGGCGGGCGCACCCTCCCCGCAGCCTGTGAGGCCAGCGCCAGGCGAGGGCGCCGCGGGGGGGCTGGGCTCCCTGACACAGGGTCCAAACGGTGGGAAATGCCGGGGAGCCAGGGGCCCCCGCCTCAGGCCCTGCGGGCGGGCATCTGCCCAGACCCCCTGCCGGGCGCCACCCTCGCTGCTCCCCCGGCGCCAGCCCGCCGACCGCGGGGGTGGGACGCGAGCGCCGCCTGCCTCGTGCGGGAACAGTTGTCCAGCTGCCCGAGGGTTGGCCTGTGGTGGCTCTGAGAGGGGACCCCGGGTGCAGGGGTCACGGGAGCTCGTCTTCCTGCCCATGGGAGCAGACACGGCACAGCCACCACGAGGCCACGTGTGCTCTGCCGCTGTCTGGGTGCCAGGGACGCCGAAGTCCTCCTCCCGTCTCATTCCCCGGGGAGCCCTGCCCCGTGTCCTCAGTCCTGCTCGATGGGACCAGGGAGCCTGGGGAGGAGGCAAGGGGCTGGGGCAGAAGCCCCGAGGGTCAGACATCTGGGGTGGGGGGGCTGGGGTAGGGGGGGCTGGGCGTGGGGGTGCTGGGCGTGGGGGTGCTGGGCGTGGGGGTGCTGGGCGTGGGGGGGCTGGGCGTGGGGGTGCTGGGCGTGGGGGATGCTGGGCGTGGGGGGGCTGGGCGTGGGGGGGCTGGGCGTGGGGGGGCTGGGTGTGGGGGTGCTGGGCGTGGGGGGGCTGGGCGTGGGGGGGCTGGGCGTGGGGGGGCTGGGTGTGGGCGGCTGGGCCGTCTTTAATTTGCGTTATCGGTGGGCTCCCTGCTCTCCCCGGATACACATGTTTTTCTCACAGAAGAATAATTCTCCTCAGCCCCAGGAGAGAAAACACACCCCGGCTGGAGACAGACAGCATTTTTATGGCATTTTTTAACGCTTTCAGCATTAAACTTTTATAATGTTTTTAAAAATTCAGGAGGGCACTTGAAAACTCCGTGTGATCTGTGGCCTCTGCTTGTCAGGGGCGGGGAGTGAGCCTGACGCTAATGGCCCCGGACCCCCGTCCAAGTCCTCTGCTCTCCAGCCTCTGATTCCACATCAGCAAAGCGGCGGTTGGGGCGGGGTCTGGGCTCCCGGTGCAGGACCTGTTTGCGTGGCTCACGGGAAAATCGACAGATGGTACCCCCCTCGCGGTCGCATCGAAGGGGCTCAGTAGCTGTATCAGTGATGGGGGGGTGCAGAAGGCTCCGGCCCACATCAGAGGCCACACCCTGGGCGCTGGCAGCAAGGGCCCCACACACTGGTGGTCCCCAGGGAGGCCCCATGTGCACAGCCGAACGTTGGACCGGGGATCCCGTGGCCCTCAGCCCGTCCGGGGTGCAGGGGTCCACAGGGCAGCGACCTGGTTCAGAAGTTAGGGGACCGTCTTTGCAGGGGGACCAGGTGGGCAAAGCCACCTGGCGCATTGGGAGCTGCTCCATGGCCCCGGGGTGGGGCTGGGGCGGTGAACAGGCTGGAGGAGCCAGGAGGAGGCCGGTCCATCCTGCAGGGTCCCCGGTGGCAAATTAGAGCTTAGATGGCCCCCAGCGTTGGCGAGCAGCCTGCGGGGCTCTGTGATGAGGCCGTGCTCCCTCCCAAAAGGTCACTGTATTGGGCCAAAGGGACCCACCGAGCAGCGCAGTTATGTCCCTTCCGCCAGAAATGCCGTGAAGCTGACGGAACAGGACACAGCAGGTAACAGTGCCCAAGAGCGACGCAGACCTGGAAGGACGTCACGAGGTGCAGGGTTTCCGGGGACAGTGGGTAGGATCAGAGTGACCTGTCAGGGGCAGCGAGCAGGGAAACCACTGCGGAGGCCAGAGAAGCCCCCCTGGAGCCCAAGCTGGCACCAGGCACAGGCGGGACGCGGGCGCAGCCCCAGGGCTCTGGATAAACCTCGAGGCTTCTCCCTGAACGGGCCCGGCGGCCAGGCTGTGGTGCCGTCTGCTTGCCACGGATGAGCCTCCCTGGGCGGGGTCCCAGCTCCGCCCGAGGCTCCTGCACAGCAGGGAGCTGGGCCCGGCCAGCCCAGCCCAGGGCCCGGCCTGTTCTCAGCAGCGTGGGTGTTAACTTTCACCAGTGAGCTTTGGGGAAGGTCAGTAACCGGAGAACCAGGCTGAAGACAAGCGGAGTGGCCGGGCAGGGGAGCCAGTCTGCTCAGACGCCTGCCCTCCGGCCAGAGCCTAAGGCAGCCGCTCCCCCGAGACTCTGCCCAGACAGCTCCCCAATTACATCGTAGGGAACAAGAAAGAAACAGCAATAAAATTGATCAGAGTTCTTAGCAATTTGATGACCTTAAAAACTCAAAAAATGGCCAAATATCAGAATGGCTGCAGCTGACACTGAATTATTCATCAAGGCGCCCGGGTTATGGGATTTTACCAAAAAGGGGTTCGTTCGAAAGGGGAGGGAAGAGATCAAAGGCAAGGACAGATGTGCTCACAGGTGGAAAGGAGACGTTTTTCCAGATCTGAGAAATACCATGAGTTTTTGGGGGGGTTTTTTTGTTTTTTTTTTTTTTTTTAATCCCAAAATGTCTGTTGTGGGGCAAAATAGATTAAGAAAAAAATGCAAGTACTTGTGTCCCATCTGGATAAAAGCCAGGACTCCAAAAATCAAGAAACTGTCCCCAAACCTTTACTAGTGTTTCAGCAACAAGGCGGACACCTGAGATGGAACATGAATCATATCGGTGGCAAATTTTCAATCGTAACAGCAGGCCCACCACGCCCACCGCACCCACCACACCCTGGGAGGAGAGATCTTTCAATACCCAGAAGCATTTTTTAAAAAAATATGTCTTTATTGATTTTGGAGAGAGGAAGGGAGAGGGAGAGAGAGACAGAATCATCAAGGATGAGAGTCATTGATCGCCCGCCTCCTGCAGGCCCCTGCTGGGGATCGAGCCCCAAACCCGGGCCTGTGCCCTGACCGGGAATCGAACCCTGACCTCTTAGTGCCCAGGCCCAGGATGACGCTCGACCCCTGAGCCACGCCGGGCCGGGCGGCCCAGAAGTATTTCGGGTCTACAATTCTTGGCCCAGGAAACCCATTACTCAAGTAGAAGCGCAAAATAAAGTGATTTCAGAGCATGAAAAAGACTACGGGCTCTTTCTGAAAAATACTTGAACACGTAGCTCCACCGAACAAAGGTAGAGAAAGGTCCCGGGCCCAGTAACAAGAACCCAGGACCGAGAGTAACAGGAAGAACCCAGGCATCGCTGTGGTCCATGCTAGATGGACTTTTAGGCATAATATTTAGAAGTGAGGACCCAACATTTTATTGTGGTCACTGATATTAATTGTAAACGTTTCTGGTGAACCCCGTGGCCATGCGAGGCACCTGCAGGGGGTGAGCCGCTCACCGCGGGTGCTCAGCGGCACCTCGCGTGTTGCCGTGGCTTTGTGGGGCCGCGAGCGCCTGCGACTCCCTCTCAGCAAACCTGCCGCTCCCCGCGGTCCTGTTAACCACGCGGGCACCGCGCTGCGCCCGTTTCTCTAGAGCTACTCGCCCTGCGTAACGGCAGCTCCGTGCCCTTCACCGGCGCCGCCCCGTCTCCCGCGCCCCGGCCCCGCTCCCAGCTCCCGTATCCGACTCCTGGACGTCACAGGCGGGTGAGACGGTGCAGCTGTCGAATTTCGCGCCAGGCTGATCTCAGGGTCCTCCAGGGTCGTCCACGCCGCTGCTAACGGCAGGTCCCCTCCTTTCGTGAGGCGGAAATGCCCGCAGCTCACAGTTTCTTTATTGATTCCTTTGTCCGTGGACGCAGGTTGTTTCCGTGCCTGGGCTACTGTGAATAATTCTGCTCTGAACACGGGGTGCACAGATCTCTTCAGGGCCCTGAGTTCGTTTCCCTTGGGGGTACGCCCGGACCCGGGGTTGCTGGATCGCAGGGCAGCTCTGGTTTTAATTCCCCGAGGAGCCGTCAAGCCGTTTGCCACGGCGGCTGCCCCAGCCGGCGGTCCCCCCGCAGCGCGAGGCCCCCCCCACCCGCCCAGCGCCTGTTTGCGGGCCCTGTATTGGCGGGAGCCGCTCGGCACGTGCGACGCGCCAGCTTGTGGACTGATCAGCGTTCCCGCCGCGTGGGGCGTGGGGCGTGGGGCGTGTTCATGCGCCCGCCGCCCGGCTTTAGGAGAATGCCTGTTCAGGCCTGTCGCTCACTTTTCCATCAGGTCATTTATCCTGTTGCTATTGAGCTGCATGAGTTCCTTATATATTTTGGATACTGAACCCTTTCAAATACGTGGTTCGCAGGCGTTTTCTTTCTGTCCGTAAATCACTTGCCCGTTTGTTGGGGGTTCGCCGCGCGGATGGGATAATCTCCCGTGACAGTTGCCTCTCTGCTGCACTGGCCCCGCGCCTCTGGAAAACCTTCGCTAATACGGTTAGAAATGATAATGACCCTCAGAGCGATGAAAACCACGCTATGCGGCAATCAGCCCACCCGCATTAATAAGGCCTTTTTAATGAAAATAATAAACTCTCGCTGGAAAACTCAAAGTAGGTCTTTCGTAAATCCTAGAGGCACCGTGTTCCTAGGTGGCTCTGCCCAATATATAAAGATGACGATTCTCCCCCAAGGAAAAGGCCAATTCGGAGACGTCGAATCAAACTTCTAACGGATTTTTTTCACATCGGCGGACAAGTTCATCCTAAACTCTGAACAGAAAGTAAATGACTAGGAGAGACAAGGGGAGAGAGAGGGAGAGGAACGTGGGTGTGGGAGAGACACATCGATGGGCAGCCTCCCGCACGTACCCCGACCGGGCCCGGGGATCAACCCTGCAACCCAGATACGTGCCCTTGACCAGGAATCGAACCCACGACTCTTCAGTGCGTGGGCCGACACTCTAGCCGCTGAGCGCACCGGCCAGGGTGGTAATTATTATCTACTGAAAAGTTACAGGAAATACCCAGCCTGGTGTCGGGAGTGGGCACGTGGACCAGCGGGTCCCGTCACCGCCTCACGCGGAGACTACAGCAGGCGTGATGCCACCAGCCGGCCTGGCACACGGAAGGTAAAGCAAGTCCTCTGGCAGGAGAGGCTGCTCTGAAATACCACGAAGTCATAGCCGGCTCTCCCTCAGCCCCTGTGCTGTGGGGACCTGGGGCCCGGGTGCCAGCCAAGGGGGGGACACATGAAGGAGGCACTGGGGAGACGGTGTGGCTCTGTTCCCAGGGGTCCCCGCCAGGAGACGAGCGGAGAGGGGCTGGGGTCCGGCCTCACTGACCTGTGCATGGGCTCCCCCCGCGCTGCAGGTAGGTCCACTTACAGGCCCCACGCTCTCTCTAGTTCCTGCCGTGGACGCGTGGGCTCCGGGCTCAGATGGGGCCATGAGAGGGTGTGCAGGGTCCCCCGGGCTCCGTGCAGGATGCCCTCTGGGTTCTGAGGGACATGCTGGGCCCAAGCCAATGGGAGCGTTGTCCAGATGTGCTGGTGGTCGGCATTCAGGTCCCAGGCCGAGAAGGAGAGATGAGTCCCCAGGGGCTTCCTGGAGGAGGCATATGCATCGTGGGAGACCCAGTGGTGAGTTCCTCATGGGTGGGGGCAGAGGGTAAAAAGGAGGGGAAGGGCCCAAGGCCTCGGCTCTCTGTGCCGGAGCACCCTGAGTCAGTGAGGGGAGGGAGGGGTCCCACAGTGGGGGGTCCCCGCAGCTCAGGGTGACCGTCACCTGCCTCCAGGAGCCGGGCCTCCTCCCTGCGACAGCGCCTGGCTGCCGGCTGGGCCGGGGAGCGCGTTTCATCATCGTTTGCCGCCGGAGAAGCCGCCGCACAGCCGGCTTCGCGGGGCGAGGAGAGCAGCCAGCACCACATTGACTCGGCTCCCAGGACGCAGGATATTAAATCAATCAAACTAAATTAAAAGCCTTGGCCATCTCTTGAACTCGGGGTTGAGAGGCAGCCCTTTCTTCTCGTTCCAAATGCTTCCCGGGAGGACGCCCCGCCTGCGGGATCCGCCGCGGCCTCTGAATGATATGAAGCCGGAGCGGCTGGGAGGCGGGTGGCTCCTGCTGCAGGCCCGTCGGCCCCGCTCCCTGCGCAGGGCTGTGCGGGCGCCGAGGGGGAGCAGGGCGCGCACGGGGCTGTCCAGGTGGGGTCGCCCGTCTCCGTGGCGGGGTCCCGGGTCCAGGTGGCCCCTCAGACCCCGGGCAGCCCTGCTCTGGACGGGCAAGATGGGGCCGGGCCTGTGGCTTCACATCCCAGCCGTACCCCCAGCAGCTGGGAGACGCTGGGGACCCTGTCAAACCCTCCGGGCGCCCCCTTCACTGTGAGCGCCGTCCACGCTCGGCAGCCCCGTGGGCCTCGCAGGGCCTGGGACGGGTGGCCCACGGGACTGCTCGGTCCCTCCTGGGGGTCAAGCAACAGAACAGAAAACAGCCCGCCTGGCCGGTGTGGCTCCGTGGTTGAGCGTCCACCCGTGAACCGGGAGGTCACGGTTTGATTCCCGGTCAGGGCACATGCCCGGGTTGCGGGCTCGATCGGCCTCCAGTCGGGGCCGTGCGGGAGGCCGCCGACCCGTGACTCTCTCACCATTGTTTCTCTCTCTCCCTCTCCCTTCCTCTCTCTGAAATCAATAAAGATATATTTTTAAAAAAACAAAAAACCAGACAACATCCCAGCTCCCAGGGAAACTGCAATCCGGGGGCAGATCCATTCCAGCCACGTGGCTCCTCTGAAGGAAAGAGCAGGAACATAACAAAGCCCGAGACGGGATCCCCAGGTGGGGCTGCCCCGGGCGGCGGACGGAAGCCCAGCCGGGGAATCGGTGGTCAGTGGTGGACGAGCCTTCGAGCAGAGGGAGTGGACAGGACCCCCGCCTGTGGGTCAAAGGGGGGGGAGAGCAGGCGTGGCGGGTGGAGCCTAGGGAAGGGGGGCGAGGGTCCTGGGAAGGGCCAGCAGGAGGCCAGGGCGGGTCCCCCAGGGTGGGCCCCGCATGGACGGCTTGTTCTGGGGTCCCTGCCACGCCGGAACAGGGTTTCGGCGGCAGGGGCAGGCGTCCTGGTGGCTCCACTCTCACCTCTCAAACCCGTTTGGTCAACTTTCCTGAGCGGCCGTTTCTAACCACCTCACTTAAACCTGAAGCTCCTTTTTACATCGTGATAAAGGGGCCGAAGCTCCAAGAGGCTGTAAGGATCCTGCGCGTGTGTCCGCCTCACAGCGAGCGGCAAACTCGCTGGGCTGGGGCCACCACCGGGCCGCAGGCCCTGCCCTGGCCGCTCCTTAGCTTCTCAGCAGGACACAGGGAGCAGCGAGCGTGGGGCCTTTATGTGTGAAGTCACAGAGCCGAACGATTCTCAAGAAGAGGGGGGAACACACTCGGGGGTGCCCGGGCCGGCTCCCCGGCTCCGAGGGGAAGAGCGGAAATGCCCCACGTGAGGACAAGAGAGCCTGACCCCCGTCTTCTGGGCACAGACCTTGGACAAGGGAATGACCCGCCTGCACCCCAGTGTCCGCATGGGGTCAGAGCTGAGGACTGTCCGGCAGGGACATCGCTCCTTGGGCTTCCTCTGTGCTGGACAATGGGACAGACCCCTCCCTGCCTGTGGGGGTGGTCAGGAGCCACAGTAGACAAGGGGGTGCTCTGGTCTGGGCGCCCCCCCCGTTTCCTCCCAGACATGTTCGCGGCCCCCCGCAGGAGCACAGGCGTCTGCTCACTCCCCCGTCTTGGCTGCTGGCAGAGCAGCGCCTGGCACAGAGTGACCGGGACGAAGGAAGCCGGCTTTGGGCCCAGAGCGGCTAAGCTCACAGTCCTGCTCGGCTGTTCCCAAGCCTCTAACAGCACAAGTGTCCCCAAATTCCTGGATCACCCCTGCTCCTTAATGCACAAAATCGGGACCACACCCCCTCCGGGCGGAGAACGGGACCCTCAGATGCTGTTTGCACGATACCGCGTCCATGTTTGACGCTCCCCGAATAGCCATTAGACTAACGGTCACCTTTATCATCATTGTTTGACACTTGCTGGCTGAGTTTTATTCCAAAAACTGTTAACTGCCACCATTTTTCCATTTAAAAACCCCGAAAGCACAATATAACCAAGCAGCCGTGTTGTGTAAGCTGTGGTGTGTGCGCTGACTGGAGACAGCAGATATATTTTCTCATTTTTGAAAGAAATCCTGTGCTTTAATTAAGAGGAAAGAAAGTTTTCTCTGAGCGTATTAATTATCTGGCTTCTCATGCGAGGCGTTCGTTCCAGATGACAGGGCGTAATTAGTGCGCAGACAGACCCACGTTCCCGGCGTCTCCCCGGGGTGGGGAGGGCGTCCGAGCCCGGGCCCCTCGGGGTCAGACTCAGGAAGGAAAAGCAATTTAGCGCCGGCCTCCGAGGGCACCCGGGACGCTGCACTTTCCCTCCTTGCCCCCGGGGAAGGGCCCTTCTCTGCTGCAGCTCTGAGCTCAGCTGCCGGAAAGGTCAGAGGAAACAGCAAGGGCTCTGGTTCCGTTCCCAGGCTGACCAGCCGTGAGATGCGTGACCTTGGCAAGTGACCGAGGAGGGAGCCCTGAGTCTCTCCCGCCCTCCTCTCTGCAGAGCAGTGACCCAGGGGCGGCTCGCGGTGTGCAGGACGCCCCCCTTCCCTCCTGGACACGCACGTCCGAGCTCTCGCACAGGAGGACAGGTTGAGCGCCGAACTGACGGCCAGGAGGTGGGGGCAGAAGAGGGTCCCCCCCATCCAGAACCACCCTCAGCATCCTTCTGCTCCCTCCCTCTCTCCATTTGCCAACCGGGTGCAGAGGGTGGCATGGAGGCCTCCTGGGAGGTGTGGAGCCAGGAGAGAAAGGGGCCTGGGGCCCTGAGTGACCGTGTGGAGCAGAGCAGTCACCCAGCCGTAGCCACAGTGGGGCTGGGACTTGCTTTTCAGCTGAGCCACGGAGATCTGGGGGCCGCCTGTTAGCCGTTAGCAGGTTCAACGCCCACGGAGTGTGGGGGAGCCCCGGGGTGGAGGTGAAGGTGGGAGGAAGAGCTCCCCTTGCAGGAGAGGTGGGGCCTCCTCTTTGCCTCTGTGCACCTGGCAGGACCCCTGAGGACAGGCCACGCCTTCCTGGCACCTGGGCCAGGTGACATGCCCAGTGCTGAGTGCGGCAGCCACTCAAGGGTGGGAAGGGGCCCCGGCAGAGACAAACGGTGCGGTCCCCTCTGTCCCAGGAGAGGACGGCTCCCGCCTGCCGGGGCAGCTGGGCAGCTGCCCGAGGGCGTGGCTCTCGTGCCTTCGCCTCCGTTACCCGGCTGTGGTCTCTCATCGGTGCCGGCACCTCACAGGCGCTCCATCGGCTAAGTGCACCCTCGAGGTCGAGACGCCATTACCCGTGTCCTGGCGGGTCACCCGGAAGGCTCCCGCGCTTGACGGTTCTTCTCCGAAGGGTTAATTGACAGGGAATCCTGCCGTCCGCCTGGGCGAGCTGCTCCGTGCGCCCGGCTGCGGGGTGTGCCCCCCGTTATTACCTACAAACCTCACTGCCAGCCCCCCCGGCCCCCGGCCCTCCTGCCGCAGCCCCTCCAGCAAAGCCGCTCGAGCCCTCCAGGGGTCTGGCAGTCGGGTTCCAGCGAGTTTCATGCCGTTCCTGACTCGCGGAAATGATAGCTTCAGAAAATACATGCCGTGAATATTAAAACACCGAGGGGTATATTCAAAATGTACACGGACGCGTAAAATGATCATCTCCTCAAGGTAATATCAGCACTCGATGGGCCGAGAGCTGCTCGAAGAGCCGGGTCAGCGTCTCCCAGTGTTGGGACCCTGGCCGCGAGCCCGTCGGAGCGAAGGGCCCTTCCCTCCGGGCCAGGACTGTCTTCTGAACCACACGGCACTGGTTCCACCGTTGTCACTAATGGGCTGCGAGCCAATTAAACCCGGACTGAAGCCGAGCAGCGCTCGGGCGTCATTTCTCCGGGTGGGCATCCGAGGCGGGCGGTCGTTAGAGAAACAGCCCATTAGCTGCCGTGTCGGCTGCAGGGTCCGCGCTGGCGGCCTGTCAATGCGCTAATTCACCAGTAAAACACTTAATGACCATCCACTCCGGCCAGCTACCTGGGCAAGGCTCTGTCACCCCCAAACCCGCTCTCAGGTCCAGAGCCACCCCGGGCTGAGATGTGGGCGTGACCGCGGGAGCCTTCAGGGGTGTCTCGTTCTTAGGAGCCACCTCTCCTACTCCCCGGATGGGACAGCGATAAACTCTGTGCAAAATGGGGGAAAATCTCTCCCAGGTCAGTCCTGGGAGAACAGGCCTCCTGCACCCGGTTCCTGTTGGGCCCCCACCCCTGGCACCCACACAGGCCGCAGGTTTCAGGGACGTCCCAGGGCCAGTCCGGGAGCTTTCGATGCGTGATCTAGTTCCCTGCCCTGTCGGGGGCGCGCTGAGCAGGGGGAGGAAGACTCTGCCCTGCCGGAGGGAGGTGGCCCAGGTACCCCTGCCCTGGGGGAAGGGGGACGGGGAGACTGGGGTGAAGGCCCTGAAGGCTGGGAGGCCTCTGGGTGACAGGCTCCCTGGGGTGCCCCTGCTGGCCTTCAGGGAGGAGTGTTCGGGGGCTCCCCGAGGGGCAGCCGCGGGTGCTGGCTCCTGCGCACGGCCCTCGAACCAGCCTCGGCTTCAGCTCGCCACTAAATTAAACGTGCTCGCCGGCTGTCTTCTGAACTGAACCCCCTGAAGGATTAGGCTGCGACGCGTTTTCCGGGCTGACTCTCGTCTTTCTGGAACCCCGTTGCCGGTAGCCCAGAAGTCGGCTCAGTCCTCATTCCCGGGGGGCGCCTGGCTCCGAGGGGAGGGCGCGTCCCGGTCAATCATTCTCTCCTTTTGTTCCTCCTCTGGTCCCTCTATCCAGTGACCCTCAGACGGACCGACCTGCACCGAGCGAGCCCCTGTCTGGGCTCCTTGGGGGTTAGGGACCCACATGCCTTGGTCCTCAGCTCTGAGGACCCAGAAGTGCAGAGCAGCAGCCTTACGGGCTGATTCACCCACCGGCTCACACCAAGTCCTTGTCCCCCAATATCCCACAGTGTGTAGGTGACGGCACCTCCCTAGGGACCCCTCACTTGGCCACAGGTTCCCAAACCTCACGGACCATCAGAAACCTGCAGGGCCTGTAACCCTGGAGCTCCCCCGGCCCCCTCTCACACGCACAGGTCAGTACACATTCGCTTCCTGGCGCTAGCGTCTATCTGTTATTTTTCATTAAGCTCCCAAACTGACACCGGTGATGGGCCCAGCGCGGGGCCTGGGGTCTCCCCGTCTCCTCTGCATGAAGCTCCCACCTCCCAAGAGGCCGCCTCCAGCCTCTCTCCTTCTAGCCCACTCATGGTCTAGTGCTGCTATGACCTCCCTGTGCCTGCGGTTCTAGGGGTGACATCCTCTGTAGATAGTGACCCCACTCCTGGGCCTGGTGCACAGGCCTTTCCAGTGTTGCGTCTCCAGAGGGTCCCCGTTAAACCAGCATGTCCGCGGCTCTGAGGTGAGGTCTGAGGCCCGTCAGCTGGAAGCTGGGCCCCAGGTGGACAATGACCTTCTCTCCAGCCCCTGTGGTCTGTCCTGGTCCTTCCCCCTCTGTGGTCTGTGCGTTCACTGCACCCGACCTCGCCCAGGGCGCCCCCCGCAGGCTCCGTGCCCACTCCGCTCAGCCTGGGGGCTCCCCCCCGGGCGGCCGCCGCAGTGGGTGGCTCCCCGGGACTGTTCCTCACCGGTTGTCCTGGAGACATAGCTCAGCGAGCGCAGTGCGTGCGTCTTGCTCATTGGACATCACCAACCTCTAACGAGGGGCTATTTTTAAAATCTACGTAGGAGCAAAATGACAGGGACTTTGAGTCGGGGCCTGGGAGTCCCAGCTGAGCTGTGTCTGAGCTTGGGTCAGGTGTCAGCCTGGAAAGTGGGGATGGAAGTCATGGCTCGTGACACTGGGGAGGTTTAGTGAGATGGGGTGGACCCAGCCCCAGCACGGCCGCTGCCACAGAGCAGGTACTCTCGGCCTGGCAGTTCTCTCACCTTCAAGGAAACCACCCTGGGTGGGCGGGGCCCGGGTGGGCAGGGACCTGGGGGGGCGGGGTCCAGGTGGGTGGGGACCTGGGGGGGCGGGCTCCGGGTGGACGGGGACCTGGGGGGAGAGGGTCCAGGTGGGTGGGGACCTGGGTGGGTGGGGTCCAGGTGGACAGGGACCTGGGGGGGCGGGGCCCAGGTGAGGACCTGGGTCTCAGCTCTCTGAGGGTGTGTCTGTCCTAGTTGCCTTTGCATGCCCAGCACCTAGACCGGAGCCCACAGTATTTGCTCAAGAAAGATTCTGGATGAGCGAATGAAGGAATGAAGGACCCGAGAGAAGCCCAGCGTGGCTGGGACGCAGTGAATGAGGGGAGGAAGCGGGGAGGGGAGGGCTGGGCTGTGGGCTCGGGGGGAGCCAGCGACCTGCCAGGGCAGTGACATCCATCAAAGCACCGAGACAGGGCCTGCCAGGCCGGCGTTGTCATTTGAAAATATCGGATGGGCTCCTGGAGTCAATACCTGTTAGAGAGGACGGCACCGAGGGGCAGACAGCCGAGGATCTATTACCAGAGGCCAGCGAGGAGGAAACACGGCCGGGGTTCAGGGAGTAGAGCTGGGCGCTTTCCTGAGGCTGTGTGTGTGTGAGTGTGTGTGAGTGTGTGTGTGTGAGTGTATGCTGTGTGTAAAAGTGTGAGTATGTGTGTGTGCTGTGTGTGCTGTGTATGAATGTATGTGAGTGCATGTGAGTGTGGTATGTGGTGTGAGTGTGTGCGTGAGTGTGTGTGAGTGTGTGTGAGTGTGTGGGGTGTGTCTGTGAATCTTGCCAGGACGCTTGGTTAAATGTGAACCGCAGACGAACAGCAGTTTGCTCTGCGGACACCTCAGCACTTGGCCGTATCTGTGCTGATAAATGAGCATCCGAGGCCTGGGCTTTTCCTCCTGACTCTGACAGCCCGCGCGTGTGTAATATCTCATTTAATCTTCCGAACAACCCCATAAAGCAGGTCCGTTATCAGCTCCCTGTGACACAGGAGGAGGCAGAGGTGCCCGAGATGAACGAACTCGCCCAAGCTCAGGGCTGAGCCTGGCGGGGCCAGGATTTCCTCCCGGCGGCGGGCGCGGGGCTTTGCTCTCAGCGGGGGCGGAGGCCAGGGGATCGGAAACAGGTCTGGAGGGAGCACTGGAGGCCGCCGGGGGCTGCCGGTGGGCGTGTCTGGGGATGCGAGGACCCTCCCCACCGCCTTACTCCAGGCTGCCCAGCCCCCTGCTGCCTCCGTGAACCCAGCCCCAGGCGTGTTGCCCAGGAAAGGTGGTGGCTGGACTGGAGCTCGGACTCCGCTCCTTCCTGCAGGGCCCTCGCAGGAGCCACCGGCGGGGGTCCTCTCGGGGGAGCTCAAGGCTGGTGCCCTGGGTACCAAGCCAGGCACCTGTGGGGCTTGGTAGGGCCCACGTCAGCGCCTGGCTCACTTGCTCCTACTCCCCCATTTTAGGGTGACCCACGCGTTCCCCAGGGTCAGCCACATGGACGCTCCTGCCTTCGGGGCCGCGTACGTTGGGGACAGGCCGCGTGCCGAGTCCCCTGGGCTCAGGTTGCTCCGGAAAACCTGAGGAGAGAAGCCGGGTTGATTAATCCCCGACGCTGTGCGGCGTCTAATCTCGGTGAGTGTTAGACAACAATCTCATTATGTGTTTATGTCTCCAGCGTGATAGGCAGGGAATGAAATGAAGCCACAGAATCAATTATTTCTGCAGAAATTGTCATATAAGACAAAACATCATCAGGAGACAAAAGCGGTTATGATTGGGACTTAATTTGTCCCGTGCTGGCTGCTGAGCGCGCACCACGCTCCGCAAAGCTCGCCCGCGCCGCTGGTCCCGGTCCTGAGCCCCGGGCTGGGCGCCGACCGGAGGAGAGAAAGGCTGGAGGGGGTCTCGCCCGTCTCTGCCTCCTCCCCTCCCTCCTGTCCCCTCCTCCTCTCACTGCCACCCACCCACCGGAGTCATTAAATTCCTTTTACAGCAGAAGCGCCTGAGCCCAGGGAAGCAAAGCCATGTTTCCAAGCCGGGTCGCCTGCGACAGGTGCATGACCTACGCCCGCCACCAGGCCTGCTCCAGGCGTGCTCACCCCGTTTTACACCTGGGGAGTCACGCGACCCACAAGGTTTGTACGTTGCTGCAAACTCTGGTTTTTCCAAGTAGGGGGCACCTTTCCCTCCCCCCTCCACCCCCCGCCAGCCCCACGGGTCCCCCTTCACACAGGAGACTTCCAACACCTGCCCCGCAGTGAACGGGGTAAGGACGGCGGGTCCTTGCCGGCTGCGACGCCACATCGTGTGAGTGAACGGTCGAGGCTCGTACAAAGGCCAGGCTCTGCAGCGAAACTGCTTCATGGTCCTTCTGGGCCCAGAGACTCTGTTTCCACAGACATTATGTCTATAAGCCCATCTCTACCCCGCCAGGCTCTTGAGTGGGTGACTCCCTCCCTCCCCACCACGGCCCAGGGGCTCCGAAGACTCGGCCACCAGTGGAAATCAAAGGGAAGATCATCTCCCCACCTGGGCCCTTTTTGCTCCCGAACACCCACTGCAGAGGAGGGGAGGCTGTGCCCGGGACGTGGGCAGGGGACCCCTGGGCTTGGGCGGGGTCCTGACGGTGAAGGTGAGTAGAGGCGACAGGGCTAAAGCACCAGGTCTGGGCTGCAAATAAAGATGCGATTCAAGGACGGTGCCCGTGTCTAACCTGCACACCAGGGGGCCGCCTACCGTGGTCTCAGGTGGAGAAAGTTACCGGTGCCGTGGCTGCCGCCGTGGCTGGTGGAGGCGCAGGTCTAGAGATCAAGGCTCTGGCTGCAGAGAAGCTCAAGTCCCACCACATACTTGTCATCTGAAGACAGGGGACTAGGCAGGTGGCCCTGAGGGGACATATAGCTGGAGGAAAAGGAGGGATGAGGGGAGGCCTTTGAAACAGTCTGAATGGGCTCAAGATCTCAGAGAAGAGTGGACCCACAGAAACCATGGGGGTGCGGGGGACTTTGGTCCAGATGAGAAGGTGCCTCCTGGCTGAACACGACTAGAAACCCAGAAACAAGGCAAGAGCTGACCCCGGGAACTCAGAGAAGCGGCAAGAGGAAGGCAGCCTGGTTAGGAACCCGTGGGACGGGGGCACCGCACAGCAGCGGGGCGTCTCCCGCCTCTCCATCCACGGGGGAAGGGACCCGGCATGTCCCGTCCCCCAGGTGAGCCACAGAAGCCGGCCCCGCTGGCCTCGTCTCCCCTGGATCAAAATGAGTCCCCCCACAACACCAGGTGCGCCCAGAACCATCGCCAAGGGCATTAATTGGGAGTTTCTT
Organism: Miniopterus natalensis; assembly: GCF_054644295.1. Lineage (NCBI taxonomy): Eukaryota > Metazoa > Chordata > Mammalia > Chiroptera > Miniopteridae > Miniopterus > Miniopterus natalensis. Next base: position 186,017,439 of record NC_142082.1, read on the forward strand.
TAAAAATAAGTGGCCAGAGAGACACGTGCCTTCCCCGCCAGGCCCAAGGCTGCCCCCGACTGAACCTAGAGATACAGGGAAGGCTGGGTGCAGTGACCAGAGGGGCCACAGCAAACACAGGGGGCAGCCCTGGAAGCCCCGTTGTCCCTGCAGCCTAAGATGTCCCCCCTCCACCCAGAGACAGGGAGGGGCTGGGCACCGGCGGGGCTGGGGGACAATGACTCCGGGCCAGGGAATCCTGAGACCCCCCCCACCCCCCGTTTACAGACATTTGGGAGCCTGGTCTGCAGAAACCCCCTCACCCCTGAGATGGACCCAGCAGAGACCCACGGGGCCCCCAACAGCACCGGATAAACCAAGATACTCAAAACAGTGTCACAGAGACTTTAAAAATTAAACCGTCATCGGAACGGCAGCCCCACAAAATAGACCAGGAGCTGGGCATTAAGGCAAACAGGGCGACCGCTGCTAAAATAAAGGATTTAAATACGACCCAGAGTCTCCTGACATTATGGACAAAGTGTCCACAGAAAATTACCTGCTGCACCGAGAATGAGGAAAATCACAGCTGAAACGAGACAAGATTGTTAGCAGACAGACACCAGCAGCGCCTGACGCTGGAGCTGTGACAAGGTTGCAGAGCAGTTGTCATAAAAACGCATCCGCCGTCACAAATCCTCCTGAAACGCATGAAAGGAACCGAGAGGAACACCAGCGAACGCACGGGAGTGTCAGAAAGAACCCGGCGGACATTACGGACCTGAAAATACACCGACGGAAACTTTTAAACAAGTTGCCGGAGAGACGCAGCGGGAGTGGAGGTGACAAGGGGACAGAGTCGGTGAACCTGAGGACGGACCCGAAGAACGGCCCCATCCTGGGCAACAGAGAGAAAGACCGAGAAAGGAACGAACAGCCCCGGCCCTTGCGGCCCAGCGGGCAGAGCGTCGGCCCACACGCCGACGGGTCCCGGGTTCGATTCCCGGTCAAAGGCATGCACCTGGGTTGCGGGTTTGAACCCCGGCCCCAGCCTGGGCCCCTGCTGGAGGCCGCCCATCGATGGGTCTCTTTTATGCAGACGCCTCCCTCTCTCCCTCCCTCCCTCCCTCCCTCCCTCCCTCCCTCCCTTACACTCTCTAAAGAAAATCCATGGAAAAAATATCCTTGGGTGAGGGATTAACAAATAAATAAGTAAATAAATGAACAGAGCCTCTGGGACTTACAGCAGAATAAACAAACCTCGGACCTTCACAGCCTCGGAATCCGGGAGAGGGGAGCAGGCGAAGGAAAACTCGATTCTGTGAGAGACGAGCCTGCGGACGCAGGACCGGGAGCAAGGCCCAGGCCCAGCGAAGCCAGAGAAACCCGTGCCTGCAGACGTCGTAATCAAACGCCTGGAAACTGCCGACGCAGAGAAAGTGTTCAGAGCACCGGAGAGGCGGACGCCTTACCTGTAGGTGCGGTTTGTCCTCTGGGCCCAGGGCGGCGGGAGGACGCGAGGGGACCGCGGCCGGACTCCACCCGGGAGAGCAGGCCCTGCGGCGAGCGGCCCCGAGCACCTTCTCGGGCGAAGCTGTTAAAGGATCCGCCGCCTGCAGACCCGCTTTTCACGACCCGATGAAGGACATTCTCCCGACAGCAAGGACCTGGCGAGTGAAGCGACCACGAAGCATCCGGAAGGGCGACAGGAGCGAAGGAACCGGAGTGGGGCTCCACGGTGGTCTGTTCTCGTGGATTTTATACGTCGTAGGTGATCAGAACGGAAATTTGGAGGCAGTCGGATCCTCGAGGCAGTGATGTTTGAAAGGAGTGGAGGAAAGGGAGCTAAATGGGCGGGAGGCCTTCACACTTCCCTCGGAGGGTAAGTGTTGGCACCTGCGAAGTTTCGAAAGCAATTAGGGAGGCGACCCCCCCACCAGGGTGCTGGGCAGCTGCTCACCTAAAGGCAGAATAAGTGAACCTTGACCTAAACCTTGCGCAAAAACGAATTCAGATGGTTCTCGGACTTGCCTGTAAAATGGAAATCTACAGACCTTTAGAAAAACATTGGACAAAATCTTGGGGATCAGTGATCGAAGGACGGTCCCCCCACTTAGCACCAGAAACATGACCCGCAAAGAAGAGGCACAAGCCGGAGCTCGTGAAAACCTTTTTATTTTACTCTGCAAACCCCCGGGAAGGGAATTCAGAGGCGCAGTGCAGACTGCGAGAAAAGGTTTGCACATCGCAGACCCGACCGAGGCCTAGGACCGGGAGCTTACACAGACCTCTCAGAGGCCAGCACGTCCTGCTCCTGGGGCTTGTTTATTTCTTCTAGAAACTATCTAATGAGCCCGGCCGGCGTGGCTCAGCGGTTGAGCATCGACCTAGGATCCAGGAGGTCGCGGTTCGATTCCCAGGCAGGCCCCAGGCCCGGGGTGTGGGCTCGACCCCAGCAGGGGGCGCGCAGGAGGCAGCCGGTCAGTGACTCTCATCAGTGATGTTTCCATCTCTCTCTCCCTCTCCCTTCCTCTCTCTGAAATCAATAAAAATATATTTAAAAAAAATATCTAATCACTTGACATTTATTTTTTCCTTAAGCAACTTTCAGCGGAATCTCTGTTGCTTGCAGCCGAGCGAGTCCCGGCTGAGGGGGCCCCCTGGGGAAGCCGCGCAGGCGCCAGGGGCTCAGCGTCCGTGTCGGGTGGTCCTGGCTCCCGGATGACGCCCCACACGGGATTCCCTTTCCTCGGGGCCGTGGGCGTTCGGATCCGTCCCTGTGGGCCGAGGCCTGGCATCTGCCCTGGTTCCCTGCGATCCTCCAGCCACTCTGACCCTCGTCCGAGGGGCTCTGCGGGCACCGCCCTCCACCCCTGGGAGCCGGCTGCCCCCCGCCTCCCTCTGCCCTCCCCGCCATCTCCTCCCGGGGGCCGCGGGGCCCTGGGCACTTACTGGTCATTTCCTCACGTACTGCCCGAGCTTAATGACACATAAATCCCGGTTATGAAGTCACAGCTCTGTGCATCCCTGGATGAAGATCTCAGGGTACGGTCCCCAGGGAGGCCGGCAGGGGGGCGCTTGCTGGGCGCCAGGGCTCCCCTGAGCTTTCCCACCCAGCTCCGGGCACAGGCCGTCGGCAGGCTGGAGAGTTACCGCGTTTGAATGAAGGAGCGAGCGAGGGAGAGACGCCATCTGGAAAAGGGCATGTCATTCTCACTCGTGTTCGCGGAAGAGAGAGGCTCCGAGCAATACCGCTGCTGGCGCCCCGAGGGCTTCCTGCTCCTGACACCCCCAGCCCCCCGCCCCCCGCAGGGGCCCCAGCTGGGCTCTTTCTCCCCACGCAGGCTCTGCAGGGTTTCCTTTGCTTCCCATTTTCTATGTCCCTCTCTCTCCCTTCTATCCCCCCCCCCCGCATCCCCTGGGATGACCACGTTGGTCAGATGTCCAGGGTGACCAGACATCACCCGGGAGCAGGAAATCGCTGGGCGGCCCAGGCTCCACGGTGCCTCCTCCGCAGAGGATGCTCCGCAGGGCGAGCGCCGGCTCTCAGGTGACCGGGGGTTCTGGGGGCTCCCTCTCCCCTCCTGCTCTCACATGAGCAGCCCATGAAACGTGCCCCTGGCGACCCCCCAGATGGACGGAGGGTCGCCCCAGATGGAGGATTGGGGCGAGAGGGGACTTCTGAGCGCACCTTCAGGTTGCTGGCGGCCCGGAGGGCAGCACCCAGCGGGGAGAGGGAGGGGCCGCGGGTGCCAGCGGGCCCTGAGACGGGGGCTCCTTCCTCCTGCCACCCCCGGGCGCCGCGAGCTCTGCTCTAAGTTGCTGCGGGAGAGGGTCAGTGATGGATTCGAGCGGGTTTCCCGAAACCCTTTTTCACAGGACGCCGAGAGCTGGCGTGTTTGCAAGACCGATGGGCAGCTCCAGTCGTAAAGATTCCCAAGTGACACTTTTGTGAGAGTGATTTTCAGGGGGTCACTGGCACCGAATCCCAAGTGTGGGCTCACACGTGGCTCCTGGGCTCTCAGGAGGAACAGCTGCAGGGGTCCAGCCCGGGCCCTGAGCAACGAGGTTTCCGTCTTCCTAGGTCCCCAGCAGGTAGACAGGGCCGCCTGCCTGCCCAGGCGCATCGCTGCCCCAGCGTCCGGTGCCGGAGGGATAGGACGCCAAGCTGATCTCGGGGGACAAAGCTTGGCCGCCACAATCCTCCTCTTCCCGGGCCAGACGGCCAGGATGGGCCCAGGGCCTTGGGACCTCGTGGCTCAGATTCCAAGCACCCCGATGCCCCCCAGGCCCGAGCTGCGCACAGCCTCTCAGGCCAGAGGATGCCACGCAGACACGGGCCTGGGGGTAACCCAGGAATGGGGTCCTGGCCCTTACTTACCACCCTCAGTTTCCACATCTGAAAATGGGTGCGTGGATGACCAAACTGCTTTGTTGTTAGTTACTCATGGGACCTGGGGCGTCATCGATTCCTTAGGCACCATAAGTGAGGGACACAGTCCCCCCATTATACTTACAGGCAACGCTCTCCTGTCTCCTCCAACTATTACGCACATTGAGAGCTTCATTCCTCATCGCTTTCCACGAGGGAAATGGGAGTGAAACAGATGGGGTGATGCTTTTGTATCCGTTTCAATCAATGTTGTAACAAAGTATCACTCCCTTAGCGTCTTAAAGGAGCCCACGTGTGTTATCCTGCGACGCTGTAGGTCTGCCGTCCAACGGGGCCAACCCGGGGCGGGACCGAGGTGCGGGCGGAGCTGGTCCCCTGGGAGACCCAGGAAGCACCCGCCCCTGTGCCCAGCTCCCTGTGCCCAGGGCCCCTCCCTCCATCCTTAAAGCGGCTGCACAGGCTCCATCTTCAAGGTCAGCGGACTGGCCAAGGTCAGCCGGTTGGCATCTCTGATTCTACCTGCCCCATTAGTTCTGTTTGTCACGTAACCAGCGTGGTCCCAGGTTCAGGAGAGTGGGACGTGGGCGTCTTTGGGGACCATCATTCTGCGGACAGACCACGGGATTCCCAAGAAGCCTTCCTATTTACAGCCCGATTCCCCGGGGCGTTCTGACTCAGAGCTGCCTGCGTCCGGTTCCGCCACAGGACACCCCGCCTGAGCCACCACGGGCTCCAGCTCCTGAGCGTGTCCCACGGGGTGGCCACCGGGTGACCGGTTTCCCAGCCACCGCACCTGCCTGCGAGCCGCAGGGCACGTCCAGGCGTCCACGGCATTAAAACGTGGACGAGATTCACCCTGGAGCTGATGAAATACGGGTCCCTTTAGCATTACCGGTGGCGCTTGGTGACTGGCGTTTAATCACAGCGCAAACGCGATGAGGACGACCCCGTTTCCGTCCCCGTCTGAGAGGAGCCTGGGGGAGGTGCTCAGGAGCATTAGCTGAGTCAATGGGTGAATGAATTCAACAAAACACTGTTACTATTATTATTCAGAGAAGAGTCGTCAGCAGTTGTTAAGGGTGTGAAATGAGGTAATGTTGGCATGTTGTCTGTGTTTAGGAGCCCTTGAAAAATAAATAATTCTCTCCTCTCTTTCCTCCCAGACGGAAGGCCAGACGGAGTGCCCGCAGGACCCTGAGGTCCCGGCCCGGGCACAGTGCGTGCGGGGAGGCGCCGGGTGCAGGGCTGGCAGAGGCCGAGGGAGGGATGCGTGGGTCGGGCAGGAAGAAATGCTAGTTGCTGGGGCCTCTGAGGTCTGCGGTGCTCCGCAGTCTGAGTGGCTCTGCGCAGTCCGGATGGCGAATCCGCGTTGAAATAGCCACACTGTGTGACGGACGCGTCACTCCGGCTGGTAACTCTCAGCCTGAGAGCCGCTCCTCCTGCTTCTCAACACTGGAGCGCCCGCCCCCTGCTGTGATGAGACGCGGTGCCGGGAAGGCCCCACCGGGGGTGTGCACCCCACTGAGTCCTGGCTCTGCAACCTGCCTAAGTGGTGTTTCGGGGAAGCCCCATGCGGGGTGTGTGGCGGGAAGCTGCAGCCGTTTCTGCACTGGATGCAGGAGGAAGCTGAGACCTGTTGATGGCTCCTGGGCCAGCAGGTCCGAGGCCGCCGGGCGCAGGACACCGCTGTGCTGAGTGGACGCACCAGCTCATTCCACGGCCCAGCTCAGTGGCAGGGAGACTCAGGGCCGTGGGAGGGTGACCGAGATGCAAGGAGGCACAGGCCTACCTTCAGGAGCTTCACGCAGCTCCTCCCATTGTTGGGATTTGGTTTGGGGCCGGGGACCTTGCGCCGGGAAGGAAGCCACTCGCCTTTCCCTGAGGGCGGCGACATTCAGAGCTCTCTCCAGTGGGGGGAATTTAATTTCATCTGGTCTCCTCGTATTTGTTCCTGGGAGATTACATTAAATGAGTTATTTTTAATCTTTGCTCATAAATCACGGCCAGGCGACGCCCCGAGGCAGGAGATATTTGCATGAAAATATTAATGGCCATTTTCTCTCTCCTTTCGGGTCCTTGGGAAATTAGATGAACACACAGCAAATAGGGGACCCAGGGCTGTGGACAGCGGACGGGCAGGGATGTGGGCTCTGAGGATGCTTTGGGTAGAATGAGGCAGCCACTGAGTACGGTAGAGAGAAACGAGGCCTGTAATGAGGTGGACTGTGGTCATGTGCCAGCTAAAGACCGTGGGGACCCGTGGCCTTAAAACCAGCCCTGCCCATCCATGGCTTGGGGGCAGCCTGCAGGGATGGGAGGCCCAGAGCACCGACTGACCCTCCCCGCGCGTGACAGGCACACTCACGGGCTAAGGTGGCTGCAGAGACGCAGAATTAAAGTCATTGCCTCCAGTCTCCTGACCCAAACAAACAGTGTCGCAGCCAAAACGCTCCAGGAGAGAAGAGCAGGGACAGGGGCGAGGGCTCCCTCGGGCGACCTGGGGAAACACCTGCGCCCTCGCTCTCTGCTCGGCGAGGAGGCGGATCCGAGGTCCCCGCTGTGCCCACACCCGGGCCTCCAGAGACGTCATCACCCGGGACGTGGCCGAGTGTTGGCGCCTGTTTGTGGTGTTTGCACCAGACACGTTCATTGGACCTCCCGTCCCTCGTCCCAGGAAACATCTAGTGTTTTCCCGGGCGGAGTGACAGAGCCGTGTGGTCAAACAATCATCGTGATCGCCAAGCCCTCTCGTCAGGGAGTTACGAGGGCCGCGTGTGAGCAGCGACGGGATCCAGGGCCGGAGGAAGGTCTCCTTCCCTCCTGCGGCCAGCCCCGGGGGCGGCCCCGAGTGGGCTCGGCCGGGCGCACCGCCCGCCCGGAGGGTCCAGCACCCACGGTAATTAGGCCGCGCCTCAGACACCGGCCTGGGCCTCGGTTCGTCCCGAACTGTGGCTCTCGCTCCCGGCTGTCCCCCAGACGACGTTATTACATTTGTGATGATCTAGATAGACTTTCTGCAGGCATTAAATTTCAAGTAAACAGACCCAAATTAACAGCCATTTATGACATTTGACTCCAGGGATCACATCAGAAGTGCTCGTTTCGCGTATACATATCTCCCCGTGTCTGTTGTAATGAGCACTCGTGTTTGTGGGTGGTGATGAGGCCAATCAGACATCTGCTCCTTCCCGGGCCGTCCCGTCCGGCCAGCTCGGCCTCCAGCGGGGAGGGAGAGGTGACTGCCCGGAGCAGGGAGCGGGAGGCACCGTTTCCCATCAGTGGGTGAAACAGGCGGAGGTCGGCGCCCACCCCTGGGAGGTCCTTTCTCATCCGTGTCCTGGGCTGTGTCTTAATGAAAACAATGTAGCCGGTTCTGGTGTCGCACCAGGGCCACGGGCCACACCACGGCCTGGCTGGGGAGCCGCTCCTGTGGTTGGTCCTGGTGCCCGCAGGTGGTGAGGTTGGCACGAGTCTCTGAGTGACCCTGCCGGGGGCCGCGTGGCGCTGAGCGTTAACGAGGACGGCGCCACGGTGGGTGTGAGAGGAAGAGGGCTGACGGTGACCACAGCCGCCGTGAGCGGTGTCCCCTCAGCAGAGCCGTGGCTCACAGTTTATTCTCCGTCTGCGAACGTGAGACGCGTGCTCGCCGGGCACAGCCGCCTCTGGTTGGCGAGGACGCCTGCTTTCAGACCCCGGCGCGTTTCAGAGAAACTCAGGTGACAGGTCAGGGTTGAGTCTCGCCCTTGGAGGGAGGAATTCCATGTCTTTGTCCACGTGTTCGTGTCCTTGCTCGTGTCTTTGTGAGTGACGGGAGGCCGGGCAAGGCCACGGCACACAGTGGGGATTAAGAAATGTCTTCTGGCTAAAAGCGGCCCATTTAACTCTCTCCTCCAGGTCTTCTCCTTCTCAGAGCCTCATTTAAATGACAATAAGGGGATTTTTCAAGAGGCCAAAGTCCCTAGGGAAGAGAGCCTGAGGGCAGCGCTTTTGGAGGTAGGAAAGGAGTGGCCCAGGGACCGGACTCAGCCACCAGCCTGCCCTGGTTTGGGTTCCGGGTGACCCGGGATTCCACTGGGACAGTTTATCGCAGGGGTGGAGGGGGCACCGGTGGGGCAGTGGGGACCTGGAGGCATGGAAGGGAGGAGCCACTAAGGGGTGTGTCCGGAGCTGGTTACCACTGTGGACACCAAGGCCTGGAGGCACGAGTCCCCAGATGAGTGGTGCTGGAGGACACGGGGATGGGGGGAGAATGACCCACCACACTCCTGGCCCCCGAGGGCGCCCGCCATTGGCCAAACCAACAGAACCGCCCAGTGCGCAGAGGAGCGGGGACCGTGGGCAGGATTGTGGCGGCAGAGGCGAGGGGCTGGATGACTTAGTTCAGCTGGGTTTCCTTTCTGGCCGATTTTCAGAGAACACCTGTCCCGTGGGAGGGCTGTTCCCCTGAAAGTGTTCCCAGGTGTGGAGTCAGTTTTATCTTGGATAGAAGGCACTTCTTACAGGGGTAGATTCGTTTCTTTTGCCTTTATGGAAATTCATCTCTGCTCCCTTGTCTACTTCTTTATTCTTTCTCTTTCTTTGTGGGGAAAAAATATTAGACTTTCTTGTTCTGTCTTCTGGAGACGATTCTGAATGGTGGTTAAAGGCGTGATCTCTGGAGAAGACCGCCTGCGTCAGAATCCTATTGTTCCTTGTGGAAGTGGGGGGTCCTTGTCCGTACCTGCTGCTCGTGGGAGTGGAATTCTTGCTAGATCCCGAGAAAAATAATTTTCTGAGACTCGCACAAAGAACGAGTGATTTTTATTTTTGTGGCATCAAGCCCCTGAGTTTCCAGGTCCCATTTCCCCCAGGCCCACCAGAGAAGACATGCAGCTGGGGCCTCAGAGGGGAGCAAGTTAGAGCCAGTGTCCAGAGTTTCTGTTCCAATCCAGCCTCAGGCTAGCTTGGCTTGTGTTCCCCGCTGCAGCCCATCATTCCATTGCATGTGGGGTCTGCAGGGCCACATGGCTATGGAGGAAACAGGGGCAAAGGCAAGGAAGCAGGAATGAGGAAGCCCCATGAGCCAAGAGCCAAGAGAAACAAGGCAGAGCCAACAGCCAAAAGAGCGACTCCTTTGTTTAGGGAATTATGTCGTCCCAAATTTTCATGGGCTTGCAGTGGCCACACCCATTATGGCCAATGATCTGTTCCCAGCTGTGACTGACGGGCACCTTCCCTATGTCACCCAACTTCACTGTGCATGCGCCTATCTCCCTTTGTTGGACCCCTTCCCCCAGTGGTCTGCAGGGAATGGGCCGCTGGCTCCCTGGGGAGTGTGAAGTTGCAGCTTCCTGGTGAAGCTGCCCAGACGGCCATGCTTATAACGTCTGGCCTCCCCACCTGGTTCCTTTCCTGTTATTAGTAACTAGCTAATGGCAATGGTGTTACTGTTTCCAAAAGTTCCTCGCTGTGTGACCTTGGACAAGTTACTTAAAATCTCTCTCCCTCTGAAATCTCACCAGAGAAATGAGAATATATTAGCAGTTTTCAGGTTTGACATGAGGATTAAATGAATGATTGTAACAGGTTGTAAAAACAATGTAACTCTTGCCTCCTGTTGTTAGCGCTGCTGCTTCTTGATATTAATGTTGCCTCTTAACCTCTCTGTTAAAATTTGCCCAGCGTGTACGTCTCTGAGCTGCATCTGGGTTATTGCATCAGCTGCACCTTCTAAGTTCATATTCCAGACTTGTAGTTCCTGTTTCTTTATTTCCTCAAAGCTGTTTCTAATTTTTTTTAACACACATTAACTTTTTATTTAAATTTATCTTTTTTCATTAATAAAGGGTTTTTAATGTTTGGTTAATATTTTTCATAAATTTAAACTCAGTCAATTGCACTAAGCTGGTACCTGGGGAACTTTTACAAGTGAACACTCACTCCTGCAGCCACGTCCAGATCCAGACACAGAAAATCGCCAGCCCCTCGATTGCCTCCCAACTACCCTCTAGGCAGTTACCCCTGAGAATAAAACTACTGTTATCCTACTTCAGAAAGGGTGGAGCAGGCTGCCCGTTTTTGTCTCTAGTCCTGCACTGAAACTAGTGACCAAAGAAGTGGTTTAAAGCAGCTCCAATAAATCAGCAACAGTCCACGTACAAAAGTCCACTAAACTTCAAACCTCCCTGAGACACTAAGGTGTCTTGTTAGACGTGGCTCTGCGACTCCATAGAACACGGTCCTGGCTCCACTGTTGATGTGATAATTGTGAGATCATGCGCGTGGGCTCTGGAATAAGGGCTCATCACTGCGGCCGGGGTGCTGCGCCCACGTGGCACAACTTGTTTGTCCACTGCACTGTGGACAGGCACCCAGGCTCTCTGCAGTTTTGTGTTATTACCTATAGAGCTTCTAGACACATTCTTGTCCAGGCTCTGCTTGTTCCCTTTCCCTCATCTGCATGTGGCTCGTTTTAGGGAGAGCAGCAGGAACTTGAATACAGTGATGGAGATGATCTAGCTGAGAGAACAAACAAAAATAAAAGGTCGGGAAGGTAAGGAGCAGACCCAGGGAGGCCCGGAGATAATATTGGTGATCTAGCAGATATCGAAGCCTCACCTGGAGAGGAGAGAGAATGTGGGGTGCAAACATATTTCTGAAAAAATAATTGTTGAATTTTTCCAGAATGTGATGGAAATCAAGTTCAGAGAGATCCATGAATCCCAAGCAGGATGAATTCAGAGGGAATTTTTGCATATCACAGACCAGTGGGTGAAAATCAAAGTTGAACAGTAACAATATCAAAGTGGCCGGGGAACAAAGGCATCCTGGCCACACGTGGATGCCCCACGGAACCACATATCATCCGAGACACGGGAGATGGGAGAATGGGCCTTTGAGGTGCGGAGAGAGAGAGAGAGAGACACTTAAACCAGAACGACACGACCAGCAAAATATACCTTAAAAAATGTAAGTTATAGAGGCAATGTTTGACAAAGGAAGGAGAGAGAATTAGACATCAGTGAACCAAAACGAACAGAAATGCTAATGGAAGCTCCAGGGGTGGAAGGAAGAGGCTGGAGGGGACTGGGATCTGCAGAGGGGACTGAGGAGCGTGGGTGAGTGACTGTTAGAAGAAGCGCATTGTGATCTTATTATGCTGTTGGATGTAAAATGAGATGTAGGAAAACAATCACACAGGTTCAGGTGGAGATTTAAACACATGCTGCTGCTGTAGGGTCTTACGTTTCAGGTGAAATTGTTTTGTGTGAACTCTCAGAACTGGGGTGAGTTAAGGATGCATATTGTAGCCCTGGGCACTTAACACACATGTGCACACACACACACACACACACATGCTCACACACACATGCACTCATATATACACGCACACGCACACACATGCTCACACACATATGCATGCACATATACACTTACACACACACACATGCACATGCACACATAGACTCATAGATATGCACACACATACACACATATACACGCATGCACACACCACACACATGCACACATAGACTCATAGATATGCACACACATACATACATATACACACATGCACACACCACACACATGCACACACACTCACACATGCACACACACTCACACACACATACACACATGTAAATCCAAAATGTCAAGAGGAGAAATAAAGTGAAATTCTAGATTATACTTGATTGAAGAAGGCAGGAGGGGAGACGTAAAAGAACAAGGCCGGTTAGAGCAAACAGCGCACGTGGTAGGTGAGCCCGACTCCATCACCAGTTACACGAAGTGTGGATGGGAAACTACCCAGGTCCTTAAAAGACAGAGCTATGGGGACGCGTCAAAGAGCGAGACTCAAGTACACGCCGTTCACAAGAGAACAAAGGGACACTCGCGGGTGCCCAGGTCAGCACCTCAGCATCGTAGGGGACACAATTCAACCCACAACACCTGCCCCGCAGCCTCAGCCTCACCAGGCACTGCCCTGCCCCTGCCCACAGGCATTCTCTGGCCTGGGTTCTTCCCAACGCCTGGGGGTCACCCTCCTACCCATTGCAGGCCCAGCGTCCCAGCCTGGGGGCCACACTCCTGCCCCAGCCTCACAGTCACCCTCCCGCCCCAGCCGGCGGTCACTCCACACAGAGGTCCTGGCCTAGCTGCCCTCCAGGTGCTGTCCCCTCTGCTCTTTGCTCCTGTCCTGGCCTCTCCTGATTTATTCCCACGAGGGGACACTCATCCACCCGGCGCCTCGGTCGCCCGACTGCGTACTCGGTGTTCATTCACGACGGTCCCTGCAGGGCTGGGGTGGGGTCTCCTGCACAGAGCGCCCTCGGCCGGGACAGCAGGGGCCTCTGTTGACGCAAACGTGACTGCTCCTTCTGGCAGGACTTGAGACGGTGCTGGCTGTGGTGCGGGGTGGGTGGGACGCGGGGAACCAGCGTTGCGCCTGATCATATTCCTCTGACGTCCCCCAGGGCCCCGCAGGCGCCCCGAGCTCCCTGGGGCAGCGTTTCCTGGGGCGTCAGAAGACAAAGTGAGTGGTTTCCTTATGGACCAAAGTCAATTAGGGAACCGGTACCTCCGCCCATTTCCCTCGGGGACTCCACTCGCCGCTCTCGGAAACCCAGAGGGTGCTGGTGAGCCGGGCCCGCGGGCTGCTGAAGCCCGGGGACCCCAGGATGGGGGGCTGCCCCGGGGCGGTGGGAGCCCACGGTCAGGCATGGCCGGGACCCTGCAGGAGCTGGCCTGGGGCAGGGCGAGCAGAGGGCAGAGCTGTGACGGCCACTTGTCCCAGCGGCGGCCAGTGTGTAAAGATGGGGAAACAGCTGACGGCCCATCGGCAGGCGTTCGCTCAGACACTCTGCCCCGTCCCTGCGGCAAAGCAGGCCCTGACCCGTGGGAATGTCATTTCAGGACGCGGGGACGCTCACACCGTCACGTGGGGGACGCCACAGCCCGTCTGTCACGAAGCCCTGTGCGCATCTGGGGCCCGGGGTGTCACAGCGGCCCCCGCAGGCCATGCACTGCGCGCCCGTGAGATAGGCAGCCGCCGTGTGGGAAGACCGGGACGTCCCGGCTCCGCAGGGTGAGCTCCTGCACCAGTCGACCAGCGAACTCGCCCGTGGGGGCCCCGGCCCCCCTGCCCTGGACGCCCAGGCAGTGCCGGGGTTCCCACGTCTCTCGGGGGGTAAAAGGTGCTGAGGCTGCTTAGTCCTGTGCTCGGGGGCGTGAGGGTGGACACCTGAACCGGGTGCCCCGGGGGGCTGGCGGGAGACCTGCGGCAGGGGTGCAGGGCGGGCTGGCCTCGGTCTCCTTCCCCAGGTCCCCATCTGGGCTCCCTCCCATCCGGGACAATGCTCTGCCCCTCGGGGCTCTTGCGGGGCTGGCGCCGCTGTGAGTTGGGCCCTCGGGGCCTGGACGCTGCCGGCCTTGTTTCTCAGCAGCTGGGCGCCCGGATGCAGCTCCGCGGACGCGGGGCCTCTGTTCCGGCCGCCTGTTCCTCAGCCTCCTGCAGCCGCCAGGTCTCTCTGCGGAGGTGAGTCCGACCTTCTCGGACGAGGTCTGAGCCGACCCCTCGGGCTCCCTCCCTCTGCTCTTTCCTTACGCAGGAAACCCTCAGGCGGCCTCTGCCCCAATCCCTCTGGGCCGGCCGCGTCCATCCGGAACCTGAGCCCCTGGGCACCGCGGCGGGCTTCCTGGCTTGGAAATGGCTTGTCCACACTGAGCTTGACCCACGCTTTGAGGCCAGTAGGACAGGCCTGAAGCTTGAATGGGGCTGGGGAGTCGGCCCGGAGCGGGGCTGCTTGGGCGGCTCCGAGTTAAGTTTCCTTTGTCGAGGTAGAAAGTAGCACCTGCTCAGGCTCCGTTCACTGGAGCCCCTGAGCGGGCACGGACTCCGCAGGGTGATCAGACGACTCACTAGCTCCTGGGCACATATTTCCTTCGAGGACCATGAGGGACGGATGGTCAGGAGCCGGTCCTCCAGTGTGCTGGCCACGCACTCCGCAAGCCGGCAGCCGCAGCAGGGACACTGCGCCGCGTGTTCAGTGAGGGGACGGCCCAGGTCGTCAGATGTTCATGGCAGAAACATCCCAGCTGGGGGCCCGGCCGGCGTGGCTCAGCGGTTGAGCGTCGACTTATGAACCAGGAGGACACAGTTCGGTTCCCAGCCAGGGCCCAGGCCCGGGCTGCGGGCTCGATCCCAGTCGGGGGTGTGCAGGAGGCAGCCGGTCAATGGCTCTCATCATTGACGTTTCTCTCTCCCTCTCCCTCTCCCTTCCTCTCTCTGAAATCAATAAAGACATACTTAAAAAAAAAAAGGTCCCAGCTGCGAGCCCAACTTCTCCATGTTCCAGATGAAACAGCACATCTAACCATCAGGGGACTTTAAAAAAGATAAGCTATTTTTTAGAGAAGTTATAGATTTACAGGAAACGGCAAAGATACTGCAGAAACCGCCGCACTGAGCCAGCACGGTGCTGGGTGCTTCACCCATCCTCAAGGAGCCACATTCACGAGACGTGGCAGGACTGACGCGGGTCTCGGCCCTGCCTGGGCCCGCTGGAGGCCTCGCCCGGCGGCGGGGATGGGGTCGGGTGGGAAGCTCCCCTCTCAGAGGTCCCCTGAGCCAATCGATGCCCCGGGCGTCCCTCCAACAGGGCACTTAGGAGCTTCTAAGGCAGCGGGGAGATGCCCTGGGCCGGGCCCTCCACGTCCGCCACCTGCCAGGGACCCCTTGCTGCCGCTAATTGAAGGTCACAGAAGGTTAATGGTGGGGCCCGGCGTTCTCAGCTGGAAGCCAGGACTCGATGGGCAGGGAGGGGACGCCTTCTGGACGCTTCCTTCAGCCGCTCGGCCCTTCTGCTCACCTGCAAGTGGGGGATGAATCACTTCGGCCCGAGAGCCGGCTCTGCCCTCGGCCATCTCTCCGCTGCCGTGGCGTCTCGCAGGAGGTCACCGGGGGCGTTCAAGCCTCCATGTCCTGTGAAGCAGACGGGGCAGGTGGCCCGTGGCTGTGGGACAGACAGGGACGAGCTCAGGGAGGGTCAGCAGCTGGCCCAGAACTGAGCCCAGAGCTGGTGCTCTGAGGTTGTCCGCGCCCGACTCCCAAACGCCGGCTGGGACACATTTGCCCCCGAGTGGCCGCCTTCCTGCCACTGGCTGGCTCCTGAATTTCTCGTGGATTTCTGGAGTCGGAGAGCCCGAGGCCTGGCTTTGTGTCTGAGTGTGTGCAGCCCACCCCAGCAGAAGCAGCAGCCGGGTACAGCAGGAATCAGGGCGCAGACGCCCGTGGGCGAGGTTCCATGGCCGTCCCCTCCCCCGATGGGTCCCCCCAGCATCCTCACCACCCGCAGGAAGGAGCTGACGCCCACGGTGATGTTGGTCCTGACGTTGACTCGGAGGAGGCTCCCTACGTGGCCGTCCGAGAGGTCACACTAGCGGGACAGAAACGCGGATACAGAGGCGGCCTGCTTCCCTGCGGCCGGGCCCGCGCGGACGCTCCCCAGAGGACCCGTTTTTATTTCATTCTCTGCTCACTCATCTCCGCACGAGCTCCAGACCCATCCAGACCTGCAGAGGGCAGGGGGTGTGGTGCAGATCCCCCTAGGCCCCTCTCTGTTCATGATCTTCGCAGAGCTCAGCCCCCCGTTCAGAGCCCGGAGCCCGAGCTGGGAGGGGGTGCTGGGCCGGAGTGGTTGAGCTTCGGGTCCCCACTTGGCCTCCGACAGCAATTGGCTGGGCTTCCTGGCTCCTGTGAAGCCCCATGTGGTCACATC